>NC_052535.1:61814267-62118767 GCF_016699485.2 Gallus gallus | reverse complement strand
ATTTGTCATGTATTGTGTTGGAAGAGGCATTTTTTTTACAAGAAACAACACAAACTGATTTTAGGCTCAGAATTTTTTTTTTTTAATGTTTGTATTGGTTTTATTTGCTTGATGTTTTTCTTTTGTTGTTGTCATTGTCCTGCTGACCACAAAAGTCTAGTTAATTTTTTTCCAAACATGTAAAATTCATAGTACATACTTCGAGTCTTCTCATTTTCCCTTCGAAGTCTGATTGATGTCCTTATATTGGGAGGTAAATGAAGAATTAGTATGAAAAAAATCTAGAAGAATGTGAATAGCACAGGGAACAGCATTTCACTCTTCAGTGTAAATCAAGCTACAGACCTCTCAAGAACAAACAAAAAAAAGCAAGTGTGTTTTTAAATATCTAACACCTATACCTTATAGTGGACATTATTGCCACAGAACTTTGTAGAAGATTAATATCTGTATGCTTTCTAGAAAGGATGCGACAAGTTCATGATTATGACTAGCAGAGATTATTCAAAAGGATGGTGTGGCTGCCATCTCTATCTTGTTTGCCAGACATTGTTATAGCAGGGAAGAATCAATCCACACTTATCTTGCTCCTTATATCTTTCCTCTAAGCATCCATTACTCAGTACGTCCAGAAACAAGGTACTTTTCTTTTTTTTCTTAAAAAAAAAAAAAAAAGCATTAAGGTAAATGTTAAAAATGGGAATGTCAAAATTGATTTTTGTACCTCAGAATGACTAGTTTGCAGGAATTGGAGAGCAATTCAACAAAAATTTAGAAAACATTTTTACTGGCAGGAAATCACCTGTCCAAGAGCTATTTTAGGGGGACAGTCTCATGTCCAACTCCTTCTCTATTAAAAACGAATGTTTAGTGGCATTGAAAGCATTTCATTACACAGCTCATATGCCTTATGCAGAGGTAATTTCTAGCGTATTCCCACTTGCTCAGTAAACACAATTTTGTAGGCACTTATTTGCCTACTCCAAGATGGAATTTCAAAAGTGAACTAAAATCACTTCAAACCAAATTCATTTTTCTGTCACTTTACAAACATAGCAAACTGATACCAACTAACTGTGATAAAGTTTAATGCAGACTGCTTATGTGTGGCACCTCTTTTCACATTTATGTACAATGTATCAATATTTCTTTATTAAAGGAAAATTTATAGTTTGATATACAAAATTTAAAAACTATTTCCCTCCTCAATAAGGTATACACAGGAATAAATCCAAGAAGTGTCAAAATATGACATTTAATATCTACCTTCAGTATTTCTAAAAACAAGTTACTTCAGCAGCCAAGTGCATATTACTTACAAAAATTTGTGTGCATATTAATAACTGTAAAATATTGAAGATCAAATTATGGCTTCATGCTGCAGTTTTGCTATGATTTAAAAGGGCAGTAGAAAGCTCCACATGTTTCTTGTATAATTGGGAAGCACAATATACTTCCTGCATTTCTTCAGCTTAGACAGCTTTGGCCAAGCAAACTGGAAAGAAAACAAACCTGGCTTAGATTCTAATCACAGAAAAGTAGCAGTCTAGAAATGTAGAGCTGAACAAGCAAAAGCCGCTGCTTCCCAGAAGTAATTATAACACCTCAAAATGCATTCCATGCAAGATCTGATATCTTTTTTTTACACAAGGAAATCATTTCCTATCTATTGTTTCCTTTCTGTATTCTGACATGCCTTGTTATACAGCTCATTTCATTTACGTAAAATGACTCATTCTCTGGATATGAAAGAATTTGTACAACAACGTGCTTAAGCAAGGCTAGTTTCCAGTCCACTGTAAATATATCAACATGACCTGATCTTGCTCAGAATATGAATCCTGACTCTTCTGCATCAACGTGGAGAGTCAGAACTCTGGTCTAGATCTGTGGTTGAATATTCCAGTAGTGCTAGAGCTTTTGCCCTGAAATTAAAGCTTCGGGTGAGATAGAGACCTTTATTTAAAAAGGCAAATCAAATAAGATGGGTCAAGTTATCCATTTAGACAAAGCTTGTCCTGTGTACAGTCCAGCAATTAATTAATTAGTTCTTCAACTAGAATCCTTAAGAGATTCAAACTGGAGTTTCAGAACATAGAAAACTTTAAGCAAGTTACAGATCCACACATTTTATAATCAAAACAACAGTTTTGTGTTTTTGTTGTTGTTGGTTTTTTTTTTTTTTTAATCTGATAACCAGTATATTCCCTCAAATAATTCTGAAATGCATAATCTTTGAAAAATTATTTGCAAAGCTGACTGTTCCAAAGGGTCCGTTTCCCCTGCAGGCCTGATACATGTAAGATCAAGTCCAAGGAAGAGAGAAATTATTTTTTTCAGTGTATCTGCCCTCAAAATTATTGTCAAGAAAACTAAAAAAAAGGTCCCTGGCTTCCTGATTCTATGAGACATTGTTTTACCGCCAGCTAAACTAGAGGAGTTCCTGAGTATGTGTTGAAATCATCAGAATATTCAGTTCTTACTAGAGAACTCCTGGTTTTTATTTTACTTAATTTTATTGTTATTATTATTATTTGTCAAATGAATCAGTGTAAGCTTTAATCCTTGTGTGTTTTTTTAATCCTTGAACAGAAAAATGTAAGAATAGCGCTATAGATAGTCTTTTCAGAACACACATTTGATGACCTAGACAAAATCACTAAAATGCAATTCTGTTTATCTTTACAGATGTACAGAAACACTATTCTGATATTGCCTGTGCCCTTTTCCTCAGCTGAAAAGCTCCCCATTTCCATCCAATCTCAGTATGTGCACCATAGGTTTTGTTCTTTCCTGTTCCCCAACACAAGCCCATCTGATGGACACCTCTGGAATGTTTACTGAAGCTCCACGCAGCTACTTTGTTACATTTTTACATACGTGGACTTTAAGAACAGATAATGCCATCATCTATGTGGTTAGGAGTACAGGAATGGTGTGTGTCTCTAAATCATTTAATCCAGTCCTCTGCCACTTCAAGAATCATGTAATCTAATCACATTTGAGTCAAAGAGATTTTCTTTATTCCTAGTTTCTAAATTTGGAATTCATGCTGTCATTGCACTCCTCAAGAGGTAAAAACCCTCCATCTTCCCCAGATCTTTCTGCAGCCCCTTCTCTGAGCCTGATTAATGGTCTGACAATTGATGGTAGAATGTTATTGATCCAGCCACAGTAGTAACGCTTTTTTTTTCTTTTTTTTTTTTTCCTCCAGTTCTCTCTTGGAAATGCCCTTCTTACATTTTCCACAATTGCCTTCCATCATTTGTGCATAACTTCACTGTCTCATAGTTCTCCAATGGTTACTTAATAAACTCATATCTTTTTCCTTGCATATTTTCCACTATAGGATGAATCAGCTTCTAATGAATAATAATGCTTTTTAGCCCTGAAGTTTATACACTTTTATCTTTTCCTATTGTATTTTATCTCACATTTTTCTGTTACAGTGCTCAAGATCATTCAGCTCTTCCTTTACACCATTCTGGTATCTTTTTGCATATGCAAAGATTTCATTATGTGTCACCAAATTTCACTGGCACATCTCTCATCGTTTCCTTTCCATGACAAGTCCATTTGTGACAGTATGAAAATAAGAGCATGTCTGATAAGTCTGTTGGTAATCTTTTAGCTCTGTATATCCTCATTAATCCATACTCTTCTCAGTTTCATATTTTCTGTCCTGTCTTCCATAGTAGTTGAATTAATCCCTCTGTTTTCCTGCTAAGTGTATAATGTTAACTTCTAATTAATAATATATTATTGATAATAGTGCCTATTATTATTTCTCATATTATTTACTAATTTTAAATTAATAATTAGTAATTATTAATGAGGAAGTAAAACAATAATTGATTATTAATTAGGGAGAAAGTCAAGTGCTTGCCCAGTCCAGAGAGATTAGACCTACAGCATTTCTGATAGCATATGAATTAGTTTATCAAAGAAAGTCAACTTAATGAGTTAGCAACTCATCAATCAAAGGTATCAGATGAGGGTGATGTGACCAAATTTCAGGAGATGCTTTCAGCCTTCTGTCCATCTCATATATTTGAAGAGAGCTCCTTCAGATCAGTTTGGTCCAGGGTTTCCAAGTTATGGAAATTCAGGAGGCAATGCCAAGTTGAAAAGAGTCATCAGAATTCAAGAAACGTAAAACTGAATTTCCCTGGTTTGTGCATTATTTAGGAATCAAAAGCATGATATTTCTCACTCTTTTCTAATGGTCATTTAATGTACATTTTTAGAGATACTATTGGTTTGGACATACAAACTGAAGTCTATTAAAATATAGTTCTTCATGTATTTTGCTTATCAAGTTGATGCAGTAAGTGTGCCTTTCTCCTCTATTTTCTTTGGTTTTAAAGCCTGTCTGCGCAAATATCTGCATAGCATGCCTATCCTAAACGCATCAAAGGACATTATAAGAGCTGGAAATTTTCTCACTAACCTTTTAATAAGGATCATATTCCTTAGTTTGGGCATTCCCCTCTCCCCACACCATGTAGCCTACTTTTGGCTTCTACACTGTTAATATCCTCACTTAAATTATTTGGTTTCACCTGTACTGATCCCTTCTCATGCAGAAAAATGTTCCTGATCATTGTAAATGTTCATCACCAAAGCTAATTCCCTTATACATACCCAGCTTCTGTTTGGATTAAAGCACTGCTGAACAACGATTAAAACCACTTATATGTATTCATTCTTCCGCCTTCTGTATTCGGATCTATGAAGCAGTTTTGGAAGGCTGTGACTATTTTGATAGTCTGTTATTATATTGTTTTGATCCTTTATATGCTTCAGTGCTTAACCTGATTATTATTTATGTCAAAACCAGCTTTGTATTCATACCTTTAGGACAGCTTTTACAGTCTGACAGCTCAGTCACTATTCATTCATTCACCGGAGAACACTTATTCAAGTGTTTATTGGAGGGAAATTCACAGTCTGTTAGCAAAGAAAATAAAGGCAATGATAATGGAATAACTCTGAGAAAAAACTTCAAAATATGTTGGTTTAGTACTTTAAGATCCCTTGACTCCTGTATCTTGACATTTAAGACTCAGCTTGCAGAGGAGGTGTCCAGCATCTTACAGAAGTGAAATCTCAGTAAGTATTGTTTGATTTGCTGCATAGGGCATTCTTTCTCTAACTTTTTGTTTTCCCAATTATATTCTTGCCTGGATTACGCCACATTGCACTCCCATTATTTCCCATTTTAGTCTAGGTAAGAGTCTGTCTCAGAATTTCAAACTCTCAGCTAACATGACTGTGTCAATACATGTATCTCCAGTAAAACATAGAATCATAGATGATCCATGATTTTTTTTTCTCTCTCTCTTTTTTTTTTATTTACTTTTTACAAGAATTTCAATTGTTTATCTTCATTGCTTGAATCCATTGTAGTCTATGTGGAGAAATATGTGAATGAATGATTACAAATAAAGAGATTGGTGTGAGAAAATACAAGAGTACCATGGCATGAACCTGAGCCTAAGGCTCTACTATTTTTTAACACATTTTGTAGCATGGTTTTCCATGTTAGCATTCCGGTTAACGTTCTGCTAGATGATCGTAGAATTACGGAATTCTTAGAGTTAGAATGGACCATTACAGGTCATCTAGTCTAACTCCCCTGCAATGGGGAAACCTACAGCTTGATTAGGTTGCCCAGAGGCTGGTCGAGTCTCGCCTTGAAAGTCTTCAGGGAAGGGGCATCTGCCACATCTCTGGACAACCTGTTCCAGTGCCTCATCACCCTCACTGTAAAAGACTTATCCTTATATTCAATCTAAATCTACCCTCTGTAAGCTTGAAACCATTTCTCCTTGTTCTATCACCATATCCCCCACTAAAGAGACTGTCCCCTTCTTTCCTGGAGCTCCCCTTTTGGTATTGAAAGGCCACTATCAGGTCACCTCAGAGATTTCTCCAGGCTGAACAGCCCCAGCTCTTTCAGCCTATTCTCACAGCATAGGAGTTCCACCCCTTTGATCATTTCTGTGGCCCTTCTCTGGACAGGCTCCAAGAGGTCTATGTCTCTCCTTTACTGTGGACTCCACATCTGGACACAGTACTCCAGGTGAGACCTCACCAACACAGAGTAGAGGGGCAGGATCACTTTCTTTGATGTGAATGTAATGTGTGAACATAGTGTGAATTGATAGGTTGTTCCCAGAAAACAGTTTGGGTGCAGTAGCTCTGACTTGATGGAGGAGAGAAGCATGTGCTTATGAGTAAGGTCACAGTATTTAGTCTTACTGACTGCCTTAGTTTCAGCTGGGATAGAATTGTTTTCTTCAGAGTGTCTGGTAGGATGCTATGTTTTTGGTTCTCGGAGAAAAACAATTTTGTTAATACACTGATATTTAGTTTCTGAAAAAGCAAAGTTGTATAGAGCCAAGACCGTTCTCAGCAAAGGGCCCAAGGAGCTGGAAGGTAACAGAATTTGGATCAGGTTTATTCAAGAAGAATAGCCAAGTAAAGTGTAACTCTAATCTATCTTTATGGAAAGTTCCAGGAGGAGAATGTAAGACAGCACATGATTTGTAAAAAATGGTAGGCTCATTTTTCTTCAGATTGGAAAAGATCTCAGGCTCTATCAAAACAGTTCCAGATGAGAGATCAGACTAGGTTTCTTAGGACTTTATGCAATCAGGTCTTGCAGACCTCTAATGATGGAAATTGCACAACTCATTGTGGCAACCTGCTCCATTGGCTGACTGTCATACTGAAAAAGGTTCTTTTTATATCCAGTCTGAATTTATTGTTCGGGTTTATAGTTGAAGTCTCTCATCTTCCCATGATACACCATTGTGAGAACCCTAGCTCTGTCATCTTAATAAAGTTCCTGTTAATGCTGGAGAGCTTCTGTTAGGTCTCCCCAAAAACCATCTCTTCTGCAGAACAAGCCCTGGTCTTGCAACTGCATTCATATTGGTTGCCCCTCAATTTAGTGTAATCTGTAAACTTGATGAGAGTGTATTCCTTCACGTCCTCCACATCACTGATAAAGATGCTAAACATGACAGGTCCCAGGATAGACTCCTGTGGTATTCCATTTATCACTGAGTTGCTGTTAGAGTATGGCCCATTAGTCAGTACCCTGGGAATCTTTGCATCCCAAAGAAACTACAAAATCTCTGTGCAGATGAAACTAACCTTTTCCGTAATTGACAGGTTTCTGGGAGACCTTGCCATGTCACTGCCTGATGTTTGGATGAATAGAGAAGTGTTAACGTATCCTGCCTTCCCCATGACAGATGGAAGTTATTAAAATGACACAACTATGTAGACCTAACCTGAAGTTGTTTTATTTTAATTAGACTTGATAGGAATGATCACTGGTTGCATCAAGTAGTCTCTAGTGGAATTCATTGCTTCATAATATCTTTAATTTTTGCTCCTTTTTCTAAGGCAGAATGTAGAAAACTATATTTCATCCTTCTTTGGATATTGTGTCTATTTGTAATTGAAAGATCTTTAAAAGAAATATTTGCTTTGCCTGGTGAAATCACGTTATGCCATTCTCTTTACTTTTTGCTTGCATTTAGGACTTTGGTTTTGGAGCCCTTCATTCCAACCTGTATTTTAACGTATTCTGTGAAAAATCAAGAATTTTTATTTCAACATGCATGGTATTTTTCACTTACTGCAGCATGGCTCCATTTCCATTTTCAGTGGTTATCAGAGTCTGTTAACAAACAGGCCCATCTGCACATTCTTGAGATGAATAGCTTGATAAAAGCAATAGATGTTGAAACTTGTGTGCTGTGTTTACCGTTTTTAAAATATTTATTCCCACATGTTGATATATCAGTTATGTAACTAAGAGCCAGGCTATCCATGATTTTTTTTTTTTTGCACAGTCTTTTATAAGCACACCATGATAATCATATATTGCATTTACAATGTAAGAACATTATTAAACTGTACTAATTTGAGAACCTGATGTTAAGCTGATTCCATTTTTGCAGTTATCTATGAAAACCTAACAATTTTAAGTTTTTTAAAAATACACATATAGATGTTACTTTCTTTCTAAACTTTATCAAGAGTTTTTAATTTCTGTCTATAATTAAAAATTAATTCAGCTTCTTGTTGGAAATGAAGGAAGCTTGGCTGTTCAGAAAGCAATTCTCGGTATTACAGTGGAGAACAGTATAGTACTGGTATAACTTTACAATCACTTAGCTATCTCTTAACTAAATGATTATTAAGGGAGATTGAGACCAGCTTCTTAGTCAGGGAGATGTTTGTGAAGCTTGCTGTAGTTCATCTTTTCCTGCTACCGCTTGTATCTTGCCTTCAGAAGATGCAGTTTCGAGTGGCAAAGCTAGTACTGGGAAGTAGTGAGGGCACTGAGTTCCTCTTTAAAGTAGTTGTATTGGAGGCTGTCAAGGTTTTTTTTCTGGTGTTTCAAGTGAGGGAACAGGAAATGATTACAAATATATCAGGAAAGTCACTGCAGAAAAGGCATTCTCTAAAACCTATAATGTTTCTCCCTTCCAAACAATAAATGCAGTTGGAATTAAAGAAAGTGCACCAGAAGTACCAGAATATCAGGCAATATGTATTTGGAAATATACTACAAATCCTGTTTTAATCACAAAAAAATAAAAAACAAAATATATGCCACCAAATGACAAATATTAATCATCTTGCCTTTAAGAATAATGATAGAATATTCCCTATAATTGATGGCAGAGATTTTCAAAGCTGTAAAATAGACCTAGACTATTTCCACTTCCTGGAAAACAAATTTAGTATTCAAATGCTCTAAAAGGAGTAGAAACCTAGATTTCATTTGGTATGACCTAAACTGAAACATTTTGATAATTTTGTTTATACACCTTCTCCTTTTGCAAATTGATTAACCTTGTGCTTTAACTTGTGCACTGTGTTGTTCTCTTACAGAGAAACTTAAAGAGAGCCTTTTTCCTTTTCTGGCTTTTTCCCCTTCTGATTGTGTACTCCCTATTACTGAGGTTAAGCTAGTTTTGAGCGCAGTATTTATTGGGGCAGGCTATCCATTCTGGATCTTTTCTTTACATGCATTACACTCTCAGTGGCATATCAGTTGTTAAGTACTGCTTGGGATCAAAGGTGTCTGATTAAAAGAAATCTAATAAGTGATACAGTGCCCTTGGCTGTGGGTTAATGGCGCTATCTAATCTTTGTCATTGAAGGCAATCATAAGGATTTGTAAGAGAATCAATAACTGGCCAAGAATGAAGGCCACAGCAAAAATGTATGTGGATGGCTGAAAGAGAAATTGTGTTTCTGTCATGGGAAAAGGAAGAAGCTTTTTAGGGGCAAATTGAATAAATCTTCCTTGTAGTCCTAAGAGATCTTACAAGATCTTTTATTTAAAAAAACAAAATAACAAGAACAACTAAAATATCTGTTCTTTTTTGTTTCCAAATGTAAAGAAGACTAATAATAGGTAGGACATTCTGAAACTGTAATCTGGACGCTTATGTAATTGTAAATATTAGAATAGAATAATGCAATTGGAGGGGGCCTACAAAGATTGTTGAATCCAACTGCCTGACCACTCCAGAACTAATCAAAAGATAAAGTGAGTTATTGAGGGCATTGTCCAAATGCCTTCTGAACACTGACAGGCATGGAGTATCAACCACCTCACTAAGGAAGCTTATTCAAGTATTTCACTGCTGTCACAGTTAAGAATTTTTTCCTGATGTCTAGTCTAACTGGTGATATATTTAGCTCTTTTCTTTGTTTAATCATTGTAGATGTACAGGGTTCAGTTTGGGCTACATGAATTCTGTGGCATGGCATTTCTCTTCTCCATATGGTGTAATTGGACCTGCCTACCCTTACTGCAAACTGACTGAGTCACCTAACAAGAAGGGCTAACTCCATCCCTGTGTTAACTACTGAAACTTAGAAAATTAATTGTCAGGTGAGCTTTTCTATTGTGCGTAGCCCACAGTTACTTCAGTAGATGATAAGGACTTAATTATCTGACTTTGAATTTTCAGCACACTTTCTCTTTTACTTCAAATATCTTCTCTGGTGGTGTATAATATATGAGAACATCAATCATGTAACACTAAGCTCTGTCTTTGTCTTTTTCTTTTTCTTACATAGTTTTCCTTTACATATCTGAAAAACAAAAGTGTATATCATTGAGTATAATGTGACCTCTTTGCTCTTTTTTTTTTCACTTCCTCCCATCATCATTTTGTTGTATTCTGTCCTCCAGCATGGAAAAACGAGGCAAAAATGACCCTGTTAGCCTCTGTGGGAAAAGCAAACAATACACATTGACATTAAAGGAATTTCAACATATGGCTTGAGGTTTCCCCAGAGATACTATGGAAATTTAATTGAGGTCATCATTAATTTTGATCACTGCTTTCAGCTTAAGCCTCTAGCTAAATCAACAGCCTTCTCTTTTAATGCTGGGTTTCTGCAGTTGTATATATTTGAACTATTTTAATCCATTTTATCACTCATGAAAAAGGTATGAATTGGAGGGGATGATGCACAAGAACTCTCCATCCCCAGGTGCAGGAGGTTATGAAAGAAAGGCAAGGGACTGGTATGTCTGAGCCAGGACCTGCTGATCAAATTGGAGAGCAAGAAGAAAATGCGCAGGCGGTGGAAGCAGGGACAGGTACCCTGGGAATAGTATAGGGATGCTTCTAGGCGATGTAGGGATGGAGTCACGAAGGCCAAGGCCCAAATGGAACTGAAGTTGGCAAGGAGTACAAAGAAGAACAAGGAAGGATTCTATAGTACATCAACTAGAAAAGGAAAGTCCAAGAAGACATACCTCACTAGTGTGCAGTACAGGTAGGATGGTAACAATGGACAAGGAGAAGGCTGAGGTACTCAACGGTGTTTTTGCCTCAGTCCTCACTGTCAGCTGCTCTTCACATACTTTTTGAGCAGATGAGTCAGAAGGTGGCCAATAAGGGAGTAATGTCCCTCTCGCTGTAAACAAAGATCAGATTTGCAGCCGAAGAACCTGAACATCCATAAGTATATGGCTCCCAGTGAAATGCAACTCAGAATCTTGATGAAATTAGTGTAGTTGCCCAGACACTCTCTATGATATTTGAAAAGTCCTGACAGCCAGGTGAAGTCCCTGGTAACAGGAAAAAAGGCAATGTCATACTCATTTTTTAGAAGGGTAGAAAGGATGACCCAGGAAACTACCAACATGTCAGCTTCACCTCTGTGCTGGGGAAGATCAGGGATCAGATTCTCCTGGAAGCTATGCCAAGGTGCGTGGAAGACAGGGAGGTGATACTGGACAGCCAGGAAGGCTTCACCAAAGGCAGAATCTGCCTGACCAACTTTGTAACTTTTTATGATAGCATAACTGTGAGTGAAAAAAAGGAGAGCCACTTATGTCATCTATCTGGACTTCATTAAGGTCTTTGAAATGGTCACCCATAGCATCCTTCTCTTCAAGTTGGAAAGATATGGTTTTGATGGGTGGATTGTTTGATGGAAGAGGAACTGGTTGTGAGATTGTACCCAGAGAGAGTCGGTTAATGGTTCATTGTCTGGATGGAGATCCAGTAGTTTCGGATGCAGTAGTGAAGTGAAGCACTAGAACAGCTAGTGGATGCCTCATCCCTGGAGACATTCAAAGACAGGTTAGATGGGACTCTGAGCAATCTGATCTAGCTGTGGTTGTCCCTGTTAATTGCAGAAGAGTTGGACTATATGACCTTTAAAGGTCCCTTCCAACTCAAATAATTCTGTTCTATTCTAGACATTAGTGCGTGGTGGATTTAGCTACTGTTGTTGGAAGCTTTACTGATCCCAGTTGTCTGCTCTGCCCTTCTGCCAGACATCACTGCCTTCTTGGCAGAAATGGGAGAATGGACCACTTGTCTCAACCAGCCCAGTTTACAGTTCTGCACTGCTGCTGGTGGTATGTTGACACTGGGGGATGCCAGGAGCAGTCACATCTTCTGTCTCTGTCAGAGAGATTTCAGAGTAGAGTGGTTGGAAACAAGAACAGCAGATGTCTCTGGCAGACTCCTAAACACACACTGACAATAGCAGATACAAAGAACTATTCTTAACTTGGGTTGGCAAATCTGAGTCAGCTAACTCAAATGAAAACCATAGAGTAGATAATAAATTTAATATTTCAACCTGAATTATAGAAGTATAAAAAAGTCGAACACCAACTGAAATGAAAACCAAGATGGCCTAGTCTTTATTGCTCTTTTAGGAATTGTTAGCTTACTTGGGTTAACCCAACTAAGATAGAGAATGTATTAATTTTTTCCCCTAGCACATGCATACATTTAAAGAGTTCACTTTTCTTATTTTATGATAAATAAGATTTGAATCTGATTCTGTTGAGTTGTATAAATATCTCTGGGGGTAGAAAAGTGAAATAGAAAAAAGGTGTTTAGTATAGCAGATAAAGAAAAACTCACAGGAGAAAGCTAAAGCAAAACAATTCAAATTATTGTCATGATTTTAAAGGAAGAATGTAACTAACTAATGCAACAAAATATTGTGAAAACTGATAAATTTTCAGTTTTCATGTCTTCAAATCAAAACTGGATGTATTCCTAGGAGACACGTTTTAGTGCAACAGAAGAGATATTTTAGTCAAATGTGAGTTACAGTCAAGGTATTTCAATAAAAATAACCTAAGTGGGTAAAACTTAAGGGTCTGGTACACAGTGAAAGTCACAGTAGATGATCTAATGGATTATTCTGACATCAGCATATGTACATGTGTGAAACTACTTAGAAAATGGAGCAAAGCAATGAAAAATTAGAGCATTTACTCTTTTATGAATAAACGCCTCTGTTTATGTTATGAGAAGCCTCTCTGAAGTTTGTGCAGCTGGTTTACTTATAATCTCATTTACACCCATAAAATGAACCTGATTTACCTGCTTCTAAAACAAGAAAGAGCCCTGTTGTTCTCTGCTGACTTTAATAAACATCTGCCCCTTACTGATACTGATGATATAACACTGCATATCAGATAAGCAGGAGGCATTTTGTTTTTAGTTGTTTTCTGATAACATGTACAGAAGAGTAATTTCAGTGAAAACTTGATTGTTTGCATTGCATAAAATAGACAAAATAATCAATACTTATATGTGTTGGCTGGAGCAGTTTTTTTATTCATAATATAAAATAAATACCCATAAGGTATTTTTTCTCCCTGTTCAATATTTCTAAATTTTCTTATGTCTCTTTCTCACGCAGGATTATACTTACTAGCAATTGCGCCACTCCAGAAGTGTTTCATTTTCAGCACTCCAGGGTTATTGGAGTTAATGTTCTCTATTTCATTTTTACAAAAGGCTTATTTCATCTGATTTTGTCCTCTGTAGGAGTGTAGATATAGACTACTGCTACTGCCGACCAGGCACACAGTTGTCTCCTAGACATGCTCTTTCACCGACAAGGGAATTGTTGTCATGAAGAAGACCTCCCTCAGTGGGAAGATCCTTCTGATTTTAGGTCCAGATTGCCACATTTTGATACATCACAGCTATATTAACTCAGTCTTGAATCCCAGCTGGTGCCAGTACAAGCTACTGATGCCCTTGTCTGTGAATTGCGATTGTAGCCTTTTTAGTATACAGAACATTAGTATGTACTGTACGGCACCTAGGCTGAAACATGTAGTTATTTTTTTTATCATTTACAATAGCAATCAGGCTCAGAAATTTAATGTTTCTATTGGAAGAGCTCTCCTTGCTTCTTTAAATTTGCCACATTCTTAAATAAGTCTGATAATAACTGTGATGTTAGTAATGATCTCTAAGCAGCCATTTTCCCACCTGATAGATGTGGAAGATGTAAGCATTTAAGAAGCAAATCTACTGTGACATTATACAAGTTTTTCCAAATAAATCTCATATTCTCCTGTTTTTTATTCTGAAAATTTAATATTCTAATCTTTATAGTCTGTCGCTTTATCAGCATTTCTTTTTCCTAATGCTTACAAATTTGGGACATGAAAGATAACCCGAGTCTCATTCTGTATCAACAGCTAAATGGATGGACATCAGTAAATGTTTCAATCATCTTCTTTGCCTCAGCTTGCATGTAGTGTAAAGTGTCATAATTCTGTAAAGCAGTAGTTTAAGTGTACTTTTGAAAGCAGCTTTACATTATGAAGTTATTTCTTGTTTACTGTGGAAACTGCAAATTAGCTACTAAGAGGGAATTAGCATGTCTAAAAAAAGCTGATCTAAATGGACCAATGGAGAATGACAGCTTTCAATCATTGTTATAGTGAAACTTAAAAAAACTCTTACAGCCAGTGTTTTTGCTACTGCCTTCCCAATAGGAAGTGAATGGGAATATTGCATTTTTTTGTTTGTTTGTTTGTTTTTGTGGTCATTAAAACACCTTCAAACACAATCTCTCCTTTGATTGTGTTAGGCTTCATTTGAAATATATCTTAACTTGTTACCATCAATCATGGTCTGCATCATCAAATATCTTTGTAATTAATTTCCTCCTTAGACAACAGGTACATATTTGCTTATCCAAAGTTACTTTTTTGGAACTGCTTCAAGGGCAGGCTTTCTGTCTGTCTATTTTGTACAAGCTAATTAAGACTTTTCACAAGTACCTGTAGTCCCCAACTCTCTGAAGTCAGCCCTCCTTCCTCCAAAAGAAAGATAATATGCATTTTTAAAAAAGAGAGAAATGCCATTTGAACAGTTGCTTTCTGATACCTTGCTGTTTTTGCAGCCAAGTTATAAAATCACAGATTTTTGTCTGAGAGAACCAATAGTCTTCAGTGTGAAGTGACTGGTTGTGTAAGAGGGTGATAAAAAGCATCTTTTGGATCCTGCTAGGTTTTCTGACTCACTGGTATTGTTCAAAGCTGCTGAAATGCTTAACAGACTAAACTGCTTTCTCACTTGAGTTCGCTGACAAAGAGAATTGTATTACTGAAAAAAAAAAAACCAGATTATTTCAACAATGATATTGAATTGGCTACAGTGAGCAAAATGGTTTAAAATGTCTGTTCTTGCTCCCTCACACACTGAGATCTCACAGTAGGACTTAATGAATAGATGTGAAAACACACTGTACTTGTTGTATGAGTGAGTCTGAACAGGCTGCCAAAAATTTTTGGCAGAAGTCTTAGTCTTTCATATAGGTCAAAAGTCCGTTCTATTGAACATTGTAACACATTGCAAAAAGCTGCTTTCCTTTAAAATTTCTCTTGAACGTTCCTGTTGCCTTAGACATTTTAATGGTTTGAATAAGTGAGTAATGGTATAATAATTAATTACCTCTTATGTAAGGTATTTCATCCAGAGATTTCAAAGTCATGGTTATGTCAGGACCCAAGTACATTAAGCCCCAGTGTGGATTCTTCCTTTCAGAAGTAAAGTAGCCTTAAATTGCCAAGGCTTAGACTAAGAAGAATTGAACTGTAGAGAATCAAGGCCACTTTAATTCTCTATGAGAGTTCTGAGAGAAGGATGTAATGCACTTTAGCTTGTGTTTCTTAACTGTATACCTACAGTAAATGTATTTTAACACTCCTGGATGCCTTTATGGGACAGAGAAGCAGAGTAGGATCTCAAGCAGGGAGCCTGCTTCTTTTTTATTCATGGATAGTTCCGGAACAAATTGTTGAAGATAAGCAGTTAACATTCACTTGTTGTAGATTTTCTTTTTTTATTCTCTCGTAAGGAAATTCTATGAATTCAAAGTCTAACTTCAGTACCCTAACAGCAATAGGGTGAGATTACACATGGTAGATCAATTTAAGCAATTACTAATGCATTTGTAGAATCAAAAGCATTTTGACAATAAGAAGACAATATTAAAAGTGTGTATTTTTGAATAAGTGAAACAATGGGGTACATAGTATATGAAATAAAATGGTTTTTTTCTGGTGATGTCAACAGATGTCTTGTTTACTTCAGTGTTGTATGCTTTTTTTCAACTCTGAGAGTTAGATGGAGCTTAGATTTTTATAATTCCTGTAAAATATCCTAAGTACAATAAATAACTATGGTAATGGAGAAAGATTCGCTAGCAAATACCAGCATCAAAACAATACTGTCAACACTATAAGGAGAGTACATATGTTCCATTACAACTAGTAGAAAATTCATGTCTCGTCTTCATATCTTATTTCCATTTCTGCTTTTTCTTCCAAGCACAGAATTGAGCAAGGTGCAACAAACTAAAGTACCACATTCTTCAGTCTTCTCAAAAGTCTAAGCTTACAATTGAGAACTTTCTCTTGCAATACAAAATATTTATTACTTTCAGAACCCAAGAGGGTTAGAATGACAAGCATGCCTTATGTAAGGAAAAGTATATTTTTGAAGAAAACATGTTGTTTCTGTGAATGCAGGGTTTTCCAAGTTTCACTCAGATATCCATGCAAGACATACCTTATCTCAGTTTTCTGCAGGGTAGTTGTCTCTAGCTACTGCCAGTTATCTCTTGGCATCATTTACGGTACACTGATGGCTTTAAAATTCTAACACTGTGTAGAACTATGTTACTGTCTATCCCCCTGTAGAATAGTAGAATAATGTATTTAATCTTTGAGTTTGAATTTGGAAGTGCTTTTAAAAGAAGTGCTACAATGGGTTTCAGATGCAATAGAGTGTTAAGCTTTATGTTGGCTTTGTGTACTGATGAGATGAGGATGAAAGGACAGAAAAGAACAGACTCATTTGAGTTAGCCTGAATAAAAACTTCTGATCTGAAGACATTATAGCAACAGTAAGAGCTATTTAAAACTACTGAAAATAGATAGATACTGAATGCTATTACTTTGTTTCAATACTATGTTTAAATAAAGGACTCAGTGCTCCAGGTTCTCTAAATCCTTGCTTCCTACTTGCAGACCAGCTACAACAGGTAGAATTAGCATGGAATAAAATAGAGCCTAAAATTATGTTAGGAAAGAAGGCCTTCTTAAAAATCATTTCTTACTTGTTCTATCTACTTTCACTGAGGTCAGTGAGTACAAATTTCATTGCATTTATAGTGAAAAATCAAACCTTCGTTTGGCATTGCAGCATTGTCAAAATGGAGTAACATAAATAAAATACTGCGGTGAGAGCGATATGAGAAATGGACAGGTTTCTTTTTGTGTTCACTGTAATTAGATTGTTAGAACCTTGAGTGCCACAATGATGAACATGGTACAAAGATTGGACATTATGTGGTTGTAAGTTTCCAATATATCAGACTTCACTCTGTTCACTGAATTTGTAGCCATCCTGCTGAACTGGGTAACAAAAGTACCTATTAGTCTTACTGATAATTGTTTTTATATTACCAAGACTAAAGATAAAGGCCAAGTTAGGCTAAATCAGGAACTGAACCAAATTGCCAGTATTCCTTGCCATACTTAGTTCAAAAGCTTCTGCTGCTTTGCGAAAAACAAAACAAAACAAGCCTTTTTCTGTTATTTTCTTATAAACTAAATCATTGCTATTGCTGTTGTATGTAATTCTTCATTTTTCTTGATTTCACAAATCCTGAAATAACACATCTAAGGATAGCTGTAAAATTTTTGGTTAGCCTCTGGTAGGAAAAAGTGAAAGGAAACAGTAAAGATAGAGCTCTGTTATTTTGAGATCAGTTTCAAGTGATGGTGTTAAATACACAGTCTTCTAGCTGGGCAGGTTAGTACTGGCACTTCAAGTTGTAAGATTTGTGAACTATTTGGTCATATGTACATTGGACAAGAGATACTGCAGAGCCACTGGTGATCCAGATCATTTTAAAGTGATATATCTGCATGCCTCAGTGTGCTAGAGAAGCTGCCAGATGGATCCCAAAGTTGAATGGTTATATAAATATTTTATACAGTACAGATCATAGGAGAGATACAGTATAGATATCAATATCTGATACTTGAAGAAAAAACAGCTAAGTTTAGAAATGGTCGAACTTTTCTAGCAGATGAAATTGTGATCATTACCATTTTCTTTCTCTCAGAAAGTTAGTATTTGGAGATGACAATTGTGAACTACTTATGCTGACCAATTGTGACAGCCAAAATATAGCCTATCTGTATTAGTTGTGTCTTCCCTTAAAACTTTGCTAAAAAAACAAATGCCAGGAAGAAAACACCTAGGTGTCTTGTGAACTATTTTTTTATTATTAAAGAACTGCATTTGTTGTTTTTTGTTGTTGTTTGTTTTCTTTCATTTGTTTTCATTTTTGCTTTGATTTAACTGTCAATTTCTGTTAACTTCTGGTAAAGCAATCCACCTATTTGCATATCCTTACCTCTGGTATATTAGACAGATGAAAGTTTTAGCACATTCTATTAATGCATGCCATATTAAAAATTGACGAATTATCTGAAATTGCTGAAACTACATGCTTGTCCATGCTAGATCAGAGAGCATTTGCAAGTCCCTGATATCTCTCACCATTCAAAAGAATAGCAGCCACTTCCACAAACTAAAAAACATAAGTTTTACTACATTATTAGTTGTAGTTTGTTAATTTGAATTAAATGTTTTAAAGTAAATTATCTATTATTTTAGGAAAAAATATTGAATGTGTTATATAATAATACCAGGAGAAATAAGGCAAAATTTTAGTGATTTGTGTGAGTACATTTGGACAAAATAAGTAGTAGTGCAAACTACTATGCTTTTTCAAAAGTATTAGAAAAATTTCAACTAACTGTGCCTTTATCACATGCCATTATTTTTTAGTTTTATGAGTTCTTTTCTATGTCTGCAATCAAGACATCACAGAAAGATGATGAAAAATGTGAGGGTGCCTCTATTTCAGATCAAAACGAAGAAAGACTATGCAATGGTTATCAAAAAGCATATGAAATTGCCAACTCAATTTTGTAGCCTTGTTGTTTACATATATTTGGATGAACAGTTCCAATTTTGGATTCTTATATGGATTAAATGAAAATTCTGTACCTTTCTGAAGTTTATTTTCATTTTCAATACATTCACTGTAAATGATGTTAAAATCTTACAAAAGTATGGAAAACTATTTTTTTCCCAGCCTAAAAAAGGCAGCTTCAACTCCAAGGAACTAATATAATATTGAGAAAATCTTACATTTCAGGTGGGATTTATATGAGAACTAAGAATTATTTTGCAGAGGCACATTACAAAAAGAATAAATACATGCTTAAGCATACAAATAAACTGAACTTAAATGTTTATATAGAGCATCCACGCACAGAAAAGAAACAAAATGTTTTCTTTTAAAGGTACATTTTTTTCCTTTTTATTCACACAACATGACACTTCTGTATTATTAACTCTTCACATCTATAAGTCACTTTTACTTTACGGATAAAACACTTATTCACCGTTCACTGGTGAATCATTCCTTATTTGCAAAAAACAAAAACAAAAACAAACAAACTATGAAAAGAATTCTTTATTGTTCTGTCTGATTTCAGTGATGCCCATTGCTACTTTTGGCTGTTAATAAATTCAGATTTTCTGGAGGAATCTCACTTATTTTTGTGAATGGCAAATGATGGCTGTAACTAGGAAAAAAACAAAACACTAAAAAAACCAACATTGTTAATCTGGCAGCTTGTACTGCAGTATCCTAGAGTTTGATTTTATTGTTTTCTTGTTGGATGTCTTTCTCATTTAGGCAGAGATGATGGAATGATTCTGCTGTTGTTACCTTCATCCCCTCTCATAACTTGCCTACGTTCTGTCTTTTGTCTTAATATACACAATATTTATTAGCCTATCTTTTATGGGATATCCTACTTGTCTCAGAATACTTTAGAGATCAGAACCCTGTTGCTTTCATGTTATGATTATTATTTTTTATGGAGCTGTTGTAGAGCTTCAGAGATGATTGTTTATTGGAAGCAGGTCCTTACATTGGAAATAATAACCTTAACTCAAAAAATGGATTTAGAATCTGTCTGACATTGAAATTACAGTTGTGGTCCACTCTTATTTACAAGAAATGCTTCAATTCCTTATACTTTACGACACAAGATCTTAGTAATTCCATGTTGTATATGGAACATTACCAGATAATCCATATTTTTGACCTGCCCTATATTTTATATGTCATAAGCAGCTCTACTCCTTTCCTATAAATCAGTGAAACTGAAAATAGGGTGAGAGAAAAATGGTTAGTTTATTTAATTACAGAATACTGGTAAGATCAGAATACAGCAACTTTCTAAACAGAAGAACATAATATTTAAAACTGATTGCAACAAGAAAATACTGTGGCACACATTTACTCTTTTCTCATGACAGTCATTGTAAAGAGAATGAGACATTAGAGAAACATTATCTACTCTCATTAAAACTTGTGAACTTTTAATATTTTCAGTGAGGACACAGCATTCAGGTATAATTACAAATCATTATATTAGCCATTTTACAACAGTTGAATGTCAGAGTTCAAGAAGATGATAATTAAAGAGTAACTTTAAGTACAAACATTTTATGATTATTTTCCCCATTTAATTTTTTTTTTCTTCAAGACCTGTGTAAGAATGAACTGTGGTATTACGTAAGATTTGCAGTTTCAGATCTGTATATTAAGCCATAGTTCTGCACGGTACAATGCTTAAATGCTAATAGAACAAATAAAAGCACTGTGCAATTGTACTATTTCTCCTGATCAGATTATCCTATGCTCTAGAATTGCTTGTGGACAGAACTGGAAACATTAAAATGTGAGGTTGACTTTGGCACAACTTGTAGGGTAATCACCAGTTTAGAGCTTCTCATACTTCCTGGAATGGTTCCTTCTGGTGCAGCAGAGTTTATTTTTTCATCTCAGAAAATCAAGCGATCACTTGAACTCTAATGAGGTCCTCATAAATATTCCTTTTTTTTTTTTTCCCCCCATTTAGTTTCAGGATAGCACTGGCTTAGAGTGCTTTTTCTTCCAGCAATAAACCTCTGACTGCTCTTTATTTGTAAAAAAAGTGGTTTGGCTGCTCTGTTTGACTGACTGCCTCACTCCACTGTATATGAAACTGTCTGAGAGCAAGGTCTCGTGTGACTAGTTTTATTTAAGTGTTGGGGGTGGAAGGTGCGCTTAAACTGGACTGCAACACATACACCAAAATGGCCTACAGTCTATATGTGACAAAGATTAATATAAATGGGGGAAATAACAGTGTCGGTGTGAACACAAAAGACAAATTTGTTCTGCTATTTTCCTGTTTTATTTATTTACCTGTTTTATTTCAAGTTATTGGTAATCTGAGGATCTTGTTTCTGATAAAGTTCTAGTTTATTAGCTCATAACTGCAACAGAACAAACAACTTAGACTCCGTCCCTTTGTGACTACATCTCTTCTTCCCATCTGTTCAGTTGACTGTTGCTTTTTCTATAACAGATCCTTTGCAGTATTATAGTTACGTAAAACAAATGAAAAACATTACAAAAATGGCAAAGAGATGAACATTTCTCTTGCCTAAAACAGAATTTTAGCATTTTCTCCATGACATGAAGAAAACTTGTTAAATTTTCTTCTTCTTTTTTCTTTTTTTTTTTTTTTTGCTGCCGTAAAATTGTGGTACAGTAGTAGTAATTTGAATTTCTCCTCTTTGAAAATTGAAATCACTTGAAAATAAAGAATGGAAATATTTTATAATAAGTAAGTATAGTATGTACTACACCATGAGTTATGAATTATTTGTCTAAGATAAAAAACTTAAAGAGGAATGCTTTTATTACATTATTTAGATACTTGTTTCTGAAAGTGCAACAAAGAAAGTACTCTCTTAATATTGCCAGACAATTCAGGGATTATAAGTAGTTTCAAAGAAATATTCTGTGTGCAACAGAAAGTTTTGTTATGGTACATGTATCATTTTGCAATTGTGTAAAATGTGTACCTCGTTAAGGTATGTGTAACTGAAGAATAAAGTGTAGATAATTGCATGTGTGTCTATTTTAGAAAATGAGAAACTTAACATCCTGCTATAAATAACTGCCTTTCTGGTCAAAATTAGGCATGTGAAAACTAGAGCAGTGGGAACAGTTCATGCTTCTGGTTATAAGGTAAAAAGCTATTGGTAGGACGTGCAACCATAATATAACAGTTTACCACTACATTCTAAGAAATGTTAGGACTGCGTTACATACATTCTTTCAAATCTCTGACTATATTAGTAAGCTTCCCACACATTCTTGACTGCTTTTACCACTTTAATACTACCTTCTTCACCATTCTATTGAAAGTAAGTTAATACTTCAGAACACACTCTCTCTGAAGTTTTTCTCCTCGTGTTTAATAGGAATGTCACGTTTGCAGCTTCTGTCCATTGCTTCTCACTCTGTATGTCAGAAGATTTTGACTCAGTATTTCTACATTCTTCTCTTAGCTAGCTGAAAACAGTCTTGCTATCCCGTAGTTCTATCCTTTTGTGTTCTGGCATTGTGTGTTCTGGCTCCTTCTTTTGGGGGCATCTTCATTACCCTCTGATTACTTTGGTGGCCTTTGTCTGGACTCGCTCTAGTATGTATCTTTTTTTGTACTCAGCAGCCTAAAAACATACAATGTTTGTGGTCACAACTGTAATATCAAAAGTGCTGTATGGGCAGGAATAATCTATATCCTAATTTGATACAACTCTTGTCACTCACCAACAAAATCCAGAGAGAAGTAAAAACAAAAATACTTTTTCACTGAAGATGCCATAAATTAGAAAAATTTGATGTAACTACCATACTATGGCCTGAATAGGAGAGTACACAAAGATTAGAAGGTATGAAGCTAAAAATTCATGGAGGCATGAAAAATAGTTTGGACTTATTATGCTAATGTATTATTTACTATGCTCTTACCTAAAATTTTTAGACCTTGTGGTTCTTAAACACACATGAATTCTATTCAAGATTTTTGCACACACAACTTAGATGCATTAATTAACTTCATATGCAATTCTATTTAAAGTTTCATGCACCCATCAGAAACTGGTTGGATTTAGACAATGACTATAATGCTATCTCAGATGCCTGGAGTATACCAGCCCCTTCCAAAAAAAGAAATCTGAATCTACTTGAAGGTGAATTTCTTTGTTGCTTAGTGTTTACTGGGATGTAAAGGAAATCTGAACTGCTATTGAATGACTCACCTTGTGAATTACTGAGTTTGCTAAGTTGTCCCACAGAGTAGTGGAAATCAAACAAGAATAGGAGAATGTAGAAAAAAAAGACTTAAAAGAAGGAAGGGAAAAACAAGGCAATACTCAGCTTGACTTTCATTTCAGATGAATTATGAAAATGACAAGAAGCTGCAGCAGGTAAATGTCCTAAAAGCAGATCACAGTTTGAAGTCTTGTCAATAGGAATATGGAATGAAAAATAGCATATGGAACTGCTAAGTGAGCACCTAGATATAATGAATAAGCTTTGACATGAAGAATTAGTCACAAACTTTAAAAACATATCACATGACTTTTATTGTAGCACAACAGAGTCAGTTTGAAACAGTGCTTTAAACAATTACTGTGAAATTCCAACATGATATTTTGGGCGGAGAAGGAATACCTCTTCCCCAACAGAAGACTACCCTCTGCTACCTTGGATTGTTAACATGTTCAACAAATTTAAAGTTATTAGTGAAGTAGCACTACTGTTGCATGGGCTGTATTTTCACCATCTGTACAGCTGTACGAGCTATCACAACCATTCAGATTTCATAGCTACTTGCATAATGAAAATCAATGCGATAGAAATATAATCACCAAAATATAGGTGGCATTTTATTCTTTGGAGTTTCTATTTACATAGTTCCATCAGATGACTTTAATACCTGATATAGCCAGAATAAAAACTATTTGATCCCTGCTACATATCCAGAGTTCATCTGTGACTAAGATACTGTCTTTCATATAGGCTATGGAAAATTGAATTATTTCACATTTGCCATAGGCTAGAATGAGTTATCTTAGAGCAGCTGACTTGTGAGGATAAACTTAAACTGCAGTTGCCAGGTGGGTTTTGTGAGTCTTTGGGATATTCTAACGTGGTCATCCAAGATTTATGGAGATGATGTGATGTCACTGGTGCCAGACCTTGTGTGAATTCACAGGTCTCCAAGGCAAAAAGAAGGACTAGAAATTAATGCAAAGAAATCTTCTGTGCAATAAAGAGGTCAAATAATAAATCTTCAATTTATGGGTGGGGCAATGTCAACTGCAGAGTAGTATGTGACCTTTCCATAGTTCTGCCTTCTTTTTCCTCTTTAGATGAGTTCATAGTGAATCAGGGAATTCACTAAGTTCAGGGGCACACAAATTTCCTCCTGTGAGGTAAATTATGCTGTAGTCTACAAAAAAGGGTAACTGTTTGCATTTAATATCTTGCAGTTTCCCAGCACAATTTTTGAGCAATAGCTATGATGTATTACATACTTAGCAGTTTTTCTCTATATGTTATAACTAGCTGTCCAGGCAAAGGTGATACAAATATTTCATACAAATGTATTTTAATATTATATGATGCTATGTCCATTCCTTATAGGCCTCATTTTTTTTTTTCCTAGGAAGCTAGTATGGCCAAACAAATACATATGCATACTATTGTACAGGATGAAGTAGAAAGAATATCAAGTTGTAATTAACTGATATGTTTGAAATATTTGCTGAAATGGCAGAACATCAGTGTTGGGGCACAGTATACTCCATCTAATGAGTTATACACTTTAATTTTCTGTGGTAATATATTATTAATTAGTAATTTATAATGAATGTATATTATCAAATATATATCAGCTAGCCATATAAATGTGTTTTCAAAGTATGCATTTTTATGAGTTTGAGTTTTGTGGTTGTCTCTGTGTACTTGTCTGAATTGAATAAGTTTGTTTGATGCACAATATCTTGTGCGAGTTGTTCTCCCCTGGTGGTAAGCTAGCTATTGTTTACTTATCACAACATTGTCCTCCATTGGACTCTTTCCAGTATGTCCAGGTATCCTACTAGGGAGCCCAGTACTGAACACAGCACTCCAGGTGCAGCTTAACCAGTGCTGAGTAGAGGGGAAGGATCCACCTATCTTGACCTGCTGGTGATTCTTTGCCTAATGCAGCTGAGAATATCATTCAACTTCTTGACAGCAAGGACACGTTGATTTGCATTCAACTTGTTATCCACCAGGACCCTGAGGTCCTTTTCTGCTTCACTCTTTTCAACTGTGTGGTCTCCAGCATGTATTGATGCCTGGAGTTGTAATTCCTCTCAAGCATTCTGCAGTTCTGCTTTTTGAACTTCATGAGATTTTTGTCAGCTCATGTCTCCCCTGTCAAGGTCCCTTTGGATGGCTGCGGTTTGTCAGCAACTGTTGCCAGTTTTGAGTCATCCACAAATTTACAAAGGGTGCACTTTATCCCATGATCCAGGTCATTAATGAAGATGTTAAACAACGCTGGAGCCAGTGCTGACTCCTGGGGTACTCCCCTTGTAACTGGCATCCAACTACACTTTGCACCACTGACTAACTACCCTCTGGGTCCATAGCCAGTTTTTGATCTACCTCACTGTCTGCTCATCCAGCTCATACTCAACAGCTTCTCTATGAGAGTCTCACAGGAGGTGGTGTCAAAAGCCTCACTGAAGTCCACGATGTCATAGTTTGATCATTGAGAATAGAAATATGAACTAGGTATGTCTTCATGCAGATTCGCTTAATCAGTACACCAGGGTACCAGAAATGATGTTAACTGACAGCACTTTCTGTCTTGCATCCACTCTAAATGCTGATTGCTGGTACAGGTCATATTCGGTACTTTAAGCTTTGGTTCCTTAATGAATGAGTGTGCCTCCCTTTCAAAAGAGGATCATCTAAATTTATGATCCATTGCTGTTAGCCCTGTTTCAACACTGGAATTTCCAATCTGGATGAAACTGAAAAAGACAAAAGGGGAATTTGTCTAGCTTTAGAGTCAGAGAGGAATTTGTAGGGTTCATTAAAAATACATATCACTGGTTCATAATACCAAGCCTAGTTCCAAAATTCTTCAAATTATTCCATCTACAAATTTGCTTTTGAAGTGCAAGAGAACCATAGCATTTTTGCTGGTTATTCAATGTCTTATGGGTGTGAAACTAGGAAATGATACGTGCATGGAATTGTTAGACAATCAGATTTTGCATAAATTTTGTATTAAAGCATTGTTAACATGGAAACTTAAAACATAGGCACAAGATATAAGAAGGTACATTCAACTAACTTCTTTCATTAAATCTGGAGTAATGACAAAGTACTGCAGAATCTTCATTTGTAATTTTGCAGATGGAATCAGGGAAGACAAAAACATTATCAGGAATTTCTTCAGAAAACAAGTAAGTCATATCTTGGCTAGGAGGTTCATTTATGTGTTACAAATATTTTTACTGAGAAAAATGTTGATGGTGTGGTTGTTACTGTGTATGCATGCATTCACATGAGCACAATGCTACCACTCTACTAACCTTCTAAAATTAAACATTTCAAGCAGTGCTGT
Source organism: Gallus gallus (assembly GCF_016699485.2). Lineage (NCBI taxonomy): Eukaryota > Metazoa > Chordata > Aves > Galliformes > Phasianidae > Gallus > Gallus gallus. Next base: position 62,092,312 of record NC_052535.1, on the reverse strand, counting down.
TTTCATTTAGATTTGAACTTTTGACACTGATATGCCCCTGGTGGCACTAAGATTTATCAGACTCTTAAATTTTCAATGGAAAAATGACATCAAGATTTTGGAAAATAACTTCCTATTATATTCTCTTTCAATTTTCTTGCCAGCTTTCTTGAACTTACCAGATGTAAACATATCTTTAAAGAATCATGGAAACCAAGACAAGAGGAAGAAAACTGATCTTTAGGAAGCTATAGGAGGCAGACAGATGGAATATGAGAAGTTTGGGGGACATTAGGGAGGCTTTGCTAATCAAGGAGTTTGGTAGTTTAGTAAACGTCAAGGAGAGACACGTATCTGTATCCCAGGCTGAGATATTCTACTCTGATGCACTAATGGCATATTTTTCCCCACTACTGTTGTTTTTGCATCTTTGTGCTCCCACTTGGTGTTGCAGGAGCTTGTGATACCTTTGGAGCAGAGTTATGTGACATTTCATGGTACGCAGTGAATTGACTTTCTTGCTGGTCATATTTCACACAGCCCAAAGTGACTGAGTTATTTCAGAGCAATGATACTAAAAAAAAAAAAATAAAGGAGAGGAGGGGAAAAAAAACCAAAAACATTAGAGAACCCTGTATCTGCTGTTGAAACAAGAGAATGAAGAACATTAAAGAGGGAATAAACTTAAGATCAGGTTGTCTAGGAATTGCAAAGCATGTTTGCTCAGCGAGTAGCTGTCTAACATCCCTCATTTCATTTTCCTTCCTTTCTTTTCTGTGACATTTCCCATTTGTATGGAAATTATATCATAAATCCATGAAAAGGTTTAGTAAAGTTCTTCACTACCTTGTACACAGACAAAGAATTTGTAAGAAGGTGTACAGGATCAGATTTTTTATAGAGCTCATTGCTTATTGACATGAGCATGTAAGTGGAGAAAGGTCATGCTGCATTTACTCCATACTTATCTCCCAGAAAACTGGGTTGGGTGGATCTTTCATCTGAGACAGTATGGCCATTTTCGAGCACTATACTCCTATGCTTTCAAAACAACTGGTGTTTTTTTTTTTGTTGTTTTTTTCTTGAATAATAAACTGTGTTTTTTAAAGATTTTAAAGCCAAACATATCCTTGGCTGCATTGAAAGAAGCCTGGCCAGCAGGTTGAGTGAAGTGATCCTGCCCCTCTACTCTGTGTTGGTGAGGTCTCACCTGGAGTACTGTGTCCAGATGTGGAGTCCACAGTAAAGGAGAGACATAGACCTCTTGGAGCCTGTCCAGAGAAGGGCCACAAAAATGATCAAAGGGGTGGAACTCCTATGCTGTGAGAATAGGCTGAAAGAGCTGGGGCTGTTCAGCCTGGAGAAATCTCTGAGGTGACCTGATAGTGGCCTTTCAATACCAAAAGGGGAGCTCCAGGAAAGAAGGGGACAGTCTCTTTAGTGGGGGATATGGTGATAGAACAAGGAGAAATGGTTTCAAGCTTACAGAGGGTAGATTTCGATTGAATATAAGGATAAGTCTTTTACAGTGAGGGTGATGAGGCACTAGAACAGGTTGTCCAGAGATGTGGTAGATGCCCCTTCCCTGAAGACTTTCAAGGCAAGACTCGACCAGGCTCTGGGCCTTTAGACACAGACCTTTAGAGAATCCCTTCCAACTCTAAGGATTCCATGATTCTATGATTCTGATGTGCCATTTGTGAGAGTAGCTACTGTAAAATACAAAGGTATTATCTAAAATGATATGATCTGTATTCAGATATTCAGATCCAGACTCTATCAATTCTATGTGAAGGTAGTTTAATTTACTGTGGTAAACAATTACATGGTAAAAAGATTAAAAAAAAAAAAAAAAAAAAAAAAAAAAAAAAGTTGTGATAGATTTCACTTGCCATAGTAGCAATGCCTCTTTATGGTGATCTAAATGAAGTTTTTTGTGATCCACTGGTTTGGTGAAAGGGAATACAAAAGAGCACATTTCTCTGCAAACTAGGCATGCACTCATGTGAGCTTATGTTTGATGAGGATTTTGTTAAAGGATGTTTTTACAGTATAATCTGTTAAACTGTATAATCAGGACTTAATTACATCTGGCATATTAAAGTGTTAGACCAAAAGTATGGCAAAGCCACACAGCTGTTGCACAGGCTCAAGTCCCTAACAGTAACAAGGTCTATTTTTGTATTATTGTCCAGTGTATAAGCTGGAGGACAAGCCATCACTATGAAGTGAAGCATAAGGATGCACCTCAGAAAAACATCTTCCTGCTTTCTCTGTAGCAAAGGCTGCTTAAAGTACTAGGACTCTGAGTTTCTAATCTGCCTTTAGTCAAACAAAGTCCCACTGACTTCAATTGGAATTTTGTCGGAGTAGAGACTAGTTAGTGGACCAAGTCCTCTTCAGTTATTACATAGCCTCATTCTCTCATTTAAAAACATGCCACTTTGAACCTGAAATGGGCATTCAGAATAAAGGACTACGAAGAAAGGAATAAATTACAAGAGAAAAAGAGTGTGTCGGGAGTAATCTATGCCTTTCCCACTAAAGGAAAAGGCGTACTATCAGCACTCTCTTTATTAAGACTTGTGTGTTTTCTGCTGGAGAAAGATAAGACATGGTGGAAGAAGGAGTAGAATTTTAAATTAGAATTGATATCAGATACAACGATTAAATATTGATGATTTTTCAGGCTTTGGAATGGTTCCCACTGGCAACTGCAAGGCACTACAGCAGCTTTTGTATTTACGAGCACTTGGTGAGTACTCTGACAGGTTTATTATTTGTTGGCTTTCTCCAGCAATGCACAGTAAAAATTGTTTTCAAAGAGTATTCAAAAGTGTAGCTGGCTGCCACTGTATCAAACCCAATCAATCCACCAATGTATTTCACATTCTTGATTGATAACTGGCTCAGCAGTTCGGCATTTCAGGGAAGGAGTAGAAGGAGAGCAAGTCTCAATGGTCATTAATCCTTTTTCCCTGAGCCTCCCTTGGGCAACTGCTTGTGCCATTATCCACATTTCTTGCTGCTGATTTCCAGAGTCCCATGACTGCTCAAACGACCACAAATTCACCACTGTCCCTTTCACTTACCATAGACCTTTCATCATAGTGGACTCAGCAATCCTCCTGGGCTGATGGTGGTCAGGGGAACGTCTCTCACTCCTTCAGTTAAAAAGTTGGACCATTAATTTGGCTCACTGCCTCATTCTCCTTTCCTCCCTTCAAATTTATTTTGTTGCTTACTGAACAGGAACATGAAAGCATGAGTGTACTTTAAAATTTGTTTGTATGAGTTGGGGTGAGAAATGTCTTATGGTAAATAAAGTAGAGATTCTGTCTGCTTGGTCTTTATGTACTGGTTGAACTGGTTATTTGTGATGTTTTATCTGATGTGATCTGTGTTATCATGAAGCTGAATAAACTGCTAGATGTTGGAGAGATAGACTATTTATTTCTTGACTTACTTACTTCTTGATTAATTTAATTAAATGCTGTATAATTGTGAGCAAGCCCACAGTATGCTGACTGAAATGCCAGAAATAATTAAGCCAAACTGTTTTCATTGACAAAACAGTAATAAAAATAAAATTAAAAAAAAATCTGCTGTTATGAGTAGCTTATGTCCATAATTAATTGGGAGCTGGAACATTCAGGGAGAAAAGCAAGAGAGAAAGAGGCAAAAACCTTACTTTTTCATATTTTTCCTGTGTACGTTCAATTGTACCAGGGGTACTGAATACTCCAGGCAGGTTTAAAAAACACAGATTTAAGCTCCCCACTGAGGATTCAGGATAAACTCTATATGTCGTTTGCCAGCAATCTGATGTTAGGTGTACCTGTGCTGCCAGGAGCAATACATTTTGTGCATTTACTTTTATATTACCTACAAATGTCTCCTCTACTTGTCCTCTAAAGAGTAAAGTATCTTGTACAAATCTGTTCCCTATAATCTTTTTTTAACTACCCTCACTTTGGAGGCAGGATCAGTACTAGAAAGGTGTGAAATATCCACATGAAGGGAATTAAATGTGTGAGGAAAGGGAATTCAAGTGTTGAAGGCAGTGTAAAAATTTTAAAGAGAAGGAAACAGAAACAAAGAGACAAAGAACCTTACTGGGAAATTATGAAAGTGAATCAAATATTATAAGAGTTAAACATGTATAGGAATCCCCCAGTGTCTCTATAAATTGCAAATCAAAACCTGCCTCTGAAAACTTGCCCCCTGAAAGCTTTACCATGTCAAAGGCTCCACTAAGCCTGCTAGAAACACCCTCCCTTAATCAAATGTGAGTAACAGTTTAAAGGTCCAGGACCAAGTACCTCAGGAGATCATTATTTCAGCTGACAAAAATGTTGTGCTTTATGAAATGAAATTAATGAAGAGCAAGTAGATGAACCATTACTGCTAATGCATATAGACGAAAAACATTTGAGATGGAGACTGGGAGCTTCATCAGCTTGCACAAGAAATTAAAGATGATAATTCACTATTGTATAGGAGTGTCACTCTTAGTAAAATAACTTCTCTTCTGTGGTAAGAAAGAGCTCAGTTTTCCCTGGTATCAAAACACCAGGCTGCCTGATAAAGTGGGCAGGAATGACATGATTCTACATTATTCTGGAACTGGAGTGCTGTCCCCAGAGTTGATTTTTGGTGAGAGATCACTGGGTTAGCAAGGGTCTATGGTTTCTTTAGCAGTCTCTGCAAGCAGTATTGCTGCAAAAGTTTGGGACAGCATGAAAGAAAATGATAAGTTTAGGAATTTGCTAAGCTAACCAATTGCTTTGTAAGCACTGGAAAGTCTGAAGCTTGATTTGCTATGAATCTGTATCCAGATGGATCTACTGCATATATCCTTTAGCATCTGAAAGGGATAAACCAATTCTGTAGCCTGTTTGTCAGTGAAGACACTTCAATTTTTTCTCTCTATTCTATGCTACTACATTTCACTGAATGTATATGAGTTTTAGTGTATTTGTGATCCATGTCTCTCAAATGAAGTTAACTTGGCAAAGAGGTACACAAATTGTTGGTGAAAAAAGAGCAAGGAAACTTGCAAAACTGGACTAAATGTGTAAATAATAATACTTAAACAGAATATTCTGAGGAAGATTACTGTTGTATTGACTGATCTTTATCTGATCTGTCTCTCAGAGCCAGTTGCACAGAATGAGATCTTTTTTACTTTTCTCCCCCTAGGAAAAAAATAACACAAAACGAAACTTCATTTTTTTTATATTACCTCCCTGAACAGCCTTTCAGAATTCTGGCCATGCTACTCAGATTCCCTTGTTAGAGATCCCTTATCCTCTAGAATATTCCTTCTATCAAAGTTCTTGCTTGCCATTAAGTTCTGGCCATAGGGAGTGATATTGAAGCCATTGGCTATGGGATAGAATGGCTTATGAAAAAGAAAACAGTGCACCATAACACTTGAATTGAAAACACTGTAGGATTCCAAAAAAAGGTTGGATTTAAATTAATCTGTGAACTGTAATAATGACTTATATGAAAAATAGTCTTCTCATCACACATACGCATTATTCTCCAAATCTCGTAGTCTGGGAATCAGGCTATTTCCTGGGCTGCGCAGTAGCAAAGTTATTGAGAGAATTAAACATTTGCCTTGCCTGAGAGTATGCAATGGAAAGTCTTGTAGCTTCTGTGCATTTATTGCTAAAGTTTGAGCCTTTAGCAGTGACTTCTGAGTATCAGGATATGTCAGAATATTCATGGCTGATAAGTGATAGGAATACTGACAGGTTCATCAAACTCATCTTCTTAGAGCTAGGACAATTTATTAAATCTTTTTAACCTGAAGGAGTTTATATAATTGATAGATTTGGGCTGCATTACAGATACAAAATAACCTTGAGAGAATTGGTTCTCACTGATGGAGTTGAATTTGATAAAGTTGAAGTGCCATTCACCTGGGGCTTCAACAAAACTGATAGCTCTAGGTTCTGTATGATCAGTTTAAATTATTTGACTAAAATTACGTTTTCACTCTTAAATATAGCACATGCTGATTAGGTTTGAGGGAAAAGGGGTGGAGAACGTGCAGCTTAAATAAAACCTCCTAAATCATCAGAGAGTCTTCCTTTAGGGCCTTATTTTATTTATTTATTTTTTAAATGTTAAATGGTGGTGTTTTTATCACACAAATAGGATGATCTGGTGTCATAAAAAAACCTAACATTTCTCCTATAGAGAGCACTTTATTCTCTGTAATGTCATACATTCAGGGAAGCTTTTAAGAGAGCTGTGTGCTAAAATAAAGCCTGTAAAATACTATGCATGTGCAGCAGATTTTGTTTTAGGATTAAATAATGGTTTCTAAAGGGCAACCGAGAAACTGAGTGATTGAGTGACATGACTAAGGTCAAGCAGTAAGTCAGTGCCAATGCTGTGACTAGGCAGTAGTTTGTGATGTCTTTGGCATGTGGTGTTGACACTGTTTACTAAACCCATTTACTTCTTGGCAGGTATGGGTGGTTCTTCAGACCTTACTGTGCCTTCTTACACTTGGGCATGTGGTAGAGAGCAAATTCAGGAAGCAAACAATTAAGAAGAATGAAAATTTGGAAGCAAAACATAAGATTGTGGAAGTAAAATTTTCGGTTTTAGTGTTAAAGAGGAGTAAATAGATCACAGTGTTAAATCTGGCATAAAAACAGATTTCAGAACAATGTTAGTGGTTTTTCTGGATTCTTTTAAATAAAGGCATCATTTCAAGTTGATTCAGGGAGTGGAGGTGGAGAGCAATACAAGAGTGAGACTTGGGAGTTGATAAGGAGGTTGAAAGGCAAATTTGAGTGTCTTCTGCTTCTGAGGGGAGATTTAGGCAGCCAAAAGATCATGATAAAAAAGATGCCACAAGGTGAATGAGAATTGAGACAGACTTTGTATGAAAAGGAATTCTCTCAGTGAAGTAAAAGCAAAAGATTGGCTGGAGAAATCTTTAATTTTGGCTGGAGAAAGTTGTTAAACAACTCTTTGTTTCACTAAATCATTAATCAAGTATTCCCACATCTCTTTGTTGCTGCTCTTCACTCAGAATAAAACACACACAGGGCTCTTAAGCCACAACACAGAAGCTATCCACAGTGAGTGGTATTTTCCTTAAATGACAACCCGGGTTCTAGACACCCAGCAGCCTTTTCTCCCTTTCCCTGTCCTTATAATCTGAGTTATATTGAACACAATTTGGGAATGTCATGAAGAGTAAGAGAAGAACTGAATATTCTGAGTTATTCTTGCCCTTCCATAAAATACAGATTAAAGTTTGAAAAGCTGAGCGTCTCATAATGATGTAGAAAAGGTCCAAATGACCAGTGCAGCAGTCTGAAAACATGTATCTTATTCCATTTCTAAGAATGTCTGAAGAATTCTCAGCCATTCTTCTTTTCTTTTCTTTTCTTTTCTTTTCTTTTCTTTTCTTTTCTTTTCTTTTCTTTTCTTTTCTTTTCTTTTCTTTTCTTTTCTTTTCTTTTCTTTTCTTTTCTTTTCTTTTCTTTTCTTTTCTTTTCTTTTCTTTTCTTTTCTTTTCTTTTCTTTTCTTTTCTTTCTTCTCTTCTCTTCTCTTCTCTTCTCTTCTCTTCTCTTCTCTTCTCTTCTCTTCTCTTCTCTTCTCTTCTCTTCTCTTCTCTTCTCTTCTCTTCTCTTCTCTTCTCTTCTCTTCTTTCTCTTCTCTTCTCTTCTCTTCTCTTCTCTTCTCTTCTCTTCTCTTCTCTTCTCTTCTCTTCTCTTCTCTTCTCTTCTCTTCTCTTCTCTTCTCTTCTCTTCTCTTCTCTTCTCTTCTCTTTTCTTATCAAGAATTTAGATTTTCTAAATCAAGAAGTTTCTGTCCTTTTCTGAAGTATGAATATACTGCATCCTTTAATTCAAAATGAAGGAACACAACTGAAGGTTTGTAATACTAAAAGATACAACTCCTCTTTCGGTATGCCCCCTACTTCAAGAAACCTTAAAGAGACAATAATCTAAATATACACCTACCAGGGCTTTACAAACATAAGCTGGAAAGGCAGTTCACTGGGAAATTCTGTTCAAATTCAGTTATTTCCAAAACTTTCAGCAGAGGAAAGAAGCTTCAAGTGTCTGCAGTGCCCTTGAGTATCCATCTTAATGGATACTCATACCCCATGCCCTGAGTATCCATTTCATTAGGTGGCAGAATAGGCTCCTTTCAGTATGTAACCCATCTTCTCTATGGTTGAAACAGTGGAAATAGACAGAAGATAAGACAATGATTGGTTCTGTTTAGTGGTGTTATCCATTCGGACATCTCTGTACATGCCTAAAATTAGGAGTAACAAGTGTGATATATGAACTATTTATTTGATGAATCCTGTCTTCATGTTACCCTACTGGTAAGTTCAAATGCAAACATTTTTAGTTTGGGATGTATAGTGCTTGGTGTTCAGTTCTATATAATTTTGCCTGGTGTTACTGCTAGCTGAAAGCCCTGTATGCAAAAATATGGTGTGCCTTCTTCATCTGATCCTTATTGTTGTAGAGCTACATTTTTTGATGGAGTGTAATAATACCCTGCTTTTCAACAACATATGTCCTCATATATACATATATATATATATAAATGTACTTTATATATATATATATATATTTGCAACACTTGCAAGGCTATGTTACTATTCTAAGTACAGGTCTACTAAACTTGAGACATGTATATAATACATATATGTTTACATATATATCTGTAGACGTGTGTCAATATTCAACTTAAATGATCATTTCTTTTCAAAACAACCTGATTTTTTTTTTTTTTTTTGTAACTGTAGTACTTGCTCTTTAGGGATTGTATCTCTAGTATCTAGTTATCTTTCACACTGCTCATGCCTATCAGATTTATTCTGTTGCTGAGCACGGTTTCAGGCATGAAGTGTTGGAGATAATAATATCAATTGTGGGCAGTCAGCTGCACTGAGTGACCAGAAAAAAGAAATAAGGATGCTTTTCTAGCACCTTCTCTTCCAATTAGACACATGCTATTAGACTGCTTTGCATCCTACATTGCTTTCCTGAAAGAGCCACCTGCATTGCCACCCCTGACAATACTTGCTACTCTTGGTGAAAATCTTTATGGCTAACCTGGCACAGGAGTGCTGGTTATGCATTCTTGATTTGATAAAGTTACAGAGCACTCTCCTTCTTCTATGGTCTTTATTTCAGAGGAAACAATCTGGTCTGTTGTGTGAATTGCCTTTCAGAAGTCATGCAGATAACATAAAGAGAAGCATTTTTCATTCAGAACAGATTTTTCTGAAAACACAACTCAGCACAGATTATGTGAAACAGAGATTCTCTAATATACAAATTGAAAATGTCTCAGACTGCGTTTCTGTCTTTATGACATTTTTCTCACTGTTACCTTTCACAGCTGTACTAAACTTATCAGGATTTTTTTTTTTAATCTTTGTTAATTATATCATGGGAAAGAGCTTTCAGATTTTTATGAATAAACCTAGGTTTGAATTTAAAATAATTGTAATTTCTGTAGTTTCTTTTGCTATATTTTGTTACTGTTATCATCCTTTGTTTTGGAAAAATCTGTCTGGAATTTTCAAAATGAAAGGACAGATTATGCAGTTTGTAAAGTTCTGGTGAGGCTGTAATTCCCATATGGATAAATATTTGAGTGCAACATACCAGGTCAATTTTGCAAGATGTGTGATGGAATGGCAAGCTTGATGTCCAAGCCAAATTATATCTGAGACCTAAGTTTTACCTGTTGGTGCTCTCCTGTGGCTTCAATTCAGTATGCTATTTTCTGACAGTTAATAGCAAATCCAACGGCTTTTGACCTTTTCATGTCAATGGGATTTTTTTCTGTTGACATATATGATTCCTGAAACTTGCTATTTTTAAGAGTATTGTTGCTCAATATTCTTAAGTGACGCTGCTGTGAAGCAGTAATTTTTTCTTACTTAGCTTCCTCTCATTTCTGTCTGTAGGAATACAAATGTACAGAGTAGATTCTTACTGACTTAAGTGGGCCTTGGATCTGGCCTATAAATGCAAATCTTTATCATACTCCTAAATGCATAGTATATGGAATCATAGAATCATAGAATGGCTTGGGTTGGAAGAGATCTTAAGGATCATCAGGTTCCAACCCTGCTGCCACAGGTGTGCTTGCCAACAGCTAGATCAAGAACTACAAATGGATGCTGTATCCAGAGCCACAGGAAAATAACTGAAGTTTTATTTAATACATTTGGAAGTTTAGTTGCATACATATTTCCTTGTCCTCTGCTATTTTCATTTGTGGATGAACTTTGAGAGCAATGTAAATTATTTAATCATCATCTTGTGACTTACCATCCATGCTGTGGGTAGTGTTCTTATTTCCTGGCTTCAAAATGGAATTATTTCTGGTTCCATCTACTACAACTTAGCCATGTGATCCTAGGAGAGGTCAAACCCACATTTTAGCATTTTTCCTCCTTCAGCTCTTTTATTCAAATTTATGGTACTGATAGGTTCATTGTTTTCAGATAATGTATAGTCCTGTCAACAGAACAATGTACAGTGAATGTGTTGTCTGATGCATCATTGAGCTTTTAGTTCTCTGAGTACAGAATTAAATGTTCTGCTTTTTAGAAGTAACCTATGTTCCAAAGTCTGTACTTTAATGGAATAGTATGGCAGTTAATAATGCTCTGAAGTACTGTTATACTGCTGAGGATTTTTGTTTAACCGCTGGGAAGAAAACAATATTATCCTGAAAACTTGTGTGGTAATATCGCCTGTGTACACCCATAAACAGAATCTGACACAATGTGTTGACTTTTCTGGTTATGTACTTCTGAGACTTTAACAAGAATTTTGGCAAGTAAAGTACACAAATAATATTTACATGATTTATACATATTAGGTTAAAGTTGCTGTTAAGACAGTGAAGTATGTGGTATTGAAGGTACTCTAATGATTATAACATAGCTTATAAATGAGAGTGCATATGCATCATGTGCCTTGCACTACATAAAGGAAGTGTGTGTTCATTTTAAAGGTAGAAGTAAACAAAGTTGGTGAACAAAATACAATTAAGCTAACAAAGCCTTTATACTTAGATACATGTAATGCAGTCTCATTAATGCTGTATCCTGGTCTGATCAGTGAAAAAATTGTTGGACCCAGATTGCCTGTGGCATTTGCATTGTAGCTACAGTGGTTCCAGGCCAGCTGAGTTAGAACTGGACCATCAATTTTCTCCTATCTTTTCTGAATACTTCTCCACTTCCTAATAAACTGAGCATATTGAAGGAATTTCTGTTCATTCTGCAAATTTTAAAGGTCAAAATATTCTTAAGTGATACAGAACAAAGAAACAACATTTGCCAGTGTTAAAAAGTTATTTTTGCTCTCTTTGGAGATATAACATATTTTGTTAATCACTAGCATGTATCTATAGAAAAAGCTGCACTGTGATCTATCGTATGGCTTTAATTTTTACATACACACTGTGGTTTTATGTTAGCTATGTATTTGTCTCTTAGTTTCTTCTCTTTCAAAAACAGTGGAAAAAAAAAAACTGTATCAGAAGATACCAGAATATAGTGAAAAGGAAAACACAGAAACCATGCTGATCATGTTACACTCAGATGGTTATCTTTCCTATATGCTCCTCAGTTATCTCGGTTCATCCATAGCTTATACAGTAAATGAGAGCATAATAGTTGTGCTGGCTTCTAGCTTGGGAAAGCTATTGACTGAATGGACTGGAAAAAAGAAAAAAAGTAGCTCAGGTAACAGAAGTACGTGGAAAGACTTTTTAGCATGTTCTAAGCATTGGAGGAGCAGTAGTCTGAAAATGCTTTGTCACGAATCTCAAAATGTCTGCTAAACTGCATGGAGAAAAGAGAATGAACAAAGTATATGCTGTTGAGTGCTGAATAAAGAGGCATGTATGCAGAAGAGATAAAGCAGATTTAACAAAGATCTCTCTTAACAGCTGATTTACAGTAGCACCTATCTTTTTCTGAGTTACTGGAAGACACAATTGCTGAGCAGTGTGCTTCAGCTGATGTACTTTAAATTCAATTTAAAAAAAAAGACACACTACCTTTTAAGAAAAAATTTGAGCAACGAACAGTAAGTTTGACTTGACCTGTGCTGATTTAATACAGAGAAAGATGAAAAACATAATCTATACCAACTCTGCTGGAGGAACGTTCAGCAGCTTTCAAGAGAAACATCCACAAAAGCAGCTGTGAAGTCAAAAGTGCAGGCAGCTTTGGTGTTTTTACAGAGCTGCTTGCCACAGTTCTTCCTGTTAATGAACTTGGTAGTCTATCTCCGTGGTAATATTGGACAATTCAGCTTGACAGCTAGAAAAGTGCTGTGGAAAATAATATGGGAGCCTGAATCCATATGAAAAATACATTCATTTAAGGCATTGATTTGATCTCTAATTATTGCCGTCCATAAACAACAACTTTCTACAACTAAGGTATTTCAAATAACTTTATACTTCATTTTTCTTGTCCACCTCATCTTTTTCATTTAAATTCACATTGCAATATTCATGAGATACCTTGCAGACTATGTCCTACCAGTGAGATATGATGTGAGGATCACTGGGCTAGGTCAATTTAAAATGATGACTGCAGGAAGTGTGGATAGGCTTCAGAAAATAGTTCTAGCACAGTAGAGATAGTAGGGCAGCCAAGAAATCTGGGATGGACCTTAATCAGTCTTAGAAAATAATTACGGTCAGAATGTTAATATAGACTGGTGTTAATATGGGAAGAATATTTTAGACAGTGTGATCTTGTCATACAATGGAAGTGACTAACATGAATATGCAGGCTAATATGTGTGTATAATATTAGTCAGGCTAGTAACAACGGACAAGGAGAAGACTAAGGTATTCAACAACTTTTTTGCCTCATTCTTTGTTAGTGACTGCTCTACACACAGCCCTTGAGCTGATTGTTCTGAAGGTGGGAACTGGGGGAACATAGCCCTTCCCACTATAAGTGAAGATCAAGTTTGTTTCTGCCTGAGGAATCTGAACCATAAGACTATGGGTGCTGATGAGATGCATCCCAGAGTCCTGAGGGAACTGACAGAATCACCAAACCACTCTTGATGATATTTGAAAAGTTCCTGGTGACTGGAAAATGGGCAGTGCCACACTCATTTTTAAGGAGAGTAGAAGGGATGACCCAGGGAACTACTGACCTGTCAACTTCTCTCTTTGCTGGTGAGGATTATGGAGCAGATCCTCCTGGAAGCTACGCTAAGGCATATGGACAAGAGGGAGGTGATATAACGAGCATGACTTCACTAACATGTCCTGCCTGACCAACCTTGTAACTTTTTATGATGACATTAACTGTGTCAGTGGACAAGGAAAGAGCCACTTGATGACTGATGTCATCTATCCGAGTTTCATTAAGGCTTTTGAAATGGTCCCCCGTAACATCCTTCTCTCCAAACTGGAAAGATATGGATTTGATGGGTGGACTGTTTGATGGATGAGGAACTGGTTGTGAGATCATACCCAGAGAGGAGTCAGTGGTTCAATGTCCAGATGAATATCAGTGGCAAGTGGTGTCCCTCAGGGATCTGTACTGGGACCATGCTCCTTAACATCTTCATTGATGACACTGACAGTGGGATCAAGAACAGGATTACATACGCAGTAAAAAGCTGAAAGAAAGGAATATTCTGAGGATATATGAGATGCTGTCCATGGGACCTGTTTTCTGATTTATTGAAAGGGTGCAAAGAACCGATCATTTCCAGTATGTGAATTCTAATGAGTTTTTCAGGATGATACTCCCAAAATAACACTGTAATAGATATAAGAGTTGCAGGTGTCTACTTTTGGATGCATTTCAAGTTCCTGACTAATGTTGACCTAAAGGCAAAGCTATCAATTACATAATCTTTGTGCGAATATTTATAACATTTGATCTTGCTTAGTACTACTTTTCCCTCTGGGTTAGCACAAATCAGTTCTTCATAATAGTGGTGGGATAGAATTGAGCATAACCTGGCATGATTCCTATACTTGGACTTTCAGAAAGTATTCTTAGTTGTTTCTCTGGTGAGTTCACTGGTACTGTACAATTTTCTGAAAAGAAAGTAGTTACAAAGGGAAATAAGTTGCTTTAAGATGCATTTTTATTCATAATATAAGCATATGCAGAAACTTTCAATAGTACAGTGTGCTTTATGAGTGGTGTCTAAGTGTCTGAAGGAGTAATGAAATGATCTGTTATTCCAGTTATAAAAAGACTAAAGTTCTGTTCGTACGCCTGACATAGGGTAGGCGTAAATAAAATAGGTTTTCAGCATTGTTCTCTAAAATTAAGGAGGTTGCATAGATAAATTCATCTCTGTGCTCTGTCAGGAAGCTCATACTTACTCTTTCATGCCTGCTGTGTGTGAGGACTGTGACACAGGCTGACAAAGGCCTAAGTCTTTGCAGCTATAAAAATGGTATTGTTCAACTCTTTTTTATGAGAAAGTAGAGAAATATACCTTACAGAATTAGGCAGTTTGATCAATGACTTTAAAAGTGAACATAGTTCACATTCTGGGTCTCATACCTGCCAGTCATTCTTCTGAGATTCCAGTGGGGCTTAAGCTGGCTGGCTCTGATTTTACACCAGTATTAATCAGCTGGGAAGATGAGCCATAATATCAAAATGCAGCAACAAATCATACCAGTTTAAAACCAGTGCTGGAACTGAAGCTGCTCTGGCTCGTGGTGTACAGGTACCCCCTGAGCACCCGCTCCTCATTTGTCTGAGTGGAGACGTTTACAGGCCAGACTAGGACCTTTTCTGCTCCTGTGTGTGGGGAGTGGTAGTGTAGTCGTTCTCTCAGGGAGCAATTACAGATGCCTGATGATTGTCTGTATGTGGAGTTTGGGGATTGCAGCCCAGTGAAAAAAAAATCTATATTATATGATGGACCAGCACAGTCTGTGGAGTGAACTGTCCTAAAAGACACCTTTCAGAGCTGTGGCAAATGTAAACCTTTACCGCCTTGACATCTCTATGGAAACTCTAAGAACATAAAGCAGAACATTATGAATGCGGGATGCTATAGAGAACGTTATGTAGTCCAAACTGACAGGTCTTAGCAGAATGGAGAATAAGAAAGAACGTTAACATAGCAAAACAGTCTGTGTGCAATATTTTGATTTGGAAGGGTAGGATAACAAAAGCAGTCTGAGTATGTATCGATAGTTTAGAAAGTCTTGTTAGATAATTGGAAGCGCAGGATGTGAGCAAGCCTTTGTATGAAAACAAGACCAATAACAACCTAGTCAACAAATGGGTAATTACTGGAGTTACTGAGATGAACTATTGCAAACATTTGGCTCATAAAATGATGGATGAATTATTCATCATTGTTTGGAAAAGCATTAGAGAGAAATCTACAGCACTGCCTGTATCTGAAATTTTCTTTCACTGCACAGTATAGTAGTTCCCAAATCTTGTCAGATGATACCCACTAAACATAAGTCTAAATGATAAATAACGTTTCCAGATGATAATACAGATATACACATAGCTTCTATGGAGATACTCTATAGGAAATAAAAAAGTGAAAGAAGTATTTTGTCCTGTTTGATAGAGTTTTGAATAGTTTATCAAGGTTGTATGGGGCAAACTTAGCTGGCCTTCTAGCTTTTAGGCAGTTTATATTGTGGATGAGTTATTACAGATTATAGTACTACTGTACTGGTGTACATCCTTGTATGAGCAACTTTGAACACTTATGCCAGTGATTTTGTAGAGCAGAAGACAAGTTTTTATTGATTTTTTTTTTTTTTAATGTGGAAGAAACAAATATTGGGTTTGAGTTTGCTTAGTAATGTATGTGAAACATAAAATGTAAAAATATAGATCACTTTCTCAGGGGAAACCTTCAAATCTTCAAGTATTTCTAGATGGTTTATTAAAAATGATCTCTGTGAAGCTGCAGGGACTTACAGTGCTATTCAGTTAAAAAGCATCAAGAAAAAAAATCATTTCTGGTTCTTAGAAAGTTTGATGTCTGCAATTAAAAAAAAAGAAAATTAATAACAACAAATAGTGTTAATTGCATTTTATTAAAACATGTTTATTTGATTAGTGAACAGTTTTTTATAACATGAGATATGAGAGTACCACATATGAACCAACTTGTTCTATTGGCAGTATTGCAGATTGTCAATGATTTTGCACATTATTAATAATTATATAATTGGAACAATACAGTACAAATCAGGAAATTATTACTAAGTAAAGTACAAGTCATTAAAAGGATTATGCCAATTAGCTCTTTTTGTTCAAGATTCTGAAGTGAGATTGTACCACACATTACAGAAAACTTAAGTAACTGGAGATCTTTAGTGATATGTTGCTTTTAATATTTGAAATATCTTCAGATTTGCCAGAGTTGCGGTTACCAATCTCACATCAAATCACTTCTTTGCAGTGCAGTGGATGAGAGTGCCTGTCAGCATCTTGAATTCCCGCTATACATCCTCTACATTTTCCTCTTTCTGTTTCTCTGTTCATCTGCATTGCTGCCTTTATGCATCCCTTGTCATTTAAAGAATTTCCCGTTTGCCTTTTTTTAGTTCCTTTACTCCTTTATTTAAAAGCTTGATTGTCTATACCGTCATTTATTTCAGATTAGTCACAACAAACGATTGGCACCACAGACAAGTTTAAGTGGACAGAGATTTTCAAACTTGCATAATGCCAATCAGCTGCATTGCTGTTTAAAATAAACCTAGTTGCAGACATCAGAAGAGCTTCTTGTCAGTGAGCTAGGTAGGTTGTTTGAGTTTCTCTTATGGAGCAGGTTCATCAGAAGACATAAATTTATAATGCAGGCTTGTAACTTGTAGCCCTGAGAAGATACAGGGTTAATTATTTCTTAATTTTGATAAAGTGCTGAGAAGAAGTAAATGAAAGTGAAAACGTTTGAAAATCAGTGCAAGTTGCAGTTGGCACCTCATCAGATGAGTTCAGTGTTTCCAGGGTATATAACACAAATTATCTTATTGCTCTACCAGACATTTCTTAACTACTTGCATGCACTTGTGGGATTGTTTCTCTGGATGATTGTAAGAGTATTAGGCTAATGCTCCTCATAACTTGCAGGTCAGAGTTAACAACACTCAACACTCAACAGGCAGTGAATGGCCCTGTGCTTGGGCAAGATGGTAGCATTACCAGTCCTACCAACTTGGTATGAAAGTGAACACTGTTGTTGGATCAATTACTCCATCGAAACCAGGCCAAACTAGGCTTGTGAAAAAGAAAGTGTTCAGATAAAATTTAAGTATTTATACAACAGATGCTAAAATCTGCAAAACTTCTGGGGAATTCAGTTCTAAACTGATCTGACACCTTATTTGGTCATGCGACCATACCCTAGGAGTAGCACCAAAGTGCCACCTATTTCACCTTTGAGATTTTTTTAATTTCACTGAGCAAAGATGCTCGTCTGTATCATTTCAATTAATCAATCTTGATACAAATGTTAAACTATAAAGTCACCCTTTCCATTACTTGTGTTGTAAGACAGATACTTTTCTTATTACTAGGATTTTTAGTGAGTGTTGCCAGGATGCAAGAAGTGGTGATAGTGCCTGTTCCATCAACCCCAACACAGGAGCAGGCAGTCAGATCAGGGGAACATCTAGGGCAACTTCAGCCTCATGACAAGACAAGGCTCTGGTGAGGAGGCTGGACCCAGGGCAGGTGCAGGACTTGCTGTTGCACAGCAGGTTCTTTAAGTGAAAAAAAAAAAATCAGTGCTTGATTTCTGTACACATGTTCAGAAATATCTTCTGCATTTGCTGATTTGTGTATAGCACAATCCTGAGTTATAAATCATATGAGAATGTTGTAATATGCTATCTAGTTTTTATTTAAACGTAGTTTTATTTGGCTATCATGTGGATTATAAATTTGTCAATTGGAGAAATTTTGTTATTCCTGTATGTATTTCCACTTTAAAAATAAAACAGAACAAAAGAATTAATATTTTCACAAGTCTTGAGTAAAAAGAGAATACTTATTACGTGAAAAAAAAATCCTGGAAAAAAAATGCTTCCTATTTTGGGAATCTCTGCCTTGCATAACGCATAGTCATGTAGATGTAAAAGTAATGCCTTCTATTCTGTCATCCTGGCCCCTGGTATCAGAGGCAGAACTTGGTTCTAAATCAGTAGAAGATTGAGCCTCCCTGCCAGTATTCCATTACGTTTTCTTGCTGTGTGATACATAGCAGCAGAGTCTGACAAAATGGCATCTGACTTAGTAGTGTGTATGAAGGAAAGGTGAGGAGTTCCTCCATGCAGAAAAAATTGCATCTGCTGACATTTATTGACACTTGCTGAATGTTTGTGGATACTGAACTGTGGATTTGAGCACAGAGAGGTAGTGGGTGGTGTGTTTCAGCAGTGGTGACAGAGACTGTGGGTCACCTCCACTGGTGCAGATTTTCATGAGCACAACATGCAGCCTTTTGTTTGTTGCTATCAAAAGTGCATAGCTACTGGTGCTGACTATATTGAAAAAGAGTATTGTGTAGTTGAGAATTTGCTCTATCAATTAGTGTTATTGTACTTTTTCTATCTTTTGTAGTTGCCATGGAAATAAATAGGAGGCATTACTTTCAGAGCAACCTACATATGTCTTTTATGAGGAACTCAATCTAGCCCCTGGAACAGGTCCATAGCACTGCCTCATTGGAATTGAAGCTGTCAGACTTGTTTTCATTCATTTCACCATTTAGAGATACCAGGGTGTTTACCAGCCACATTAAGGTCTGTACATTATGGGAAAATGAGCTGAAGAGCTAAAACCAACAGAAAACAGGGAATTTCTGTTCCTTGAGGAAAACTGATATTCCAAAGTAAAACATTTAAATTCGATGTGTTGATATTTCTAGCTGACATGACAGATTGTGTTTCAATTTTACCCATTTCCTCCATCTCATTTAAAATACCATCTCAGGCTTTATTGAAAAATGTTTGCTTTTATGTTTTTAACCAGTTCTAACAAATCTAATGCCTGCTTTTAAACAACAGACCTTCCCACATATACATATGATTAAAGGAGACTATAAATTTAGAAAAAAAACCACCTAAATATTTTAAGTAAAACATTGTGAAAAAGCAGAAATACTGCAAAAAGAATACCCATGACATAAAGGCTATTTTTCAATGCTATTTTAACAAAAACCCCTAAGCAGAAAAACCTCTCCACTTAGCCAGACAGCAACAGTGTGTATCAATTAGGAGTCATAGTCACAGGCATTTCTGAAAACATAGATGCAGTGCAGGCAAAAGCAAACAAACTTACCTCTCTAGAAGGATGATAAGGGAGCCTGCAGGAGTGCAGGAGTTTATTAGTTCTTCTTTTAACAGAGATACCATTACAGCAACATAGATACTGCACATACAGAGATAAAATAAAACCAGTTGCTTATTGCAGGGACTATGTTTAGACATAGGGTAGCTGTAGCACATTCTTCACCTTATCGTTTTCAGAAAAAGACGACTAATCTGTCCTATATACTGGAAAAATCCTGTGAAACAGTAGTTATTCCTGTCCTTTAATGTTGGGAAAGCTAATAGTTTTTAGGCTCTGATTTGTTTTCATGCTATTTCCCTTTGAGAACATCACCCTGCTGAGTGGGCTGACATCTATCACAACAAATCCTGTTGTCAATGTCATACCAGTTAAAATTTCAAATGGCTGAAATCCTGCTCCCTAATAGAATAGTTATCACATGAATGAGCAGATGCTGACATGGGGAGCACCTGACACTTTGTAAATGAATGCCATTCAAGCAAAGCATCAGCAGGGATAGATATTTTTAGTAGTTAAACATCTGCAGAGGTGACTTGTTTGCAAATCATTCAGAATAAAAACTTGTTAGTTGTCAGAGATCCTTGGCCTATTCCTGAGGACTCTGGGTCTAGACCTACTTGTGATTGTATGCTAGCATCAGAGATGTGCTCCCAGGCATCTTTGGCAAAGTGAACTCCCTGAAGTTTAGCATAACACAACAGATCTAGTTGCAACTCCAGCATCAAAACACATGTCAAAGAAATGTCAGCCTAGATACCTTTAATTACCCTGAAAATAGATTCAAGTCCCCATGTTTAAACCAAGGTGCTCTTGTTAACGTGAAGGGAAAGTGGTAGTGCCTTCTCTATGTAGGACACAGCCACAAGTCTTCCCAGTGAATATAAATGTTTTTATGAAGCACGTATTATGTTGTGGAAATGCTTAATTTGAATGTTGTATTTGTTGGTTATGATTCCTAGTTAAATTATTCTGCATCTCTCCCCAGCCCAACACAATCATTTCTAAGCCACTATAGACATCTGGGGAACTTTCCCAACTCTTCCTGAGTGAGCTGCAGCAGTCCCCAAATAATACAAGGGCTACTCTGAAGGTAATGCCTCCTATTGTGTTATGTTGGCCCACAATGTCAGAAGCAGATGTTGGTAGCATGGGAGTAGAGATTGAACCTTCCTGCGAGTATTCTGTCAAATTTTGCTACCCTACAACAGATGGCAGCAGAGGGGCAAATGGCATTTGACATGGAAGTGCATATAAAGGAAAGGTGTGGAATTTAATTCCTCCATGTGGAAAAGTGGCACCCATTGACATTCTTCAACCCTTGCTGAATGTTTATGGAGACCAAGTAGTGTATGTGAGCACAGAGGGGAGGTGAGTGGCACATTTCAGGGGTGGCAACAGTGGCAGTGGACCACCTCTGCTGGTGCAGATTTTTTTTGTGCACAGAGTGCAGGCTTTTGCTCATTGCTGACAAAAATGCGTGGCTAATGGTGGTGACTATGTTGAAAAACAGTGTTTTGTAGCTGAGAATTTGTTCTATCAAATAGTGCCACTGTGCTCTTTGTATCTGTTGTAGTTTCCATGGAAAAAAATAGTAGGCATTACTTTCGGAGTGACATACAAATATTCTTGTGTAGTGTAGGGAAAATAATGGCTGCAGGCAGAAATCAGATCTGAGGCTTTCAGACAAGTGCTCTGGCACTGAGGTAAAACAGAAGGCATTGCAGATTTCTGTTTCTAATAACTACTGAATAAAAGTTGAAGAGAAACCAAATGCAAACTGGAATAATTGACCTGGGAAATTCTCACTGGGAAAATGGTACACTGACTAATCTGCAAGCAAGCTTTATAAATGAAAGGCTCTAAAATTGCCTGAGGTTGACTATAAAGAGTAAGGCATTACTTTTTCACAGGAAACCAATTTACTGAGGGTTGCTTTGTGCAGTTGAATGGGTACTTCTTTTAGTAGCATCACAGATTAGAGTTGCCATTGGAGAAATGGAAGGTGTATTGATAGTAAGCAGGTGGCTTTTGTTCCAAGGAGATTTGTTTGGTACCATATTATGATTGAGCTGATGCTGTGACATGTTAAGTGGAGCTTGTCATTCTCCCATCTGGTCTACACAACTGCTGGAGGCAGAACCCGTTTAGGAAGTTGCACATTTCTTGCAGCTGTTCTGAATGTTTCATAAATAACTAACAGAAACCACTGATTCATTTGGTTTTATTAAACCTTTCTAGGGGAATCATGTCATTGTTCATGGAGAAAATTGTATGCATTGCATGGCATTTAAAGAACTTGTTATCAAATTACAGCACTTTAAAGCCTTACTTGGGGCTAATGGGAAAATTGTAAAGTACAGATCAGGACTTATTTTGGCCTGATTATAATTTATCTGAATGACTGCACTTGATAAAGAGTCCTTCATGCTAAGTAAAATGCTTTTCGCCTGTGGAACCCAGTGGTGGCTTATTTTTGTTCCCCTGTGGATGCAGTTTATCCTTGGGTCTTATCTGGAAGAAGCAGTTGTGGCAGAATGCTGTGTTCACTTCATACATCATTTAAACTGGTTTTGTTATTGATGAACTGCTTTTGTAATTCGAAGATGAAAGTGAACATTATAAACAAGACATTCCCATATTAGTTTTTCAATGCTTTGCCCAATGGGCAATTTAATGCGACATCAAATAAGATAGTAGCTGAATGACAAAAAGAACCTTTCCCATGCTTGTTGGCTTCTAATAGCTTGATTTCATTTTTAATAGGCTGTTAATCTTCAGTTATTGTTTTGCTCTGCATCAAGTGTTTCACTGCAGTGAGCTGGGTTGTTTGTCTACCTTGGGTTTGTGTTGCGTGCATTTAACACTCCCTTTGGAAGACATTAGGTGCATATAAGTTGCCTAAGATTGACTTTGCGGTAGAAGATTTTGACTCCCCTTGACAAAACCTATCTATCTGTCATGATGTGACAGGATAATAAAACTATTCATGTGCTAAGTTATAATGATATCTAATATGTTGACAATAAAAGGCTACTAGCTGTTGAATTCAAAGCAAGTTGCACACTGCATAGAAAAAGAGACACTGTTGGGTATAAATGAGCTGTTAAAATGAAGTGAAAAAATGAAGTAGTGAAAAATGTTAATTACAGTGAGCTGTCTCACTTGAAGGGGACAGACTTATTTCAGGTAGAATTACTGTCCTAAAAGTCTGTTAAGTCCATAGTATACAAGGACAGGCTCAAAGCCTTTGTGAAACTCCCAAACAGAGCTTTGTGACATTTATGCAGATTTTTTTCTAGATGAACTAGGGAACAGTGTCACCAACGGGCTTGTAGTATGTTAAAAGGCAGAAAGAACATAGAGTTTGAATAAAATTCTATTCTGTGATGTCTCAGTATTTTCTTGATTGAAAAAGGACTGTTGAATCATATAAGGGGACAGAGATTTCTGTGCTACTCTGAGAGTGATCACAGCATCTTGGAGTCTTATCTGGTGAAAAACTGTCTGGGTGCCTATGGATAAGGTTCTTGATCAGGTGCTGCTCTTCATACCTGTTTCCAAAGTTTCAAGCTTTGGAAAGGTTTCTACATAGTACAGAGAGACAACATCACTTACTGAGTTTAGTCCCATGCAAATGTGTAATGGATAATCATAAGCTGATTTGAAAATTGCAGTTTGGGCAAAAAGTCAGCTACTAACAGGAAGCTCCTCTAGAACATATTTTTGTCCCCACCTTCTCTGCTGGCCAATTTCTAGCAGCCTTCTTGGCTGCTGCTTACGCAGTTAGAGTTAAGGAGATGATTGATGTACCTCCTTGGACATTCATTGTAAAATGTGTGCAGAGATCTCCAGCCTGACAGTCAGCTGAACTGGGAAGTTCACCTGGGACTCAGGTTTGTCTTTATCTTTAGAGCTCAGATCTGGGATCAGCACCAGGTGAACTCATTATGCTGCTTTGAAACCAGGCTGAAAGCATGAACTAAGGATATGGAATTTTCT
This sequence comes from Gallus gallus, assembly GCF_016699485.2. Lineage (NCBI taxonomy): Eukaryota > Metazoa > Chordata > Aves > Galliformes > Phasianidae > Gallus > Gallus gallus. The sequence goes on along the minus strand of NC_052535.1, from coordinate 62,068,970 downwards.
CCAACATATATCTGTATGACTAACGTCCTTTGTAACAGTACAGTTCCTAGAAGTATTTCTCTCTCTAATACCATTACAAAAATATCTAATGCTGAGGATTCATAGAAAACTTCAAATTCAGCTGTGATGGAATCTTTCTTACTATTCATTTTGAAGTTATTGTAAGCCAAATGTATTCGGTTTGATGCATGTTAACTCTATCATTCCTTTTCAGTGGAAAAACTGAAACACATTCAGAAGATGGACTAGCACTCTCTGTGCTAGTCTGTGCCATGTTTCATTCCTTACTTACAGGCATGCATTGCAGTGATAATTACAATCCCACTGTGGTTTTCTTGTTTTTGTGTGTTTAGCTTTCTGTTGTGCATCAGTATCGTTTCCATTTTGTTTGTCTTCTCCTTGCATAGTGTAGAAAAAATTCTTTTTCTCAAACTTGTGACATACTTCTCACCCAGATTAGATGTGATAATTGATTCTCTTTTACTTGTTAGTGCTAGCATAATTTTCATCCCTTCCTTCTTACCTCTAATTTATCTCTTTTTCGTTCAAAATCTCTACATAAACCAGGTTTTCTCCTACTATATTTAAAACAGAACTTGAGATTACTTCCACCTTTTCTCTTCTTTCCTTGGATTAAGAAAGTTTTATCTCACTATATTCCCATCTGTCAGCATGTCTCAACATTCTTCAATTCTCATTAACTAGCATTCTCTTCTAAAAGAATTTATACAGGAGATGATATTTGATTGTCTTTCTGTTGTCTTCTGGGACTACTGATGCGAGAATCCTACTTTCCTGGACGCAAAGACTATTTTTACATATTCACTCTGCAGAGATGTTACATAAAAGTAGCTACTAATTTTCCTGATTAAACCATAAGGACCATTAAAACCTTTTCTTCTTATACAGTTAATTAAAAAATAAAAAACAAGTTATTGAAAAAGTGAAGCGCATACCTACAAAAAATCAGTTTGAACAGGTTATCATAAATGTCAGAAATAGCATCTATGTTTTCCTACTTCTTAGTTCACAAATTGGTATAATTCCATGGGCTCCAAAGCTCTGTGATGAACAGATAAAATAGAATGATAAAAACACAGGTATTTAGTTTTCACTTGGCACTGATTTAATTCCAGAATGCACATGTCAGACTTCAAGATTTGACCTTACTTGAGGCCATTTTAGACTTCATTTTAAATCATGTATGGCATTTCAGAGGGTCATAAAGAGTAATAGTTTTTCTTGTCAAAGCATATTTCAAACAAATCTGTAAAAGATAGCAGGCTTTGAAATAGAAAAATTCAAATCTGATTTACAGATGCTTGAAAACATACTTAGGCAAAATGAAATCTGCAGTACAGATAAATATATTAATCACTGATAATTTCTACTTTATCATTTCAGAAGAGACCTTCATGAATGTACAGATTAGACCTCAATAATTCATTTGTTTCTGTTTTAGAGCTTGGCTAAGTATAGTACTTATGTATGCCCTGACCAAGCATGTGATGAATGGTTCTAAATTTTGTACAGAGTTTTTCTAACATGATCTGTGCAAGGGGACACAGTTAAGACTACAGGTTTCCCTAACAGCTTTCAGAAAAGGAGTCACATCTGGGGATGCGTCATTATGATTCATCTCAGTTGCAAAATTCTGGTTTTCTCCAGTAGCATTTCACATTTCATTGTCTGTTCTGATTTTAAATTTACTAGATTTGGTCATCAGTCTGGCATTTAATTATTGCATTAATGTATGTTCTTCTCTTACACTTCACTCACTCCTTTTTTCTTTTCTTTCCTGGTTATTTTAATGGACAATAATTGTAAAAATGAGATTTTAATTCAGTTACAGATTTTGTATGCAAAATACAGAGATAAATAATCCCATCTGATGTATAAATACAGATTTTTTAAAATTTCCATTTGATTGACATGCAGTTATATTTTTCTTATGATTTTCTGAACTGCATTTATCTTTCTCCTTATTTTCATTATTTTACAATATGCCAGCATACACAATATGCTTGAAGAATTCAATATGTACAAACAGAAATGCAAAAAAGAAACGTCGTTCCATGTTCTTTCCAATAAAACACATCCTATCTAAACATCATCTAAATTGCTACATAAAGAGCTTATTTTTTTCAAAGGAAAACCATGCTATTTTATAGAATTAGCTGCTTCCTCCCAAAATATAACAGAAAAAGTAATTTAGACTGTACTAAGTGAGGTAAGCAACTTTTGTTTGCAGTGTTAATTTTACAGCTGCAATAAATTTCAAGAACTATGATTATTTCTGTTGGAATACTTTTATTCCAGGTATATTTTTATTCCAGGTATCCTCTGGAAACCCTTTCCCTGGGTTTCCAGAGGATGAAGAAATTTGAGGCTATTAGTAGAAGCAAGACACCCTAACTAATAATTGACATAAGGGAATTAAATATAAACAAAACTGATAAATCTTCAAAAATCTTTGCTTTTCTTTTGAGAGCTGAACATTGTCTGAGTGATGCTTTAAAATATTTTTCTGCAAGCACAGCAAATAGGAACATTTTATTAATAAAGATGGTTATTGCATTATTATGTTATCCACATGGTAAACCACCAGAAACAATTGCCGAAAACTTAATCCTGAAAAAAACCCTCAAATTTCATTTCTAAAGGGCATGTCTTCAGTAAGTACAAAAACAAGGGGGGAAATAAATAGGGCAAAATGGACTTTGACAGTCTTCTTCATAAATCAGCTATGCGTGTGTCAGGTAAATTTGTGTCAAAAGACTTCTTTTCTCAGAATGATGATAAAATACAGTTTGTGTTCAAAAAACCTTATCTGTGCAAGTTTGATCCATTATTGGTGTGGAAAGAATTGCAAGTAAATGTTTTTTAATAAGCAGACTAATCACTTCTGATGTAACATGGAATTTGTATAGACAACCTTTCATCTGGATACACTATTTTTGTTTTGACAGTTCAGTTAAATTTTTCATCATCTCTCTGATGATCTCTCTGGTGATCCATCACCTCGAGTACTGTGTTCAGTTTTGGACACCTCAGTACAAGAAGGACATGGAGGTACTAGAGCAGGTCCAGAAAAGGGCAACAGTGCTGTCACATCTACTTTTGCAGTATCACTTGTTGGGTAGCTATGACTAATAATAGAAATTTATATGTTTTACTTTTGATTCCAGCTAGATAAAGAGACTAAGCATCAAAACTGGTATAATTTCAGCAGAGTTGTCACATCTCTGCCAAGGCCCAGGCCTCAAAGTGTAAGTACCTCTGGCTTGAAATGCACAGGATCAGTGAGATTTCAAGTGTTGTGCAGAAAAAAATACATGGTACGTACCTGAGTGAGGTGATGTTCTCACAGAGTTGTTTAACATTTTGCCAAGATCTGTACATTGAAAACAAAACTTGTTGAACTGTGGTAAATTTGTCATAGAAGATGTCATACTCAGTACTTCAGCATTGCTGAAAGCCTTCTCAGGTTGGGTAGATGAAATCTACCCGAAAAGTATGTGCGTCTTCAGCTGAGAGAGGTGGAGCAGAACGAACTGGCTATATATTTATACCTGACTGGAAATGTAGTGTTGTTGATCAGCCCCATTCAGAGTGAGGGATTCCATCTCCAGCTCTACCCCTTCATTTCAGACTGTGGCCACTGCTGTTTTACTGTCTTTGTAAGAAAAGACATTGAGGCTATTTTTATATCTCTGGTCCATTTAGAGGAGCCTTGGATTTGTACGGACAGCTGGGCAGTAAATGTGAATTAGGATTTTCAAGATCCCCTGCTAACTTCAGTAGAATTGTTTCTGGTTTACACAGGTGAGAGAGCCATCACCTTCAGGCTTTAGACCTTTATGAATCCTTATGAAAGATAATTTTTCACTTGCCAAGTGTGATCAAGGCTTTCCTAAATAAACAAAGTATAGTAACCACAGAAGAAACAATAAAATCTCCTGCACTGTGTTATTTGGAAGTTTTATGTGTACTGAACTTGAGAAAAAATATATCAAATCCAAGTTAATTATCCAAGTCACTAGTTCTTTCCTTCTTAATAATACTAGAAAGAGATTTTATGAAGGAGTTCAGAAAAGAAATGTAGACAGTAGTTTCAGACAGTAATTTTAGCTTTCTTCTAGCCTTTGTGCATTGCTGTCACTACAGGCTTAAGTGTCAAGGTAGAAAGCACAGTTTCATTTTTGTGATGAAGCCTGTAATATCAGAAAAAAAAATCAAATCAGGTTCCCTACTGTGTAATCCTAAAGGAAAAGCTCTCTTAAGTTATAAGACAGTTTCAGTTAAAGCAGAGTTTCTTATCAGTGGCTTAGCTATGGACAAAATGCCCAATCTTGCATTAAAGATATTTCAAAAACAGAATCAAAGTAGTTCAGCTTGTTTCCCTTGAGCTACATGGATGAATACTGTGTGATAGATTCTGATCTCAGTTGCGCCAGTGTAACTCTGAGTACTTTGTCAGTTTTTCAGGAGAGCTGTCTTGACGTACTTGCAATCAGATGCTGGCAACCTGGGATAAATCTCCTGCTGCTCTATTTCAAGAGACTTTTTGTTCAAGTGGGCTGCACTAGTATACGCTGATTTCTGTTGGTCCTAGTTTTGTTCCAAGGCAACTTTCTACACTATTTTATATCCTATCTGATTACACTTCTTTCTGCATGAAACCACCTGCTTGTTTAATGTGCCTCAGGCTAACAACACTGGATTGTAGTTCTGAGTCAGCATGATCTACATCTCACAAAAACCTTTCACCTGCTCAAGGTTTGAGTGAGTACCTGTTGTTGTGCTGTGATGTTTTCGCCAGACGAAGAGATGTTTTCAACTATTCTACTATTTACCATTCCTTCTTTCAAGATGCATTTATACTCTGGGTCTAGAATTTACAGTTGTTACTGGAATACAAGAAATAGAAACATTATGCTGTCTGCATAATATCCTGTCTTGGAATTGTTTTGGAGGTGTGAACTCTGGTTCCTAAATCTCAGCACGTTTAATTTTCACAGTGGATTTATTGCTGTAGAAGTGGTGACATTATGACCTCCAAGTAAGTGTTAATGTGAAATCTTGCCTTTCTCTTCACACTGCATCAGTTGAGATCATTAAAGCCTGAAGTTTTCAATTTGCAACCCAAATTTCAAAGATCCCAGATTACAGAGTCCAAACCAAACTGTTGCCATCATGCTTGAATATATCAGTAGGTTACTAATAATCACTGAAATTGCTTGAGCATTTAAATTTCACAGAACACATTGTCAGTCATTGTAGGTTAGTGAAGGAACCATATTGTACATAGATCATTGGCCTGTGGCTTCTGCTGTCTTTTTTAGAGACTTTTATAGCTGTCATATTTCAAAGGAAAGTTTTATGGCACTTTTTTATGAGATCTCTTAAGATTTAAGCAGTGCTAGCTGTGATGTTCTTGGTTTCCTTTCAGGCACAGCCAGGACTGTTTCTTCCCAGGTGCTATATCCCAGATGGCTTTTTCCTTCTTGATTACGCACCTCAATGTCTTCTCCCATGTTCTGCAAATGTCATTAATCACATCAAGCAATAGGATTACATTCATGTACATGAATTAATTTCTAATAACCTGCAATCTGGCTGCAGATGATTCAGGCTATGAAAGGACATTTTTACAGTTCTAACTACTGGCTTTTCCTTCTGGTGCTTGCCTCTTGCATGAACTACTGTGTTAACCCCCATGTGGGAAATATTGGCTCTTCTAGTACTTTGACCCATTCCTGGCACTGAGATATAGCTACTCACTGTGCACAGCTGACTGCTTGAATATCTGTTCTGAATCTCACCTCTTGCAGGAACCAGACTTGCTTAGCCTTTCTTTAAAGCCTGATCTGGTGCTGTATTTACCAGACAAGTTTAAATATAAGAAATAGTGAACCTGGTGCTTCTGATATATGGTCTATCAGTACTCAGTAGAGTCCAATTGTTCAGTAATCAAGGTCCAAAGCTATTCATCTTCAATATGCTGTGGAGTTCATCTTCTAATTAAACATCAGTGTCTTTCATTCTTTTTCAGTTAATTACTTTATCCATATGTTAATCATGTTCTCAAATTCTTGTCATTAGCAGGACCGTATGTTCACTTCCTTCAACTTTAGTTTGCGTTTAGACATTTCTGGGTCAATGCATCTTCATTGTGCAATGCTGCAACTGTTTTCTGTTGAATTTTGTTAATCCTTTTATGAACTACAGACAGACAGCTCATTAGTCTGATACCTCACTCTTGACCATCCACACTAGCAAGTTACCCACTGCTTCAGCTGTAATAGCTACAGCTGTTTGTTTTTTGTTTTTCTTTTCTTTTTTTTCTTTCTTTCTTTCTTTTTTTTTTTTTTAGGCTTCAGTGTCAAGGTTCAAACAGTGGGCAGTCTGGAATGGAGTATGATTTAGCAATTGAAGTTCATGATAGTGAAATGACTTGAAAGGACTGTAGTAGTCAGACACCTTTTTCTCAGATTCACTGTGCGTTCCTTTGTTTGTGTCTGCTTAGCTTTAGGATCTGTGTATTCCCCTCTCACTTACCCAGCTCTCTTTTGTTTTGGTAGCTGCCTTTAGCTGTTTGGATCTTTAAGATCCCGTCCTAGTAAATGATTTCTTTGTTCTGCTCTCACAAGCAGTTATCTTGTCAGATTCTAACTCTATGTGAAGGTGAAATAACAAAAGAGAAAGAGGACTGTTTTACAGGGTGAAGTCTGTGCAGATGCAGGTTTATTTTAGCAAGTACCCAACCTCACCTACAGATAGCCATGTTAGTATCTCCTCACAGTTTAACAAATACAATAAGGCATGACCCGGGATATAATAAAAGAATAAAGCAAAGAAATAGGCTGCTTATAAAATTCTCAAGAATGAAAGACATTCTCCAAATCTTCACGGAATTGCTTTGGGAATACATTTTCCAATGATTCAAGTTTTCAAATTAATAACAGAATGCAATGCATGTTATACTTTATGAATGAAAATATCTTTACATTCTATGATATCTGAAATTGTAGCTTCATGTATCTGTCTCAGCTTTGTGATTTTCCATTTTTTTTTTCTACACTGCTTGATGAGCTGTCCCTAAGAGCAATTGCAAGTGGGTGCTTGTTTGAACAAGGCCTAGGATCATTAATCACCATGCAGCAGGTGGAGAAAGCACTATACATTTTCACTCATCCTTAGGATCATTTGTTAGATAGTCTACTCGAGAGTTTGCTAGAATGCAAGAAATGGACTACAGTGGTAAGAGAGACGCAGAGAAACTGTGTATGAAGAGACTCAGATCCTCTTGTATAAAAGCATGTTCAGCGCTCATTTGCAAAAACTTCATTCAAAACTTTAATTCAAAACTTTTAATCAGAATAAAAAGGGTCATCAAATGCCATTCTATCATAAACATGTGACACAGGTACTGTTGCTCGGAGCTGCTCAGAAAGTTGTAAGAGTGAATTCTGACCTAAGTAACCTATTTATTTCACTTTAAAAGTCTCATTTTGAATAATTTTTGTCCTTTGTAATTTTATGTTGAAAAATATTCTATTACATTTTTATTTGAAGATTGTATACAATAATGAAGCAATAGTTATGCCTTGTAATCATCTTTAAGTACATGATATTTCATACTACAGATTCTTACAACAGGAGAAATAGCAGTGGAGTTTGGGGCTGTTCAACATACTCTCATGATGTGTAGGGAGTTATGAAACATTTTCTATTTATTCTCATGGGAATTTAGGCTAGCTGGTACAAATTGGATAGAATGAAAATTTCATCTGTGTGCAGTATGACTGAACACTGAGTAAATACTTGCTAATATTGGGTAGTTTATGTATTCAATAGGAAGTTCTGATGTATAAACAGCAAAATACACATCTGATTTTTTTTCTAGATCTGCTCCTAAGAAATATTAAAAAAAAAAAAAAAGAAGAAATCCTGCAACAGAAGAATCTTCTTTGTTCTTGAAGGTTCTTTTCTAATACTAGATAGAACCTAATCAGGTAGTGCACTGGCTGGCTCAACCTAAACAAAGTTATTGAATTCCCATGTACTGTTTATGCAAATATGGTGTTTCTTAAAATATGCTAACGATACATTCATTTAGAGAACATCAGTTATATGCCAGGAACTAAACTAAAGGGAATTTCATGATAAAATGTCTGACAGAAAGCTTTCCATTGCTGAATTTGACACGATTATGCAGTTCTGTGGTTGCATACTCATGTTTCTAGTAAATGAGAAATGTATATATTTTTCATATATATGAAAATCTTAACTGGGGAATTGATTGCAGGTTCAGTTATATTTCCTGCTGCATTTCAAATGGCCATGGGTTTAGGAACATTATTCTGCCATGGACTTGATTTAAGTTAGTGTGATACCTTATTCAATTTTCATTATGCTCTTTGCCATGAAAAAAACATTTGTCAGGAGAACAGATTCACGTCATGTCAGCTTTTCTCCCTCCTACAAATAGTAATAGGAATGAATGACCAAATTTTAACCACTCAATAGATTATATGCAGTGTGCCAACTTGGTATGCCATTTTAGTTTCTATCATAGCTCATCATTGGCTAGATATTTTATTGTCACATACCTATTAATTACAGCTTCAATGGAGATTAATGCAGGGGTTATTAAATCAGAGAGAAGCACATTGGAAAGGTTGTGCCATAAACCACAAAATTTTATTAAATGGAATAGGAATATATTATTTTAAGATATGGAGGGGATCAGGAAATGAGCAATCCATTTCTGAAAAATAAGCTTGTTCAAAAATGATGCTGAATGACAATTCATAGGAGGGATGACTAAAAGATGACAGACTTCCCTCAGAATAAGGGACTCCCATTTAATTAGCTGTGAATAACTGGGATGAAGAAATTGCTGTACTATTAACATTCAGAATTAATATGTGATAGTCAAAGAGTTAGACACAGTGAGAAAGAATGTCTAAACAAAATGCAGAAGCAACTAGTAAGATGAAATATATTAGGCACTTGAATGGCTAGAGGCATAGGCAATGAGGGAAAGGTGGCCATTAGACCATGTAGGTGGGGTCCGGAGCAGAAGAAGGAGGGTGACCCTTATCTGTTGGTTTGCAGGGGACAAAAATGAGGTTTTACCCGTTTTTCTCGAATATACATCCATTTGTGTGTGTGTTTTTTCACTGCCCAGATAAGTATCTAACCCTAGGCTGCCTCCTGTCCATTTGACAAATGACTCCTGTTGCAAGTTGCAAAATGGTTCAGATTTAACTGAGATGATGAAACATATTGTCCTTCAGGCTATGTCATAATATAGTAGTTATGACACTCTCCTGGTTTATGCATGATATAGCTTCATGAGCTGAGATATGAAGAGAATCTTCAATGGAAAATTTAGATATAAATTTACATGGAATTACAATGCTAACTTACATTCAACTCATCTTAAACTTTGATGAGGAAATTAATTTGGAGGGCCGTAGTCTAATAGCTTGGGCAATCAAAAAAAATAGCATTAAGGTATTAGATGCTATTTAATGCAATTTTGGTGATTTTAATGATTTAGGTAGATTAAAAAGGGAGGAACAATTTTCTTCCCTAGACCAATTACTGGTGACGAGGTGCATTAGGTGTTCTCCATCTTATTGATTCATGCTAGTCATTTGTTTTCACCTCAAGTAGTTTTTATATCATTGAACCAAATGTCTGTAGGAATGATTTAAGAGTCAAGTTATTAATAAATAATTGTTATTCTAATATAGCATAAATTAAATTGATTTCTAATATGTATCTATTTTAAGGTCTTCACTGACATAAATATATTTGAAAGAGTTGTTTATTTTTTTTTTCTTCCACATTCCTGATAGTTGTTCTATATGTAAAAGTTTTGTCAGTGTAAGTCTAAATTAGCAGTATTACTAGCAGGCACCTTACTTGCTGACATGCTATTATAACCTCCTTCTTGGTTTCATGGTATGTAATTGTATTGAAACATGAGTGGAATACAATATGTACTTATATGTAGGATATATATGTATTTATAGTGTATAAATACACAATACACCTTGCCTTCTTGCTCTCAGTGTATCTATTGTATAGAATATTTCTGGAGTCCACTTTCAGAATCAAAGTAGGAACAAATGGCTATGCTTTATTGTCAGTGTCCTGTTTATTTGAAAAATATAAACTTTTTTTCTCAGTCACTTCTCCTAGCTAGTTACTATTCTCCAAAGGATTATACTCCTGTATATATTTTTTCTGCCTCTTTCCCATCACACTTGAAATGGATAGGATGTGCTGCCAGCCTCCCTGATTCCATATTACCTGAGATCTGTAGTTAGGGTTTTGGCAACCAAGATTTGACAGAAGAGCTCTTCAGACTTGCATAGAATCGTGGAGTGTGTTACAGGATGTAATTTCTGCCACATTATGCATCGCTCCTGAAATTGATCCTTTCTGTCTGACACACTTCTTTCTCCCAAAGTCTCCTCCAGAAAAGATGCCTGTGATATGGCATAAATAAATGGATAACTAGGAACCCGCTTGCAGGTCCTGACACAAAATCACCTGCTTCTCAAATGCACTCAGTGTTTTTTAGTTTTTAGGTGTGTATGCCCAACTGCTGCCAAGTCAAATAGAGAAGAAATTAGTGAGACAGAGTTGTGATAGTTTTAATATTTCTTAGGCATTTTATGAAAGTCTGACTTTTGGGTTCAAGTGAAAGAAAATATATATATGAATGCCTAACAAATAGTAGTTGCAGGCATTAGGGGAACTACTATAATCTAAATGGAAATATTGCACGTGGCTATTAGTAATTACAATTTGTGAGGCAAAAACAAACAAAAAAAACCCCACACAATTATTTGACCTTCAAATGTTATTTTGGATTATCCTTATTATCCAATATCATTGAGACATTATGAATCCATGTAATTAAGCCAAAGAATCTTGATGTTAAACACAGGCAGAGAAGTAACTGAAAATGAGACGTGGCTTAGCTCTCTGAAAAAAGGTAAATGTAGCTAATTAGAAAATTATATCATTTCCACTATTTATCAACTGGAATGTAGATGTAATAGTAAGCATTGCTGCAAAAATGTAAATTCAATATTTAATAACTACATTAAATGCAAAATGTAGAAGACTACTAAATTTACATTCAATTGGACATTTTCCCAGTGGATGAATAAACTCAGTTCCTGACTACTAAAGACGCATATTAGCTTGTTAAATGCTTTGCCAGGTAAGACACACTTCAAAAAGCAACTGCTTTCCTGTAGATTTTATGGACTGGTTTGTAGTATGTGAGCTCAGTAATTTACCTTAACATGTAAGAAACAGAAAAAAAAAAAAAAAAAAGAAAAAAAAATATGTGATAACATTTAAGTTGCATTCCTCCTTTGAGTACAAGAGACTCAGTGCTACTCAGCCTCCTTGGTTAGAGCAGGAAGTTTTACAGTAGTCTGGAGAATGTGCTTTCGACATCACTCCCATTGGTGGTGTAAGTGCTGTGTGCTCTGAATGCATTCTCAGGTAATATTTTCACAGCTAGTATTCAGCTTTTCATTGTGACCAAAAAAAATATTTCAGGTCTTATCCTCTAGATTTTGTGATCCCTGTCCTAAGATGTCAGTCCTGCTTTACCTAACTGAAGCAGTGAATATTTTGCAAAGTTAAAGGGCCTTATCAGAAGTAACACCACGTCAATATTAATTGTTTACAAAATTTAGGTATTACTTTTTAATAAAAGGTTTAATAGGGCTGCTAATATCTACATCACAAGACTATATATTGTGTAGAAGTAAGTATTTTTGAGGAATAATGTGTAACCAACAGAGTTAGCAACTGCAGTATCTTGGAAGGGAAGCAGTGGGGATTTATAACTCAGATTCAAGATCAGTCTCCATTGGCATACATACCTGTGAGACATGTGAAATAATCCTTTTGGTGTATACCTATCGCATGCCAATTTATACATACTGGGAAAAAAAGGACAAGCATAATTTAATTGGTTTTAGGTATAAACATAGAATATTTTAAAACTAAACAGTAGAATAAAGTATATGCAGATAATATTCCTGTTGACAGCTAAATGCATATGTGGTAGATCAGTGCCTAACTCTATTGGCTAAAAAAAATGGAATTACAACAGGAATTAATTTTGCAATGTGCTTTTTGCTGTGTGCACACCATTCTGGTCTATTCTATCAAAATGTGTAATTTCTAATATGCAGATAAATGCACTGTTAAAGTTCTTCAAAGCACAGAGGCCAAAAAGCAGATGCAGATGGTTAGATGATCAATCTCAAAGTAATTGAGCTGGCAGCACCATCAGTGCACCTGGCCTGGACTGGATTCACCTGCAGTCCACTCAACTGATCTTTCACTGGTCTCATTTGCTGTACCTTCTCCTGTCTCATTCCCCAAGCATGGGACTTCAAAATAACATGATGTAGAACCATAACACAATTATCCTCTGTGTCCTTAGAAATCTCTGAAGCTGTACAGTGTATGCAATTGTACAGTGTACCCCCACAACTTATATGGAATTCTTCATAAGAAACTGCTTGCTTCTATCTTTGATATTTTTTAAAAAATTACATAGCTGTAGGAAAACATAGCCATAGATCAAGATCTACTTACTTTACAGAAAATACTAGCTGTTGAAAACTGTGACATTCTTTTTGATTTTAGAGTAGTAGATCAAGACCAATTTTTTTATCTATGATAAACCTAGTGTGCTTGAAGTAGGAGCCTACCTTCTGGCTCTTTGGTAACAACCACCTTTCAGAGCCTGAGGCAGGAGCTTTGTGAACTGCTGTGTTGAAGTCTTCAGTGTGCCAAAGTCGAGGACAATCTATCCCAATGTACTGTAGACCTTATCTAGGAATTCCAGACCTGAGGAAAGCAGAGAACAGAAATATCTCAGAATTTATGCAGAAGCTGCTTGTCAGTTCTTGGGATATTTTCACTTATTCCTTATTATCCTCGCTTAATTGGCATCATCTTGTTTTGAATGTGCATAGAGAGTTATATTTTTGCTCATTGTCTATCCTTCCAATTTTCATTAAGTTTGAAAGTAGTTAAATATGCACAGTGAATAGGATAACAGTAATCTGGAAGCAACTAAAGATAAGCAAGCTGTTATCAGCCCATTCAGCACCAAACATGTCTTCACATAAATGAACTGTCTGCAGGGAGAGTTCCCATTTTGTCATTCAAGTGAATCACATTGTCAAACAATTAAATCACAGCATAACACATTAAAGCATTTTTACAATGATAGGAAAATTGCTATCAGTTCATCTAGCAGCTTTTGTAGTAAAAAAATAATGAGTAAAGGAATATTTCAATCAATCTCATTTCCCCTTAGTAATCAAGTCCAGAGTGTTCAAACAGAAGGACTGATATACTTGTGCAGTAAAGATGAGTTATTTTAATTTTTTTTTTACTCTTGACAAAAGAGCAAATATTATGACTGTTTCAAGATTAGAAAGAAAGTCTCTCTGAAGGTGTACTAAATTTGAGTGAAATGTCACTGACTCACAGTGATACATTCTGAGGATAATGACCACATAATGTGATTTTCAGTGCACAAAGTTCAAAGAAAAAAAGAAAGATGAAGTGGAAACTTAGCTAGAAATGGAATTTAAGCCATTTTTACTTTAGAAGCAATTCTTGCTGGCATAAATGCTTTTGTTAGTCATAAAACATTTCGATTGAATATTTGTCATAAAGAAATTCTAGAAGTTAATAATGATTGTGAGACTCATATTGCACACAGCATGCACAGGGATCCATCAGTGAACTATTTCATCTCTATTTCTTTAAGGAGCGGCAGCTGTACCAGGGAAGCAGATTATGGCTTTTTGACTTTGTTGCGCTATCCTTAATTTCTGGTGCTAATGAGAGTACCTTGAAATGCCAGGTGGTACAGAGACTCAAGAACTGTTACTGTGAGATATCACACTTTGTTTCCCACTCTTGTTGTGCTTTTAATTTCACTAACATCAGCCTTCTGTTGAGAGACTTTTGACACAGAAAGTGCAAGAAGATATGCTGAACGATTCATGGAGAAAGAAAGAGTTGACTGTGGAAAGTAACGTAATGTTGTCTAAACACTGCATTTATATAGTATGATTTCATAAATACTGAAAAATACTAACAGCTGTTCTAAATACAGATGTACTGAAATACTAAATACAGATGTACTATTCAAAAGTGTAAGAATATTCTTCAATATTTGATAATGATGATCTTAAAGTACTGGTATTTAATTATATCTATGTCAGGTCATTCAAAAAACAGTACATTATCTCAGCAAATTACTAAAAGATTCCAATTCCCATTGCTAACACAGTACACTATTCCCTCTTCAAACATATCTACAAATATTGCATTATGCATAAAATGTAATGTGAAGCAAACCTGAGCCAGGGTTAAGCTGCTGGCTCAAAATAGCATAAATACATAAACATGTCAAAGTCCTGGAAAATTTGATTTTTATTTTCCACCTCAGGCGAATATCAACTAGACATATAGTTTACAAATTTTTCTCTTTCTCTGCAGGGAATATTATTTTAGTTGCTAAGGAACTACTAACTGAGAATATATGGCTCTGAAGAAGATTTAGCCATTTCTTTTTAGCTCATAAAAGCAATCATATTATTTTGATGATTTTGCTGCAGTGGGGATCTTGAAAAGTACTTAATTTTATTTAAGCAATTACATTGCCAGTTCCATGAAATATATACATATTTCTGCAAGCTGAAGGTAGAAGGTAGAAGAGTAGAAGATAAGGACCCTGAGTTGTTATATTTATGAAGCTTTAAAGGTGGTGAAAACCTAGAAAAGTGTTATGATACAGTAAAAAAAAAAAAAAAAAAAAGTTGATTTTTAATGTTCTACTCATTCAGTAAAGTTCTTATTCCAATAAATAAGTCAAATAAGTCTGTAGGGCTTTTGGAAAGGGTTAGAAAAATACTAGCACTGAACTGTCTACAGTTTGTGTGTTAGGGCAAGAAGCTGTGCTGGTCAATCAGCCTGTAGTCTCCAAATTATGAAAAGCTGAGGGAAATTATTGTAATATAACAGCAAAGCCCATGCAAATTTGTGCTATCATGCACAAGAAAAAAATCAAAATAAGAATAGCAAAGGTTTTAATTCATTTTTATTCTATTGTAAATGAAATTTTTTCCCCAGATGATTTATATATATTTTTTTCAAGGTGTACAAGCTAGAACTATGATTAGGTGAGTCCTGAGGATTTAAATATAAGCTTTTGGAACCTATTTCCCCAACTTTTCTTCAGTCAATGGAGGCGTATGTTCAAAACCAGCAAGGGATGCAGCTACCCCTCACCCTTCTGTAACTGCCTGCCAATCTTCCTTGAGTATAAAAGGGGACAAAAGTAATGATGTGCCAATCTCTAGCATACAGTTATATCTAAGGTGAGGATGTAAGTGGGACGTGAGGTGTGTTGCAGGTTGGTCTGCAGTTTTTCTGCAGTTGTGTGTCTTTTGGGTACTGTGGTGTTGTGTGTATTTTCAGTACGCAAGATGTCTTGAACAGGATAATTGCCTTCCAAAGGGAAGAAATCTATGGATATTGCTATTTATGTTATATAATGAGCATTTTATTACTAATTTAAAGCATGCATAAGCTGCATAGACATCCGATGAAGTGGAAAGAATAACTTAGGGCAATTAAGTGCACCCAGTGAAAAGCTATATTCCCAGCAGAATAACAATATGCACATGGTTTGCCTGCCAAGTACAAGGAAAGAGCTAGCTGGGAAAATTGGGAATATGCAGGTAGAGCTTAGTACAGAAATTAACAATTTGAATTTTCAGTGAAATATTAACGGAAAAGATTTTTTTTTGTCAGCCAATTCCAGTCTTCTGTATGTGAGAGACAATACTGAGGCATATGAAGAAAAAGCTCCTCGTAGATAAGGAAATGTTACTCTTTTTCTTGAAGCTATATTTTAACTTTATTCCAACCAATCTTTGTGCATTCCTAATGTGCTCAATTCATGAACTGTATAATAAAAATGACTTTTACAGAAGGCAGTTGTAATTACATAATTTTGTTAACTGAAAATTTGTAACACTTTTTGCTCAGTGCTGGACTTACTAATATGCTGTTCCCACCATGGTCACTTTAAGTATTGTCCTTGCTAAATAAGGAAAAAAAAAGATTTTTGTGAATTAGAATTGGAACAGCATGTACAATGCTGCTGATACATGCCTTTGTGATATTCAGTGTCAATTAAATTAGATTTAAATCAGAGATGGAAAAATTTATTAACGTTTATTTTTTGTGTCACAGATTCTTTTAAATACTGCTGTCAAGCCATCATTTGTGTTGTGGGACTAATGGAGCATATATAACATACAGAGTGAATGTTCAGAAGTTAAGCACAGTTCTGCAATGTATTTCAGAAAGATTTGGCATTTGGCACTGGGGCTGTTTCCCACCTCTCCTCTGATTAAGTTAGAAATTGTCCTCAAGCTCTGCACTCTTCTGTGGCTCTCTCTGTGCCCAGCTGGGCTCCCTCAGGCCAGCGAGGCGGCGTGGAGGTGAGTGGCACTGGCTGTTCTAATGGATTCATCTCCCTTTGCTTGGGGAATTTTACTAAGCCAGACCAGATCATTCAAAAAAGCATATCACAGGAAAAATGACAGTTCACCAGTTATGTTTTTATTATAGATTCAGATCACTTAAGCTACATTCAGGACTATTAAATTAAATTTTTGTATTCAAGAGAAAGACTAAATCAGCAGGCATTTTGGAGTACAATGTGAATAATATACTCCATAATGAAAATAATGATTCACAATGATTTGCATGTTTATCCTATAACGGTGGCTAATGTGCAGTAAAATCAAATTTCAACAAAAATGAGTTAATTAAGTCCTATTTTAATGCTAAGAAATAGAAATAAGCATCATGCACGGCTGTTAGAAATATTAATTGCCTTCAAGATGACATATAAAAGCAGAATACTTAACTACAGAAAAACCTTCTCTTCTTCATGGTTTCAAAATACATCACAGCACTGAAAATGGCTTTTGTAATCCACTCTGTGTGTGTGTGTGTGTGTGTGAAGTGAAGGAAAACAGTTTCTCAGTATCTATACTGAACCACATCCTTCTGGTCAGGGTTTTTTCTTTTTTTTCCCTTCTATTTTCATTTTTGATTGTGGACTTCAAGAAAAATGAGAGAGTCCTATAGAAAATGCAGATATTAAATGGTTATTAATTCCCTTCTATCAGACAAATCTTCCTGTGATATAACCTCAAATGAGGTATACTGCGCTTTTATCCTCTGCTTGCACTGTTATTAATTTTTGCTTTTAGTCTGAATGCAAAGTCAATATCTTTTGGCTATATTTGACAATGCTGTGCTACTGGAACCTGAAAGCTTTGCAAACTCAGCTGCAGGGGTGCATTTACTGTCTTTATCTAACACAAGTTGATGTTGTTCTTTGGAAAATCATAGTATTTCTTTGGACTTGGACTGGTGCAGTGATCTGCTTGCATGCATGTTACCATAGGACAATGGGCTAAATGTAAACACACGTAATCATAGAATCATGGTATGGTTTGCGTTGGAAGAGACCTCAGAGATCATCTAGTTCCAACCTCCCTGCCACAGGCAGAATTGCCAGCTGCTAGATCAAGCACATGCTGATTCTCTGCTTTGATCTATACACTTAGGAGAATACTGTGGATCTGCTCCTCAACTGATACGAATTGAAGTAGTCCTGTTGAATTCAGCTTAATTAGTGGGACTGTGTCACCTCATACCTGCACAGGATGATATTCCTAAAATATTGACCAAATTGTTGCACTTTTTGATTCATCAGAAATGGTACAGCAGATTCCTCTAAAAGCAGTTCTTCTGTTCAGGGATTTGGCTTGAAGAGTGAAGCATGGATAAAAGAATCATGATTCAGCTCTTTACACACAGAGATAACAATGCACAAATGCAAAGGAAAATCATATACATTTTTGGCAGTTGTGATTCCTTGAATGATTGACATCTGATGAATACCTATATGAATACCTGGATCCTTATCCACAAGTGAAAATAGCAAGTAGGTGATGAAACAGACTTTGTGTTACTGTTGCTACACAAAAATAAGCATGCTGAAACCACATTTCTCACTGGGAGACTGTGATCCTATCTAAACCATTATCTGTGTGTTTTACAGAATTCATTCTTCTGAAAACATCTAAATTACTCTTGCACAAGGTATCCTCTGTGTAGTTTAATTTTAGTCACCTCTCTGCCAATGAATACAAATTATAGAATCTTAAACTGATCATAAAACCAGACTTACTGCTAAGGTTTACCCATATATTTTCTTAAAAAAGTGCGTCTGTTCATTAATCAGTCTTATATAATAATATCATTATTTATAAACTCTGATTGGAGAAAAAGTCTACTAGATTCTTTTGAAATAGAAATTGGATTCTAGCTTTCAAGTGCATTTAGATCTTTCCTAGCAAGTAGCAATGGCATGCTGAATACATGCACATTATCAGCCTTGTTTTCTTTTAAGTACTCTCTGGCTCCTTGTTTGCAAAATCATTCTACCTATTGGATTTATTGTTGGGCCTGGGTTCCAGGCAGAAGTTGCTTTGGCTTTTTGATGATTCAGAAATAGCTCTGCTGCTTTAGAGTTCTTTGCCAGAGCTGCTCTCTTTATGGATACTTTGTGAGATTGTGACTTTTGCACATATTTAGGTGTATGCAAAACTCTCATCGGCAGAGCAAGACATACATACACAGAATCTGTAACATGGAGGAGACTAAAGTGATTAAATATATTGACTAAGTACGAGTAGTGTATTTAGTCCAATCTAATTGGCATTAAGCGTCTGAATGAGAAACAAGTATATGGTGACTGTGATAGAAATAGAAAATGGGAGGTGAGTGAGAAAAATCTGGAGGTAAAGAGTTAAGTTTAAATTCACCAGTCTGTCAGAGCATGCTGTCTGCAGTTTTTGTTCTCTTCTTAAGTTCTAAGTACAGGCAGCCATGTGACAAAGATAAAGAAACAGAAAGTCACATACATCCAATACCAAAATTTGTTAAGATAAGGAAAGAAGTATTATCTCTAAAGCCACTCTGTTT
Source organism: Gallus gallus (assembly GCF_016699485.2). NCBI lineage: Eukaryota > Metazoa > Chordata > Aves > Galliformes > Phasianidae > Gallus > Gallus gallus. Next base: position 62,049,818 of record NC_052535.1, on the reverse strand, counting down.
CTATCCTCAATTTGTTGTATAGCTTTTTCTTAGCACCTTTTCCAACCAAGTCTGGTTTCTGGAGGCAGATGGAAAGCAGCAGCATACACATGCTAGCAAATTTAGCAGGCTTGCCAAAATTTTGTTGAAAATAACTAAGCTTTGAAGTTGAAGGCACTGGTGTTGGTGTGATTTTGCAGCTCTGGCTCACTGCTAGTCTTCACTTTTTTGTACTTTTGAAGGCTACTAATGAGACAGAGAAGGTTTCTGGGAAAAGTAAATATAGTGTAGATACACTGTCTACTTGACCTATGGTCATGGATTTTTTTTTTTTTTTTTGAAAATCAATCTGTGGTTTTCTCTCTTCCTTTCAGTTTATTTATTTTCTGATAGCAGCAAAAGAAAGGATTTCTGATGTGCAAATATTTTTTCTGTGTGTGTGTATTCTTAGATTGGGTAAAAAGGCATTCTCTGATACCAGCCAGAGATTGCTTATATTCTGTGTCAAAGCTGAAGTGAGCATATAATACTCTGACTAAATAATAAGCTAGGGAGCATCTTGAGACTAAGGGGGTCCTGAAGAATGGCAACCTCAGTTAATTCAGTTACCGAGTATTAAAAATTCAGAAAGCGGTACAGGAGCAAGTTAAACTGTACTCTCTTGCCTGTGATCAGTTGCAGTCTGTTGTACTTCCAGAGATCCCTTTCTGAATGCTGATAAGCCGCAGTGTGCTGTTGTCCATTGCATTGTCAGAGTTGTACACCAAATACGTATCTAAGATATTCTTAAAGCAAGTGTTCAGCTTCTTGATATTTGGCTTTGCTACTCCAAGAAGCCAGGAAGAAGAATGAAAACAAGGGAGGCTTGTCTGAATCAAAGTCCTTTGTTTTTAAAATGGAAAAAAAAATAAAGTACTGTTTCACATAGAAGAGAGAGTTTAACTTTGCGTGCTGTGAAGCATTTAATCTTCAGCATTTGTACAGAGAGCCAAATTAATGGTCAGAGTGTTCTTTCAGCACTTCTCTCTTTATTCAGGAGACACTGGGAATGAGTGATCTGAGTCCTGGCACAGTGCCTGTACTGCACCCTGAGAGCTGTATGATGGCAGAATCCTGCCTTATCCTCTCTGCTCTAGTTTGAGAGTCTGACCACAGAGAAAAAAAATCAGAGCCAAGACTTCCAATGAAGTTAGCAGAAAGTCATTATTTTTATTACTTAAGTCAGCTGAACGCACATTTTTGGATACATTGGCATTCATCAAAAATGTTGTATCTGGCTCAAACTTTAGTGCAGCTGTCACAACTATTAGGAACATTTTCCTGTAGAGGCATAGGATCCCTCACTTGTCCATTTCTGTGATTCCCACTTATAATGACAGTAGCAAATGGCCAAGAAGAGATCAAGACTTTAGGCATTATTAACATGTTCCCACTGCTGCTTCAATGGGACAAAGGCATAGAATAACAACAATATTCCAACACATCTTGAGAGGATAGTCATCTCCAGTGGCTCAGTGCTGTGTTTATTCCAGCCTCTGTGCTAGTGACCAGCTTCTGCTAAGATGGAAAAGAACTTCAATGGTGGCCCCTTTTGCTCAGCCTCTCTCCAGTCTGATCAAATGAGGGGAGCAACCTCAATTTTCTCTTTCCCTGCAAATCTGCACCTGTACAAGGGCCAGCCGTAGTCTTAAGGGGCATACTACTCGGTCTGGTGGAAAACAAAGTAGAATTTACTTGACTTCAGGATGTTAAGGTTGAATTTTGTGTAATGTTTTCCTGTCGATATAAGTGCAGCTGTGATTTTCTATACAGAAAACTGTCTTTAAGAAATGTAGTGTTCAGATATGCTAATCTAATTCAGAATTTAATACTCAACAACTGATAAGTTGATAATTATAGCTCTCATTGGGTACAGATGTCCTAACTGGTGTGTGAGAGTCAGAGCACCGCCAAGATTTAATTTCTAGCAGAAGAAGCTTCAGCTATGAATTCATACCATGAACATTTCAATGATACTGAATATATATATATATTTATGAACCTAGTAGCAATCCAGACAACAGGTATTCATAGGCTTAGTTAGAAGATCGAGACAAATCAGAGAACTGTCAGTTCACCACATTTCCGCTAGGAGGGTGGTTTCTGCCTTTTTAGACTGATTATGCAGTAAAAGCCCCAGTTCTGCAGTCAGTTCAATGGGGCTGGCTGTGCTCAGCCTCTGACTAATGTGCTCAGCACATCATGAGGTTACTGATAAATGAACACTTTGATGCTGGAGACTTGTTTTCAGACTTTTGACATACTTTTTGCAAAATAGGTTTTTAAAGGTTCTTAAATAATCAAAAATGGCAGGTAAACACCTTCAAATTACATTCCTCTTTGTTCATATCCGGGAGTGCCACATCTAGTTAGACACATTCTGGAAATCCCAATAACCGTCTCTTTCTATCTTTAGTTGTGTACCTGGTTTTGTATATCTGGCCCCAAAATTAGGAAAAAAAGAAAAAAGAAAAAAGCATCAAACATATGCTAAGGAGCAATTATTTTTATCAGAACTCTCTTGAAAGAATTTCCATTCTTAGCAGTGCCATGCCACTGCAGTACTGTATGAATTTGCAATGCACTGCCCTCTTAGGAATGTCTGCCACATACAGTGGCTGACATCTAGCTCAGGAGTGGTTGGACATGCCAGTCCTCTGTGGCACAGATAGAATATTCTTGAGGCTAAGGAAACTGAAATGTAGTTAATGCAAGAGCCAACCTCTGCAGTCATACTTGTCTTGCTTTTTTCTATGTGCTGGGATACAGGCTATGCCCTTAGTCACGTACTACTACATCTCTTTCTGCTGTATTTTACTCCTGGGAACTATGCCTGGTCTGTCTTGTTCTGACTGTTTCTTCAAGACACATTTTCCTCCCAGACTACATTATATGTTTCCAGGACTCAAAGAAGATGTTGCAATATCCACTCCTTTTTCTCCTATTGTTTTATGAGTGCTTTTCACTCCTATTGGCATTATTTCCCCTTCTAGGTGAAAAGGGAATTTTTACCTAATTTCCTTTCACTTTTGGAGGTCAATCAGATTTTTATGATTCACCCTAAATAAAATATGAGGGCTCACATTTAATTGGTAGTATTCATTTATGCTGGAAGAGAAATGTTATGATGAGAACATTTGTTATTTAGCCAGCTAGCAATGAGGTTTCTTTGCTAAATTAATTGCAGAATTTTGTAAAAATAGTACAAACTGATTTGTCAGAACAGAGCAAAGTGGGATGGCTAATGGTACTGAATGACATTATGCCTGGCTGAAGGCAAAATTCCTGCCTTCCTTAGAAGACCAGTGAGCCTACAGATGTCTGAAGACAAGAGCAGAAATGGAAGATTTTCCCAATTCCCGTAAAATGCCAATCAGGTGACAAAGGAGTTCAGCTGCTCCCGCGGTGATGGAGTTTAAAGCCAGCATACATTTAAAAGCTCACTTAACTCTCAGCCTTCTCTGAAACTTTGAATTTTTATCTTGCCCCTAAATATTTCCTAGCACATTTTCAAATTAGTGAAGAACCTGCACACAACAGTAGATTGTTTCCCTGACCTATTCAGCGCTCCTTGCAGCACAAATCATCACTGTTGAGATAAATCTTGATCTCCTCTCTCATTCTTTGTATCCTCCACTGAATTTCACACTTCATAAATAAATGCATTCAAATTCCTGGGTTTTAAAGATACACTCTACCTGCCAAATCAGGCCTCAGGGGAAGCCTGAGGGAAAATTAAGGTGTATAATACAAAGACTCAGAAGAAAATAAGAGTGAAAAGAAAGAAAGTGGAATAAAACACACATATGTATACATATATTATGTATATGTATGGATTAGATTCCATACCATAGTAATAGAATGGAAGATCACTACAAGTGCTGCAAACAAGTTGTCAGTGCCCCATGAAAAAGAGATACTTCCTAGAAACTAAAAGGGAAACAATGCAGCTTCAGAATAAAGGAAATTGTATCAGATTTACTGAAACATGTTATTTTGCTGCAGGAAAATACAGAGTACTTTTTGACCTTAAAGTCTGCTTCCAAAGTGACCTTATAACACTGTCATCATAAAAGTCGCTCTTCATTCACTTTTAATAACTTTCTTATCAAATTTTGCAGTTTACAAGCCAAAGAATGGTTTTTGTTGTTGCATGTACTCACAACTGCTCTTGGGACTTGGGATCTTGTAATTAAGCTGCTTTTTGTGTCTTTTTTTGCCATCAGTAATAAGGAGCCTGCAATTCCATATGAACAGCTATGAACAGCAGATACTCATTTCACTCCTTGGGAGCTCTCTGCAGTACTTAGTAGAGGAAAGGTTTTTTTTTTTTTTTTTTTTTTTTTTTTTTAGTAGTAAGAGGATAGGACTCAGGCTCAGAGGATGCTGATATGCAAGAAAGTGATACTTAGAAACTTGTTTTATAATTTTCCTTCTGTTTATAATTTCCTGTTGGCTTAAGATGTCTGTCTTCCTTGGAAAGGAAAAAAATGATATAATCCTTGCCAATAAGCCTGCAGCCCCTGGATTCAGGAGGCTTTATAGTAATGCCTTTCCTGTGCATTGGCTCTTTTTCACCAACTGCTTCTCTACTGTTTGAAATCTGTTGCATTTTCATGCATGATCCCATGTCCTGGATTCAGGATATGTATTTGTGTTTCAGTTTCTGAGAGGCAACCTGTGAAAAATTGTAATTTGAACTAAAGATTCTGTAAACATCCATACAAATTAATTTATTTAAATATACACTTATTGGTTGCCCTTGGGAGTAAAATCACTGAACTGAATACGGAAACTACTTCCAATATAAGCCCCTGATTCTTCCTTGTCTGAGTGAGTGCACATCACAGCTTGGCTGTGGGGGGTAAGGAACCTATGAACATCCCTATGGACATCTCACTAGTCACATAGACTTTAAGAAACCTTCGGGGTGACTGATCCTTTCTGTCTTCTGACAGAATGGAAGGATGAAAAACTTCCACTCCAAGAGTGTAGTAGAATTTCCACAATAAATATTATGACTACAGTATTTTTGGGCAATATTGCTGTATAAAATAATTTGTTTTGTCAGTCAAGATCTTCACAGGCTTTCTGTGAGGGCTCATATAAAATAGCTCGCAAAAATCAGCAGCCCATAATTCCATGTAACATCTTTGTGATTCATGTACTCCAGCAATGTGCACAGCACCTATAGCTACTGTATACTTTAAGCAATGGTAAACTTTATCTCTGCTTCTGTTTCCAATTACATGATGCCTGTAATAAAGTGTCATCAGAATGTCTGCAGAGAGACTTGACTTAGAAGCAAATAAATGTATTTTGCAAACCAGGCTAATTTCTTCAGCAGTTGAGAATGAAATGTTTCCTAACTTTCCTGTAACTTGTCTGATAAATAGAAGTAGGTAAACTGTCTCTCAAATTATACAGGTCATCCAGATGAATACACGAATAACATCCTCATGTACCATATGAATTTATTGTAACAGTTTTGTGTGATTTTTTTGATAATATTTTCATGTCAGCATCTAGAAATTGATAATAAGAAGTAAATATTCATTGTTTTTATAGTTATTTCCTTCCCTATAAATTTCAGATGGATAAGATTTTTATTTTCTGTGTTGTCGACTTTTTTTGAAGTCTAAACGTAACTAAAGAAATTTATCTGCCTATTGATTTTGTTCAATGACCTTCCTTATATTTTTGTTTTGTTTTTGCTTTCAGTACACCGGGAAGGTAAAGGCTTTTATTTTTTTGTAATAGGAATTTTTACATATATATATATATTTGCATATAGTCATTATAATCATTGTGAAATATGTCCAACAGTATCTGTAAGATTTTCTATCTCCTGTTTAATAACAACTTTGAACGTCAAAATAACCAGTACATCTTTTTTTTTTTTTTTTTTTTGATTGATTCTTTGGAACTTTTCTCTGTCACTGCTTTGGAAAAAACAAACAAACAAACAAACAAAAAACACACAAAAAAACATTTGAAGTTAACTTTGAGAGCGATTATTTGTATTTAAAGAGTTGTATCTCAAAAATATGATTCAGTTTTTAAAAGTGTAGTAAGAAATTCTTTAAAGCTTTCTTCATCTGTTATAACTGTGATTCCTAGTAGATTTCTTCATTCAGTTTTCATTTGTACTTTCTGCCAATAAACACTTCTATCATACACTTATATAACTATTCTGCTGGTAAAGTTTGTGTTTGCTTTTCATATTGAGAGGTGATGGCCTAAAACTGTGTTTCCTGTGTTATAATCAAACACCAGAGGTAATGTCAGTGTATGAACCACAAATATCTCATTCTGTTGAGTACTTGAAGAGTTGGAGAAGATAATGTCTCAGATGTACATAACTCCTGTTAGTTTGGGGAATGTAAACGTTCTTTAAAACCTGCAGTGTAGATTGAGAGTTTGCTTTATACTCTGCTGAAGGGTAGTTGTTGGAAGATGATAGAAAATATTTAACAATGCATGGCATTTGTACACAATATTCTAGGAACCAATGAATGCCTCTCCCTGCCACTCCAGTGCAACTATCACTGCATAGCAAATGAATGTCCTGCTGGCTTAAAGCAATTTGAACAAGGCCATCCTTCAAAGAGCTATTTCTGTCTGGCTGTGCCTCTTACTGTTCCGGTTTTGATTTTGCAAAGTTCTTGGAAGAACTGAGGATTAAGAAAATAAGACTAAGTTCTGAAATCAGATCTAAATGACTGTTCTGGTCCTGTCTGAGCAATGCAAGCAATCCTAAGTCTCATTTTCACAGTTGCGCATTTGTCAGGAAGGCTCAAAGGGAGGTGGCTGCAAAGCGTCACCTGAGATGCACACATGCCCAGTTGGATGAAGCAGTGGAGGCATGAGCCTGTTCATCTGTGCTGATCGTCCCCCTGTCATCATTACACAGAAGATCACATGCAGTTCTTATACATCTGTCAGAGCTTTGCTAAGCCACTCACCCAAACTGTGACCTTGAGTATACAAGGCTTTGTAACTCCTCTTAGACACTGCTGTTTATTTATTCTGTTTATGATAACTGAGTAGAAAATTGCTCCATTGTACTGCTGAAGTAAGAGCTGATCAGTTTCAAATTACTCTGAAAGGCAGCCAACAAAACAGCTAACACCATGAGGCCACATTTTTTAATGGCCTTCAGTTTGGCTTTCAAGTTTGTGTTCCCAGATCTGCACTCTCAATCAATTGTAGAAAAAAAGAAAAGAAAAGAAATTCAGGCCCAATTAATTGTGAACCTCCAGCTACCAGGTTCAGAGAAAACTGAATAAATTTAATATTAAGAGGACAGCAGGAAAATGAGACAGCACTTGAACTTTTCCTACTGCAATAGGTTTGTTTATTCTTTTATTTCACTCAGATTGTATATACCTTTATTTTTAGACTGCAGTATTGTTATGGGATGTCTTTGACAGCACTCATTGTTGCCTGTTTATGGGTGGGGGTCATCAGTGTAGCATACAGTAATGAAGCCAAATCTGACAGGGGTGAGCATAGTTCCCCCTTTATCTGAGTCTGTGATAATATCCTGAATTGAAAACCATGTGTTACTATATTCAGGTAAACTCTCATGTACCAGAGCCAAGATTTCAACTCCAAACACTGTAGAATGGGGGACGATGTAAGACATGCCACACAAAATTTAGTATCAATTGTCATGACAATTGCTAGATGACTCCAGGAGTAGAACCAGAGAACATGAACATCCTGAGAGGGATGATTGGGTCCAGATTGTGACAAGTTTTACAGAATTTCATGATACTCTGAGAACAGCAAGATTAAATTTCTTGTCATTTTCCGTGCATTTCAAGATCTTGAAGTGTATTCCAGTAGAAGAAGATGAAATGACTTAGTGCATAAGAAATAGAGAGTGGCACGCTTTTCAATACAGGTTGTCACCTAAAATCATTTCCCCTTGGAGTTCAACACAGTCCCCTTGGGTTCAACACAGGTTACAGTCGCCATAAGGACATCTTGGTGAAACTCCTTTTGCAAAGACAGCTTTCCTCATGAGTTTTTCCATAGGTCTATTTTGTCATGGGTATCAGTGCTACATTTCTTACCTTCAAGTAAGAAAATTTCTATTAAACCTCCTGCTTTTTGATAATATGATTGTATGGATAAAACTAGTATACTATACAAGTGAGCAAGCTGGACATCTAATGTGGCAAAAAGTCTGTTGGAAATACTTTATGTGCACCTTTCCTATTTTCTTACATTGGAAGATCATTTCTTAGAGTGAATAAATGAGAGGAGAAAGAAGTATTTTCTTAGCAACAGAAAAAGAGCGGTTAGAGTCTAAAATTTTGCTGCTCCACAGAAGCCCACATAAAAGTCATCCTAAAAAAGAATTAATTGCATTGTAAAAGAGCATTAAATTCTCTTAGAAACAGTTTGAATTCAAGGCATGCTGTCTTGATGGTTACTGTAAGGACTTGTCCCTGAAATCTTGCAGGTAGAAATCAAATGCCTGGCATTATGTTTCTACCCCTCCTATGGAGAAAGGAGAAAATGTGCTTTGCATAGAACAGAAATCTGGCCTCAGGATGGACATCTGCCTCTTCAAAGCACATTTGAAAATGAGTTGATCCTCGTAGGGAATGCTTCTACACCCCATCCTTCCTATGAGGCTGCAGCCAGAGGCTTTTCTCAGGGAAGCTGTCTACTCTTTTCTTAAAATCAGCTTAATTCTCTAATAATCAAACCCGCTTTTGTATAACATAAACAGTTTTAATTTGTAAGAAATGTACTTATGTTTTGTTTTTCTTTTTGTCTTCCTCTGTAACTGACATTTCATTAGCTTTTATGGTAGGCCAACAAGCACACAAGAGTACTCCCTTTGTTACAGATTTTTTCACTGTAGAAACTGTAGCACTGGCTTATTGTAAAACAAGGAAAAAATACACGGGGGGGGGGGGGGGGGGGGGGGGGGGGGGGGGGGTGGAGGGGGGAAGTTTACCATTGACAACTGAGTCTTTATGCTGATGGCCCATAAGTGTGTAAGCTCCATTTAATGCATCCTTGAAGTAAAGACAAGTTTCTGTCTCCTGATGTTTCTTCTGTGAGGAAGGCCTATCTGTCTCTCACAGCTATGATCCTTTAAAGAGCAAATCAATCTTTTTCATGAAGGTGTGAAGTTTTTTTACAGTACAATTATTGCCCTCATATTCCCAATGCAAAGCCTTAATTACCACCTCAGAGAACACTAGCAAATAGCCTATAAACACATGGCAGGGCTCTGCAGCTAGAGCTTGGCAGGAGCTTTTCCAACAGTCTGCCAGCAGTTTCACACTGGTCATCTCCTTCCCCAGCTGCTATCTGACAGATGTGCTGGAGGGAACAGCATCAGTCTGTTTCTTCGATTGAACCTCCAGATCTCCTTGGTAGGCTTTCAGCTACCAGATGTGTGATGGAACTCACAATCTCTTTAAATCAGAAGAGCCTAATAAATAAAGATGAAGTCCCTTCATTCTCTGATTACTTTACTATATAGAGGGAAGTAGAAAGCATGTGCATTTTGTAGTGACATAGAAGGTATGAAAGAGCAGTTCAAAGCAGGCTGAAGTAAACTCTAAGTAGGTAGAATGTTTGAGATTCTTGGAACTCTCTCTGGGAGGAAAAGAAATAGCAGTAACGGATAAAGCTATTTTAGCTTGATTTCTGTTGGTCCTGTACTACAGCCATGAAGGATTCTAAAACCCCATTTCCAAGATAGATTTACAGCATGGCTTAGGAGCCTTACAGCAACTAGGGCTGAGCCATGCCAGGACATATTATGGGTTAATGAGTTAACTCTAATTACGCAGACAAGTTTTGAACAATGCTGTAATTGCATCTGGGGACAGGGAGGTTGGACTTGAGTTCCCCGAATCAATTTCAGTTGTAACTCTGAAAAAACTTAGCTCCTGAAGCAGCTTAAAAAGCTAAAGGGACGAATTCACATTATGTGCTGAGCACGGTAGTTTCTTTGAAGCACATCCACAGTGCTCTAACCCAAAGTTCAATAGGCGTTGCATCAGTCCCTCTGCTGAATCCCATGTGAACTTCACATTGCTTAGTTTATTAGTGACATTCAGAGTGCTTGATGCATTTTTCATCATTCAGTAAGTCTCATGGTGCAATGTAAATCACACAGTCCCTTTCCTTAGAAAGGGGGCTGCTTTTCCCAACTTTGAGAATGCCACCAGCTGCAAAATACTTCTGCCAGTGGAAGCTAAACTTGCTTTTATAACAAATGAGTTCTGTTTTCCTGTTTACTTATATACCTGGTAGTAATGAGTATTTAAATGAGGAATTAGCTTGCTTGACTTAAAGCCAAATCTTTTTAAGCTATGCCTGTTGAAGGGAGAGTATCTAAGACTAAAAGGTGGACTTGATCTGCCAGTGAAAAAAAGTGTCAGTTACTCTTATCATACAAAACAGTTGGCATCTGCTTCAGGGACATTTCTGTAAGTAGACACATTTATGCTCAGTATTTTGCATTTGAGGGGAGCAGGTGCTGAATTTTCAACTTATTGGGTTCTAATCTTCCCTAAAGGCCTTTTGTTTCCTTTTACCTTCATCATATGAGAAGTCAGACTTTCCCTAGAATGGCCTCAGTTTTCTTTAGGTAAAATTTGGGCTGTACTGGAGTTAATGAGAGTTTTGCCATTTTCTTCAGATGACAATTTCACAGCTGTTACTCAGTAACCTGATTATAATGCCCCATATTTTCTTGAAAAGCTTTATGGGGATTTTAAGCTCACTGGAACGATGAGCTTTTGATTGTACAGATTGTCTGGTCAATTTGTTAAAAAATGTTAAATTTTTTAATAATAAATACTTGTACAATTATTATATACAGTGAGAAGAAACAAAAAATGGGGGTACTGGAGACTGTAACATACCCAGGTACTTGCCAATAAAAATCCTCTTATCTACACTAAAAGCCATTGGAAAATGCTTAATTCTGGGTACTTTCTTTGATCCCACACTTTGATAGTGAGACATGAGGCAATATAGGCCACAGAAAAAAGGCAAACATGGTAAGAGCACACTGATGCATGTTTGGAATGAAAACTTTAGATGTACTGCATTCATGAATATGTGTGTAGCTTATTTAACTTATGGACTGTATTCAAAATGATATAGCCAGCTCATGTATCAATTACGATGAAAATATGGGCTTTAAGGACCTTCCAAAAACTCTAGATACATGGCCACTCATTTGTTGTTGGAGCCATTGCACTGTAGTTGATATTGAGCTAAGTAGGTTAAAGACAGATAGCACCTATGCATATGCTGCTGTATATTGATAGCTAAGCCAGTTTAGACTAGTTAGCATAGTTACTGTATACAGCCCTGGAAAGATATGCAGAGCTCAGGGTTGGCTAACATAACGGGTAAGGGAAAAAAAATACATGCCAGTTTAGAAAGTAGGAAGCAGTGGGGAAAAAAGTTTAACAAGCATAACTTAAATTTTACAAAAAGAATTATGAAGGAAAATAAAAAACCGAGAGGATGAAATGTAGGAAAAGGAAGAATTGTATAAAGAAGAAACATAACTAGAAACCATAAACCTTGAAGCTGTCTGAAGGGAACTAAAGGTCTCTTACTAAAACATTGGACAGGGAAGAGAAAACAGAAAATGAAAAATATGAAAAATCCATATAGAATAAAAAAAGACAACAAGGACAATTCCAGAACCTTGTGAAATTCACAAGAAAATACCTTAACTGTATTACTAATATTCAATGTCTGTTGCTGGAGGAGCCAAGCAACAGAAGGAGGGAAAAAAGGAAAGCATTCCATTGAAGTCAAATCTAAATCTGGACATGAACCTGGCTTTCAACCTACAGGCCAACTCTAAATCCCTTTAAAGTTTGCTTGTCGCTTAATTGCACTACAAAAACTTGGCAGTGGCTTCACATCACAATTTTAAGCTTTCATTTTTAGTAGATATCAACCCCCCTAGTGTCTGTCAACTTTTAAAAAACATTTTTTCAGCTGCATTTATATACCATGCAATGAATTCATTGTGTATGCTTGTGGGAACCAACCTAGCAAATTAAGGTTCATCAGATCTATTCAGGCTTTGGTTCATTAGGTAGTCTTTCTAGGACAAGAAAATCCACCTTTATTTATTTATCACATCCAGAACTTTGATCTCAAATTTCACACAGCATAAGTTGGTGTTTGAGCTGACATAAAATGAAAAAATAATTAAAATAAACAAAATGCTCTGATTTCACTATTAGGTGCCAGGAACACTCAATTATGCTCACAAGCAAACTTTTACATTGCTATATTTTGTATGGATATCTGAGGTATATTTATCAAAATGTATTTCTGTGCTAGTCTCATCTTCCTGCTGTGCTACTATAACCAATGGGCCTTATGAAGAAATAGGAAGATCACTAGTATCTACTCTGACAGCACATGGAATATTGAGATCTATGTTACGGTGTGAATGCAGTGCATCCATATGTAATAATTACACAGTAACTCAACATTATTTTAGCGCTGAATTGGAATTTTGCAGCACAAAACAACACCTACATTTTTTACCGTTTACTAAATGGGGGAGCAAGTATGGGAATGAGGAATCGAATAAGGGAACATTTTCTATAATTCTGATTAAAAGAATGGCATTGAGATTCAAGCTGGTGATTGCTATGCTACGTATCAATAAATCTGTGGTTTCAAACCAAAGTGTTTATCAGTCAACACTGTAATTAGGGAATAGCATAGACAGAGTTCCCTGAATGCTTGGGCCTGACTCAAGTTTTTAACACTTGAACAGCACCAACTGAACTTTGCTGATTTCAGTGCCACTGCCTCCACTTTGTAGTGTTGCCTGTGGAACATGCACTGTGCCTGTTACAAGTACCTGAACTATTTAACATACCTCCACAACAAAACATTGAGCAGTCTTAAAATCACTCATTGGCAACCAGCTGAGAATGGAGAATGAACGACTGAGATACTGAACAGAGGCCCTACCTGATCTTTAGGGTAAGGGAAGAGAGCAGTTCTGTTAGGTTTTGGTCTTTAAGCCAAGCTAATTTTAAAGGGTAGTTGTTTGAACCAGAATAAATTCAGTCCTGGAAATAGGAATAAAAAAATATCATATACATATGTATACATGTGTATATAATGTATAAAATATAAATCTAAATATCAATGTTTTCATAGAAATACCAATTTTCTTCCCTATGTGCTTTTCAAGCCTTTCTAGAAATAGTTATGGGCACTTACATGAGTTTTGTGTTGCTATGGAAATGTTGGGAAGGGGTAAGCAAGAAGAAGGTCAGTTCTGATTATAAAGAAAACACAAGAAGAGGTGAAAGGAAGAAAATATTATCCTAATTTTACAGTGGAAAAAATTCAACACAGTGCAGAAAAAGAGCCCAACTGCTGTGGAAATCTATCAATCCTTTTATGTTGACTTGTCATTTAGGCATTGTTCTGCCTGCAGGGTATTCACTGAACATCTACAAATCATCACCCTCCCCTCACCCTCCAACTTTTTCCCATTTCTGCATATAGATGCACTCCTTCATCATAGCTGTCAGAACTCTCTTTTGCCAAAAGACCACAGCATTGCCCCATCACCCCGATTTCTGAAGAAATATTGCAGGGCCCACTGATAACTATAAAAATAGAAGAACAGGGACTACCAGCCCAGCTGGTTGGATGCTCTTGGTATGTCTTTCTTACTAGACTTGTGTTCCTCTCATCTCTTAGGAGAAGAATGGAGTAGCCATATAGTGAGAAGGATCATCTCCCTTATGAGGAAACTGAGGGAGCTGGGTCTCTTTAGTTTAGAGAAGAGGAGACTGAGGGCTAACCTCATTAATGTTTGTAAATATATACAGAGTAAGTGTAAAGAGGATGGAGCCAGACTCTTCTCAGTGACATCCAATGATAGGACAAGGGGCAACGGGTGCAAGCTGGAAGAGAGGGAGGTTCCACATAAATATCAGAAAAAATTTCTTCATGGTGAGTGTAACAGAACACTGGAACAGGCTGCCCAAAGAGATTCTGGGGTCTCCTTCTCTGGAGACATTCAAAACCTGCCTGGATGTGTTCCTGTGTGACCTAATCTAGGTGCTCCTGTTTCAGGAGGGAGATTGGACTAGATGATCCTTCAAGGTTCCTTTCAATCCCTGTCATTCTGTGATTCTGTGATTGGCAAGGAGGAGAGGCCAGATATCATCTGTATCATCCAGACTGATTTGTGGGCTGAGCCTGAATGGAAGCCAAGAGAATATTTAGAGGATTTTCACCATAACTTGAGGCATGTGGAGCTTTTTACATATTTAGTAAGGAATATATCTCAGAAGAAAAATGTTGGAGTGTTTGTGAAGATAAGATAGGTTTTAACGGGCAGCAGCAGCTAGACTTACTTTCACATTGCTTCCCATGGCTTGTTAGATGGCATATGTCAATAGTGTACTGCCTTGCCTCATGAACCTCTCTCTTACTACCCCTGTGGGTAGAAATCCATAGTATTGTTATAGTCTCCCTTCTAGTTCAGCTCTCATTGAGCTTCGAAATCCCTATTGTGTCCTAACTACTCAAACTATCCATAGTCTACCTGTCAGGTATACCCTAATGTTTCACATGCAGTTTCTGCCAATCATCCTTCACAGATACATCCCCTAATAGTGCACCCCTAACAGCCACTCCATGCTAATCTCTTCTGGAAAACATCCTGCACTTGTTATGTCACGTCTTCTACTGTTTACTAATCTGCAGGCCAAGACAGACCCTTAAGGTATCAGTGCTTTCATCTGGAGTTCAAGCCTCTTTCTGCTTCAGGAATGTCAGATCTAATCTGCTAAAATGGAGTAATTATAATTCAGGTATGGAATTCATAGGCTACAACAGAGAAATGTGATGTCTTGGAAGTAGGTGAAACATCATGATAGGCTTTAGACGCAAATCTGAGATGTCAAAGTTGACAGAAGCTGTGTGCTGAGCATGTGTGAAGGGACACCTGAGAAATGTAAGAAGCTTTTGGCATCTAAACATAGATGTCAATGTAATACAAATGCCAAATGATTGACAGGAATGTTTGAGTATGTGGGAAGGAGAAAAGAAGAGGCAAATGACACTTAGATATTACCACGGCCTTATATGCTTAACAGGGCTGATAAATCTCAGCTTGAATTACTAAGTTATTTCCCCAAGTTAGTTGAAAAATCTGTAAAGCAGCCAAGAACTCACTCTGTCATCTGAATTCCAATTTCTCATCTATAGCTGTAGTCGAAGCCTACTTCAAAGTCATCCTGTAGAATGTATAGCCTCTTAAGCAAGCTACGATGGCTGATAACTTCTAACAAAACTAGTTTAAGGCTATTTACATTTAAAACTGCTGCTTGCATGATTTTTCCAGTGTTGTCTTTGGAAAAAGAAATTACTTCAACAGCAGAACATGTCTATACGGAAAGGTGTAGGCTGCTCAAATCTCTGACTGAAACAAGAATAACTTTAACTTGGAACTAGTTGTCCTGTTTGGCACTGAGTGTGAGTCTGTGGTGCTGTGAGGAGGTGGGATGAAGCAGCTCAAGCATACAGCTGTGGAGCTGCAGAGCCTGAATTGGCTTGTCTGGGTGAAGGGCAGGCAGCAGGTGTGTGTGGCTGGCTGCACCTGAATGAATACTCAAGTAGCATTGAAAAAAAGAAGATGTAAGAGTTAAAAGGATAAGCTCTGCAGTTAGGTTTGACTCCTAATTCAAACATTAATCTAATTTCCTTAGTGGGCAAAACAGGCTCTTTGTCTAAAATGCTCCAAATTGACAAAATTGATCATAGTGGCCTCTGTTTATACCCCTTGCTCGTGGGATGCTTTGATGTAAAATCCACTGGGAAAACTTGAGGGTGTTTCCATCTTATTTTAAACTCTGCTATCTATTATTCCTTCTAGTTACTGGAAGAAGGAGAAGAAAATGATAAAAAGGATGAGTAGTATCTTGAAAATGCTCATAAGTTTGCTAGAATAGAGAAAATCAATGCTTGATTACATCTTATAAGCAATGCATACACCAGGCTGTTCATTATTTCAGCTACACTGTGATTTTTCTAGTTTCTGGTAGTCAAAGGATTTAACAAGAAATACTGTCTGATGATTCACTTTCCTGTTGAGATTGCTTATAGTACACAGTGGCTGATCCAATATCAGCAGTTTACTAACATCACTGGGAACTGTTGTATGGATCAAATGTTGCAACAACTAGAAATACAATCGCTATAGCAGAGGAAAGAAAATGCACAAATCTCAGTAGTGTATGTGTGTACTTACACGCCCACATAGGACAGGCAGGCATAACACAGCTTTAGAAGGAAGCAAATTGCAGTATGGCTTATCTCAGAGAAGCGTGATTTGATGCAGAAATAAGAAGTTTAACTGTCATGTTTGCTTTAATTTTAAGTAACATGAAGGTCATCCTGGCAGTTACAAATGGGTGGGTTTGGAGCTCTTGTAAAGTTTCAGAAGCTCTGGAGAAGCTGTGTGGAAAGGTATATCTGAGAACTTAAATGCTTTGTTTGCATAAATGGTTTAGAC
Organism: Gallus gallus; assembly: GCF_016699485.2. Classification (NCBI taxonomy): domain Eukaryota; kingdom Metazoa; phylum Chordata; class Aves; order Galliformes; family Phasianidae; genus Gallus; species Gallus gallus. The sequence continues at coordinate 62,033,233 of NC_052535.1, read as the reverse complement.
CAGTGTGTACTGGGGCTAAACTAAGCTGTGTTTTCTTTGGGAAGGCTTACCTTAGCTCCACAGAGGAGTCTTGTTAAGCTGTTACAGTTTGTGAGAAAACAGAAAGACCAGAACTGTATCTCCAGATTAAATCTTCCCTGCTTAACATTTAGATTTGATGATTAGAATGTACTGGTGATACCTTCCTTGGTTAAGTAATGTACCCTGAATGAGTTGTGGGAAATCTGAATAGAGTAGGAGTCATCTTGTTAACTTTTGCTACCAGTGCCTGTTAAAGAAGAACAGGGCACAGGAATTTTGGGATGCTATGCACAAGAAAGCTTGAGGATCATACCTGCTGTTCATATTCAAAGAGAAGAAGGTAGGGACAGAGTGTACTTCAGCTTCTGAGGTTGGAGGATCAAAGACAAAAACTGAAATAAAATAAAAAGTTGTGTATCGTGGCTGCATAATGAAAAAAGATCCTCTTCTTCTGCCCTCTAGTCTTTGTTATCATTCATCTGTGACATGAAAGTAGAGGCTTACAGTTAAAAAAGGCATCTAGTAATAGCAGGGGAATGAAAACAGAAGCATTTTATTTTCTATACGAAGAAGAGAATTTAAACCAGTTCTGATATTAGAATAGATATCCTGGAAATACATATTTCAATTGGTTATTTGCTGAGAGGCAAAAAAAAACCTCCTCTTTTGCATTAGCACCATTAAGAAGGAGAACCTGAAAAGTTAAGCAGACATGAATTTCTGAGAGGTAACAATATGATACAGGACAATTGAGAGTATAGCAATATCATGCTAGAATATTCTCAGCAGTATTACTTTAGAGTACTTGCTACGTTCACACTACCTTATACTATAAATCAGTATATCAATAGCTGTATTTTACTAGCTATTTTAGTTTGTATTTGTGCTGTATACTTCCACTGTGTATTCCTATTGCATATTTTAATCAGATATATAATTCTGCCACAAGAAAAGCAGATGCAGTAAAGCTTGACTGATTGATGCTGCTTGTATATTTTAGACTGGCAGTGGGAATCAGCTTGAATTTGCAATTTGGGAGTCAATGAATATTGATATAGAAACTATTCATGAAACACAAAGCTTGTTACTCTGTATTCTAATAGTATTTTCAGTACTTGTTTGGCTGGATTTGAAATACTTGTTAACTTATTTAATTGGGAGAACGGAAGAATGTTTTTATTTCTTAAAGTGCAAGGATGCAATGATTCTGAAAATAGAACAAACACATTGAAAGCTACTCTTTGGAAGCTACATTTTTTTTAGTATTTCTGCTTTGTGTCCTTTTAACATGGTACCCAATGTTAGCTTTATACAAGGCAGAAAATTTCTTTAATGTAAAATCTTCATTCTCTTCTAACCTCTATAAGAGTGAGTGAGGTGGATTCCATGTCTTGGCTTTCGTGACTGTATGATACCAAATCAGGGATACCAATCAGGTGGGGAAAGAGAAAGATGTGGGACCGTAAAAAAACCCAACTGGTATTTGCCCATAAATTTCTGTGTGTGTCAAGAGTGGCAGAGTTTCATTTGAGACAAATATCTAGAGTTGTCTCTCTATTATGTAAAAAGGGAATCAAAGCACTTTTTTGTTCCCTGAACACTGATGTTTGAAATGTGTATGGGTTAGAAGCGGCATAAGTCTTGTTAATAACAGCTGCCTTCATTGGAAATCCTCTGTTCCCCTTACTTGACCATGTCAGACCTTTCATCAGTTGAGTGACGAAGGAGCAAAATGACTAAAATGTTGCACAATGTACTAGATTTCAAGTAATTAGAAAAAAAAGTAGACATGGAATTCAGATAGCACACATAGCACACTAATATCCTTCAAAATCATTCTGGCTCACATACTAAAAGTCATTGCTAACACTGGTGTGCACCCAGCAAGTGGTAACAGGCCTATGAAAAAAAAGAAGCTGATCAGATGTTTCTGACTAATGATGCTTTACTAGTTCAGCTGGTCTGGATAAGGCTGGATTTAGTTCTAACTATTTTTCTTCATCAAAAGCATGGCAACTGTACTGATGAACTGAATCATACTAATTTTGCTTCTCCACCCTCCCCCCACTTAGAAATTCCTCAAGAAGTTTCAGTAAAAGCATTGTATTTAAAAAAAAAAACAAAAAAAAACCAACAATAAAAAGAAAAATTGCATGAGCTCAGACTTAGATGGAGCATATGCCTTTGATACTGCTGGTATATTATGGTACATTTTCTCATCGGTTCCCCAGTACACACTACTGGACCAAGAAAACATGGCATGTTTCCCAGCTACATGTTTAAGCAGTTCTTTAACTACTAAGCTTCTGAGCAGGACAAGTTAAAATTTTTCCCAAGAAATGAGAGGGGCAGCAAGAAAGATTCACTAGCCTTACTTGGATGCTTACTTAAAAAGAGAGAAAGAGGAAAGATCTGATAATTGATGAACCTGCTGTCCGTTTGCGGCACTTGAGAAGGAAGGTCTGGGAAAGTGAATTCTAATGATGATGGCCACAATGTGTCAGAAGTTGACAGATCCTGATTTGTCTCTGGTTGATAGGAAAAAGAAACTCCTAAACCAAGTATTAAAATGAAAATTTCACATTTTCTTCTTACACATTCTTTGTAAATTATGTTAAATGGTGGAAACACTGCATGATCAGAAGTATTATGCTCATGTGTGCCTTGGTCAATGTTAACTTCCACTAAAAAAAAACAAGGAAAATGCTTGTAAAATTCCCTGAAGTATGATATGACATCAAATGCACACTCACCTAGTAAATTATTTTTATTGGAGAAGAACAATCATTGGTAACTTCATGAATTTTAATGAGACAATTACACATTGATCAATAACATTACTTTTAATGATTTCTCTTTCACCAACACTTCAGAGTTGTCAGTTGACCTTTAATGGAGATTCAGTGATGCAAAACAGCTCTTTGTAGAATCCAGCCTAATAAGACTTCGTTTTCTAAAAGCTCAAATTACACCCTCAAGTTCAGCTAATGAAAAGTGATCCTAAGTTCTCTAGCATCATGAAAATATCAGGAGAGAACTGTCTTTTCCTCTAGAAACCCTAGCTGTTGTCTCTGATTGGCAGATTCCAATCAGTACTGCCTTTATCAATTATCCTCAGGTTTTCTTGCTGCTAATCTGAGTCAAGAAAGCATTTGACACTTTAACAATGCCCTTGATTGTCATGGTAGGAATAGTAGAACTGAAAGTTAGATGCTATCGAGGTAGAGATTTACAAACTTGATTTTTCACAGTGAAGTAAAGAAGTTAATTTGAAGACTAATAAGTATAGGGGTGAGGATGTAGGTTGCATTGTAATGTTGTTTTTCTCATTTATTCTGCAAGCTTAATGTTACCCAGCCAAGTTCTTCGCCAAGGTACAGCAGCTTTATGTCACATTATAAGGTGCATTAACTTGCAGGATTAATATCTTCAGTACAAGCTATCTCCCACATGCAGGCTAGGTCCTGTTTACCTATATGCTGGAGTAGCCACCAGCTTACTCCTCAGTTTATTTTAACAGAGACTGAAACTACATTTTGGAGGCCAGTTTCTGTAACTGAGCTCAAAAATAGTTTGCTTTACTTATAGTGACCCACCTCAGAATGGTCTGGAACTGTGTGAATGCTATGGTATTTTTTTTATACTGTTGTCTCCTTTCTCTTGATTTTGGTTTAATGTTCAAGGTACAACAGAGGTCGGGAATGCAAAAAACTGTCTCCCACTGATAGACAGCAGTTCTTGCTATGAAATCTTAAGATGTCCTGCAGAAATGGTTAGCAGCTTTTTAGAGATCTTCAGAAACTATCCCCAGAATATATGACAGGTTTCTAATATTGAAACTGAGTGAGTGACAGGTACAAGTCAGACTGTAGTGTTTTGAACTGAATTTGAACTTCTAAATTGTTTCCTCTGTATTGCTTGGGATATTGGCAAAGGCTTTTATACCTTGTAAAAAAAAGAATTTGATAAAGGTGAGAGGTTATTCTCTTAGGTCGGAGCAAGAACTGAACCCTGAACTAGTTCTTGTCTGGAACTGTGGACTGTGTGCCCTCAGCAGAGGCAGTCCTTCATGCACTTTCCTTGGGCTCTTCTGGTGGAGGAATCCACTTTAAGAGGATTTTTTGATCCTACAAATTGCTACAAATATGGCAAATTGGAGATCATTAGGAGAATTGCTCCAGAATTACTGATCCAAACCAAAAAGCAAGTGCACCCAAAATGTTTTAACATGGTCCTTTCACCCTTACTCCAGTTCCTGTGTGCATGTGTATGACTGGCAGAGGAGCAAGTAAGCCCTATTATTTCCTACTATAATTTTTTCCCTTAAATCTTTGCCATGTACAGCTATTAGTTCCTTGCTGGTGGTAAAAAATGTGAAACATTTGAGTTTAGCACATTTTTGAAAGTTTAAGTCTGTACTTGTTACTGATCACATACACTGGATTTGAATTCACAATAACCATTCCTGAATATGTAAAGAGCTTAAAGAGATTTTAAATACTTCTAAGCACAATATTAAATGGCAAGGTGAACTGTGCATTTTTTGGTCCATTATAAATACATAAATATATAAAAATATATGAACAAACTGGCATTACAAAAAAAATTTGACAGAATAGATAGTGCCCCAAAAATGTACAGTTAGACCCAAGAAAACATAGTGCAAGATACTGCTTAAAACAAAGATGCCATAGTGAGCCTACAGGAAAAGCAATCAACCAGAGACATTTATGTTCTGTAAAATGTGTAGATCTTTGACAGCATTCTCAGAATGCAGAAGCACTACAGTGTATATTAGTAGTAATAATAACAATTTACCATCTACAGTGAGACTTTCATAGTGCACTCACTACTTCAGAACAAGATTAGCGTGCATCTGAGTTCATATAAAAATCTAATATGACCTCATGTACTCTAACTCAAACTGAAGCCAAAACACATGTGGACATTGAAAATTACAGTGCAATATTGTTCCTTCTGACAAAATAAAAAGCAGGAATTGTTTTTAACATATATGCAAGGACTTGAATGCACTGTTTTTGCAATGACATATATACTAGTTATGATTCTGCATGTTTTTTACTTGGCAACCAAATGTGCCAGTGATACTTGGGCTATTGAGGGAATGTGTACTAATTCTCTTGAGTGTATACTTATTTTCTCAGATATAATGAGAAAATACACTGCAAGTTAGACCTCAGCTCTGTTTTTTTTTTTTCTTAAAAGGAAATATACATTTAGAAAAATACTTTCTTTCAGAATAAATGATACTCCACAAAGTAAAACCTCATAATTATTATAATGTATTATGTTTCATTAACTGCTTTTGCTGCAGCACACTAAGCTAAATAAAATGTCTGTACTCAGTATTGTTGTGGCAGTATTGAGATTATCAGATTTGTTCACACCTGGTGAATAAGTGATGTTCTCTTCTAATGTTGCTTAAGTCACTAAGCATGACTATTAGTTTGCCTTCAGTCTAGAAACTTTTCATTCAATAATGAAAAAATGAAGACAAAATCCCTCAGATTACATCTTGGTTGGTGATTGTAGATGGACAGCAATACTGGTGCTTTCTCTTATGTAAATAAACACCCAAATCACTAGTTATGTAGTAGTTTGATGTAAAGAGAATCATGAATACCCTGTGGAGTCAGTAGAGCCTACATTGGTATATAAATTAACAAGTTGCAGTGCACCAGTTACGTTAGGCCAATACAGATCAGCTGAGCATCCAGATCTGGGAAAAACACCATGCATTTTATACTGTGGTTACCTGAAGTGAGATCTTGGTTGTATTTTCTCTCCTGTGCCAGCTGTAATGCATGTGTCTGCTGAAAACTTCTTCAAAAGTGAGGTTTCAGAATGATTATAGGCAAACCATACTAATAATGCAGGATGGCTTCCCACCATAGTGAATTTGCTTATGGTGAAAAGGCACTGAATCTTAGAAACAAGATTCCGTAATCTGAGAAAATGGAATAATTACAGAAAATAAGCTTTTCTGTGAGAGAAGAGAATACCTCAAATGACATTTATAAACAAATACTAAGCATTTTTCTGCTAAAAATGCTTAGAGCTTCGTACTACTCTGAATTTACAGTGTCTTCTGGTATCTTTACAGAATACTGTAAGTTGAGATAGACAGCAGCTATTTTATTTTTGTATTGTTATGAAGCTTTTGGACACTGATGGCATGCTTTCTAGAATTCTCTAGAGAGTTAAAGTGATTTTACTCAGAAACCACAGAATCTTACAATAGTAGTTCTCCACTTGATTCTGAAGGAAGAATTTTCTTTTAGCTGAGCTGTGGTTAGTGACTGAAACCAGCTTGGACAAACAGCACAGGTTTTAATAACTGCTAAACTTGACAAGATATTTAATATTGCCAAATATACCAAATTGCAGTTTACAGGGCTGGTGATGACATAAATACTTCAGCCAGTCAAACAGTTGTTAATGTAAAAGGGAAAAGATACTGTAAAAATAATATTGCTCAACATATTTTCTTTGAAGTGTCTACTTAGCAAAAAGTCCTGTAGCTTGGCTTGGGAAAGAGTCATGCTCTGCAAACTTTTACTGAATCTGTGCGTGTCGATACAATTGGCTTACTTGGATTTATTCTTTCCTGGTGTTTCTAATGCTAACTCCCATCCTGCTAACATAGCTAGCTTTGATCCTTGGAGACATATTACTCAATTATCTCAGAAGTTACTCAAAGCTGTGAAACTAATCCCTGCCAGAGGACAGTGGGTTGTAATTGTCGTTGTCCTTCAGGAAGTATTACTGCCAGTGGTTCAGTTTTTCTGTTATTATTTATTATTAAAACAAAACCCACCCACTGACAAACAGACTGGTTACAAATTCTGTGGCTTGGCCTGCCTTCCAAAGAGGTTTCTGACATTTCTGAATGCCAAGGGATGCAATTTCACTCCTAAAATCCTATCCTGTTGTATTTGGACTGTGCTGAAGTAAATGATTTGTGAACTATCAGAATGCTGCTGATAGAAACAGCCTCTTTCTAATCTGTTATTCATTTAGATGCAGTTCAAATAATTTAATCTTGGGCCCATGGTTATATGTTTCTTGGGTGACGTGGATTTTAAAACAAGTTTATCTAATTTATAATAAAATTAAATTCCTTCAGGATAAATGCCCTTTTCATTTAATATAGTAAAAAAGAAAACTCACTTATATTCTTCAACAACAGTTTATTCGCTGTAAACTCCCCCTTCCTGAAAAACAAAACAAAGCAAACACACACATACACACAAAATCAAAACAACTCAAAAATACCCCTAGAAAAAACCCCCAATATGCCGAGTCACCCCGGTTATTCCCAGTCAGAAGATTCTGACTTTGTCTAGCACTGCTGTGCAGGGTAGACTTACTTGATTACGATGACTACAGCAAATTAAGAGGGTAGATGAAAATTCTATCTGGTATTGTGTCAGAAACGATGTTATGGACATTATAAAAACAAAATGGGGGAGTTAGGAGAAGGAAGGTAAGAAACAATCCAAATGCATACTGAAGTGTGCTGAGGTCTAGATTTCCAACTGGAAGTGCAGGGAGCTCTGCAGCTTTTATTGTATTTTGTGGGGGGTGGTGGTGTTTTTTAGTTCAAGCTGTGTGTTTGTGGTGGCTTTTTTTAATGAGACAGTTAGTTATCTTGGGGTGAAGATTCACAGCTGAGTGAATTATTTATTCTAATTCAGCATCAACTATTTCTACAGGCCTACAACATCTCATTTTCTGTGGAACTTGTATAGTACCACAGTATTTGAAACAGGTATGGGAATCTCACAGTTCTTCTGAAACTGTGTCCAGTGTTTGTTTCTCTGAAAATAGGATGGGAGTTAATCATTTTATGGGTGCAATAGCGATTCTTACTAGGTACGTACTTAACACATCTTCCAAAGGACTTCCCAATTAGCTGGCCACTGTTGGCACTTAACATCTTTACAGCTGTAGCACTATTTACAGCACTAGCTGTAACACTAGTCTGTGTTAGGTTTCCATATTTCCTAGGTTTGAATGAGAAAGAGAATGTACATGGCTTTATCTCAGTAAACAGACGTAATTGCATGGAATGGAAAACTTAATGTTCGGTTTCCTATTCTGAGGGCTACATTTGTATTCTGTAGTTACTAGGTAAAGAAACAGACTCCCTTAATGTAGGCTTAGGGCTTGGGTTTCCTCCATATTTTTAAAGCACTGGGGTAAAATTTGCATCTTCTGCTCCACAGTGCTACAGTGCTGGAAGTGGAAATCTCTTCAAAAAAAGTTCCACTCTTAATAAGAGTAAAGAATTGTTCCCTGAGTTCTTTATGTTTTCTAAGTGTCTGTAGTTCACAGAAGCTAGATGACAGCCTGGTAAGGCAGGGTTGAATCTAATTAGCTCAAGAAAACAATGTATCTGTAGGTTTTTTCAAGAGGTGCTGTAAACAGTTTGTCTGGTCTTTACTGTAACTTTTGGATGATTATTCTAGTTTTCATGAAGTCTTATCTGAGGGCTGTGATTCGGGCTAACTTTCAATTTATCCCATTTCTCACAAATTTTGCTGTCAACTTTTCATTCTGTATATCAAAACATAAGGACTTAGAGAATTAAAGGAGGTAGTTTTCTTGCCTTGTAGACAAATATATTTTAATCAGAGTATTTCTTGAGAACTAGTTGGTTTGTATGTGCATAGCTTGTATATCCTTGATTTTGATCTTCCTCAAATATTGCATTATGAATTTCATGCCTTTGAGTATAGGGTGCGGGGAACAGCTGTGTGCATGTGTATGAATAAAAGTTCAAACAAAAAATCATACTCTGTAGAAACCAAGATGGTGAAAATTTATGAAACATTCTGTCTGATGAGTGGATGACAGTGCACAGCAAAAGTTAATAAGTACTAAAGGTAGGAGTTAAAAATACAGTTTGTTTAGATACACATAGAGAAGTATGTAATGACATTACTAAAAATGGTATTTGTATTTGATAGAATACTTTTTTTTCCTACAATATGTAATTCACATTTTCATTAATTTTCAGATCTGAAAAAAAAAAGAAATTTGAGGTTCAAACTGATGGTACGTAGTACAAACCATTTGTCACCCTTTTCTAAAGAAATTGTTTTGCAGTAACTAGTAAAAAAAATAAGTTCTATGCATTTTGTTTTTGTAAAGTGTGAGGTTAAAGTTCTAATCTTTACTGTGGGAATGTTTTGTCTTCATGATAATTTCACCGGTCAGACAACTTATCCTACTGATAATTGGTATTGTTATGGTAATAATACTTATCAGAGTGCTGCCAAAGCCAAGGCTGTGGAAGCATTTCCTAGGGCTTTGGTCTGTAAAACTCATAAGACTCGTAAATCAGAAGTGCAGTGTTCTTTTCACACTATCACTGAAGCAACAGTGACTCGGTGAAATTCAAGAATCTCTCCAAGGGGAACAGTTGCCCTTTTAATTTCTTACACATGCTAATTCATGCTTGAGAAAAAAAAACCTCACACGTTTTGAACTGAAATACGAACAAGAAAGAGAATGGCTTCCTAATTACATTTTGACATTCAAAGACTGCACAATCCAAACACAGTTCATTTCTGGGATATGTACCAGTTCCTGTAAAATCATAAGGGATATGGACAGCCCTTGAATTGTCATTAAGCTGTTTCCTTGGTCCCATTAATAAATTACACTGATACTTCACTCAGTAGCAGAAAGCATTAGTCAAAGCTACTATCCAGACTTGTATCTGAAGCCCATTCTTTCTGTGTGAACTGGAGGATTATCACATCTTTAATGCAAATAATCAGGCACAGTGGACTACATGTTGTCCCAGAAATTGGCCTGTTGGCACTCTAAATTATGTAACATTAAAGGGAAGTTTTATTGAAGCTGAAAAGAAAGAACTTCTCTAAATATGAAATAATCATGTTTCTTTGATGGTTGACGTTGTCTATCACTACAACTTGGGACACTAAAACAACATACCTTACTTGTTTGTTGAAAATACTAAAGTGTTTAGAAAGATGGGGAAACATGTTTGTGGTTCTTAAGTGAAACATTAATAATTATATATTGACAACTACTTTAATTCTATTTGATAATTATTTATTAAATTCAGAAAACATTTTGAAAGCAACACCATTTGACTGTAGTATTCCTAGCCCAATAACTGAAGTAAGGTACTCTAGAGGTCTTTGTAAAAAGTTATGTAAATGATAAGGCTTTGGACTTTTTTTTTCTAGTGTAGGTAGACATGTATATTGTTGAATAAATTAATATATGTATAAAAAAATACCAAGAAAATACGTAGATTTGTATAATGAATATTCCATACATCTGAATTAAGGTTTGAAATAACTGTATTTTAAAACATTCCAGGATCCAGTCCTTAGATAACCTCATGATACAATTCTATCCATTTCTGAGTGTAAAACACTCAGAGAGGGACTATTTGTGAAACAACGTTAAATGTAGCACTGAATGTGCTTTTTTATTTAATTTTTTTTGGGGGGGGGAAAAAAGAGGAATGTTTTATAATTCAATCAACAATTAGTTTCCAAAATTGTGCTGAGTTTATTTCAGACCTGGTATGGATGTGCAATAGAAACAATTTGCTTTACTTCCACTGAAAAAAATATCATACCTATACACATTTTTCACCCTGAGCACTGTTATCCTGTCTTGCAATTTTTATTCTACAAAGCTGCCAAAATTCTAAAAATTGGTTTTGAGCATCTGATTATTTTTAAGGAGCTATGAACTTAATTCTTGGAAAGGATCCACGCTATACTTCCCTTCAGGTTCCTGATGTTTGTGCTAGGACATCTTCAAAATAGCTGTTCAGCTGTGTAATGTGATGTTGAGTTGAAGAACAAGAAGAAGATTATAACAGCCTGAGTATTTGTCTGTACTACGAACAATGCATCTTCAGTTTTATTTTGGATTAGTAACAAATTCCTCAATGGATAAACAGAGAAAGAGGAGTACAAAGATTAGCTGTGTAGCTTATGTGTCAGAACATCTACCTAGGGGCTTGGGCCTAATTACAAATCAAGTTGAGTAGGTCTAAAATGGTCTCTTACCTACATGCGAGTGCCTTCCTAATTAGAATCTTACCAATAAGATGTTTCTAACTCTATTTTTATTTTATTTTATTTTAATTTATTTTGGTCTGAAGAAAAGGATGTTAAGGTCTAGGAAGCTAATCCTAGGAGAGAGCTCAAGCTTAATACTATGAACAGATTTACTTTGTTACTTCTGGATGACTGAGTCACTTTGGAATCACTTCTTCCCAAGGTGGTTTGCTGAATGCTTTAAATATTGCTAATGGTTGCCAAATTTCCTAGACATTTAAAAATTGAACATGGCAGTACTGCTTTCTCTTTATAGATTTATCCCTATCCACTCCTAAAAAGAGTTTTCTTTAAACATTAATTAAAATTCAGTTAGAAAGGTAATTAAAAGAAATGTTTGAATTCTGCCTGGTTTTTTTTTCTGCCTCTTTTTTTTTTTTTTTCCTTCAACAGTACATTTACTTTTTTTAATGAATTCTGGTTTTGTCCCTCTATATATTTTCAGGATTTAATTCAAATTTACCACTGCCCCAGTTAAATGCATGTCTCAAAATTATGTATTAAGCAAGAAATCTACATATGTTAAAGACTTACTTTGCAATTTGAACTTTTCAGTTTCTGAATAATTTCTCTATCCCATACCTACGACTGGATTTTAACTTATCTGGCTTGGAACTTTTCATTTACAGTCTTACTTTTTCATTGCAGGGTGGCAGGTGAGGTTGGGGGGGCAAATTATATTGATGCTTTTTCCTGGAATTGTACTATCTCCAGAGATTAAGGCACTGTAATTTATTTGCTCTTTCAGCCATTTCTTTCCTTGTCTGCTAGATACTTTCATGAGTGATAAACTCTTGTCAACTAATGTAACTCAATATAAATTCATGGAGAAATTCAAGGATATCTAAAACTTTCTCTGACCAGCTGAGAAGCATGGAGGTGGGAGGATTGACTGAGGAAAAAATTAAAAACACTTGATCCATAAATAGTTATTATATAGTTTTGAGTTGCTTGCAATGAGAAAAAATATGAACCATGGAATTACAACTGTTCAGATTTTGTGTTTCTATTCTTTGATCACTCTTCTGAATGTTTAAGAGTTTTCTGTCTGGTGTGCTCTACCTACAGCTGAGAGGCCAAATTTCTGTGTCAGTAGTAACATGCCTTCGTACAGTTTTCTCATAGAGGGTCTTTTGGTTTAATACTTTTTAATATACTGCATGAATTTTGTGTATGACAAAGAGGATGTCTTCAAACAGAAGCTTCTTCAGCTGCAGCATATTTGTTTAGAACAAAGATTTATGTCTATCATCTCAATCAAAATGGAGTACAGTTTAGAAACTTACAACTGTATTTCATTACTGCTAATACTCCTTTATATTTCTACAATTAAGAAGGTTTTCAGGGCAATGAGAGGTATGCCATTTCCAAGTAGGAAATCTGCAGTAGTATATATCTTATCATGGCCTTCTGTATGGGATAAGCACGTATTAAGTAGTGGTGGGCAGTTTCTTGATGTACCTGGACTGAAATGTCTGTGTGGCAACATATTTTGGCTGGTTAATCAGGCCATTATTGATTCTTAGTAATCTCTGACATGTATATTTTTAATGAAATCAGTATTAAGCTTTTCCTTTCTTTTTCACGGAATGTCTGTTTTTTTTAATTTTCTCTCAGTGTTTTTCTTTCTTCACCTAAACTGATTCTAACCATTTCTATAACATGATAAGAAACTGGACTTATTATTGTCTTGATATTATCCTCCACTGTAAAGATTGCAGGACAGCAGGAAGAAGTTCAACAGTATAGATAGCAATCCTAAAATCTGTACTATGATCATTCATTTTCTTGGAAGGAGGCACAGAACCTATCTTGCTAAATTGATGAGAAAACCAAAGGTTAGAGATGAAAGAAAAATTGTAAAAGGTATTAGAAAGATACAGCCTTCTGAATCAGAAAGAAACAAGAAGTCACTGAAGTAGAAAATAGAACTTCTAAAAAGGAAAGGAAAATTTATTAATACCAGAGGGATGTATAACTAAAAGTTATAATTTTAGGGAAGATGCCAATAATGCATATAACCTCATGAGAAGAGTAAGTAATTCTGTAGAACATAATGAGTCCCTGGAATAAGTGACGAGTAAATTAGGAAAAAGCGTAAGGCTGATAAGTCTAGGAACAGATGGGAGATAGCCAGGAAACCTGAAGAAAACTGCACATCTGACAGAATCATTCATATTTAAAGTGCACAGAATCTAGGGGAGGTGGGAACAGGCGATGGACAAACTGCCTTAGTGCTCTAAGTATTTCTGAGCACTTAGGGAAGATTCAAGTAGTCAGACTGGATTATTTTCTTGTCAGGAAAAACATGAATTAAGTGAGTTTTTTTTTTTTTTTTTTAATAGCTCTCAATTTCTTACAAGTTCCAACTTATGGACTTACAACATTCTCTGGATTTTGTATCCATATGGTGTTGATACCTGGGAAATGGACCAATTGATTTAATTCAACTGTGGTGTTGGTGGCTAACCAAACACCAAGAACTCTATAATGTATCAGGCTATTATCTAGGAATAATTACAAAGCCATCAATAGCTATGAATACTGAATCCTAAATTCTTCAAATAATACTGGACCACATTGTTATCACTTATCCTGTGTAAATCTCAACTATTTTAATAGAACAGGTCCTAAAGAGGTCATAAATATAATCAGAGGTCTGAAATACCTCTCCTATGAAGAAAGGTTGAGGAAGTTGTGTTTGTTCAGCCTGGAGATGGCTCCTGGGAGACCTCATTATGGCCCTCCAGTTGAGGGAGCTTCTGAACAGGAGGGAGACTGACCTTTTACATGGGCGGAGAGTGATAGGACAATGAGGAATGGCTTTAAACTAAAAGAAAGGAGATTTAGATTAGGAGAAAAATTTTCACACAGAGGGTGGTGAGGCACTGGAACAGATTGCCTAGAGAAGTTGTGGATTCTCAGTCCCTGGTGCCATTCAAGTTCAGACTGAATAGCACCCTGGGCAGCTTGATCTACTGGGTGTTAAGCCTGCCCATGGCAGGGAGGTTGAAGACTCAAAGATCTTTAAGGTCCCTTCCAGCCCAAGCCATTCTATATTTCTATTAAAATGCACAGCATATCATCTCTCTTTGCTTATTCTGTACCTCCCACCCTTTACCCCATTGTGGTTAACATGAGCCTATTTTAAAGGAACAGATAGAAGATATCAAAAACTTAATGGTGTGTGCCTTGTATCTTTTGTTGATGAACTTCATCCTGTTATACTGACTAAAAGGAAGTTTCCTTTTCCTGAGTGAAAATTCTTTGAGAAAATATACCTCGCTGAAACCCTGCTCCCTCAAATTATAACTGAAATGAATGGAAGCATAAACTTTCCAGCACTTTACAAAGTAATGTCTTATTGTCCAATTGCAATCTAATTGTTTTTCTATATCAAATTTGATTACACTGGACATTTAGGTTTTCATATGGTGATTAAATTTTGTTCTGTGGATTAAAATAAACAGTGTAAGAATTCTTTGGACCAACGAAACATTTACCAATTTATGTTTAATTAACCAGGTATAGATCCATAAAACAAGAATAACTAATATGCATTTAACTTTTCTTAACACAGATCTTTAAAACAAAACAAAACAAAAGAAAAAACAATAAAAATCGAAACAACTTTCTCTTATAGTGCCGGTTACCTGCCAGCACTTTATGTCACAAATATTCACATCTCCATGTTATGCGACTAACGGAGTAGTATCTCTGGTGATTAGCCATATCAGCATGATGAAGAGATTTTCAATTATCTGAAATTAGTCTGAATTAAACATACTCTAAAATTTGCATCACACTGTCAGAGGGAAACTTTAGAGATGGAATAAAAGAATAAAACCGTACAAATAGAGTTCAGAACAACCAAAGGCAATAAAACCTCATTCCACTGGAGTAATGAATCCACGGGCTGCTGTGTTTTTGCTATGCTTCTGTATTATCCAGTATTAAAAAAAAGAGACTAGAAGCAAAAATAATTTCAGGACATATTAAAAGCATTAGGGAATATTCTGATGTTGAAAAGAGAGACAGTGCATTTCAACAATATTGATTTGTGTTCAAATTATTGTAACGTTGTCACAATTGATTCTTATCTAATGTCACTTCTATTTCAAAATTGATTGTTTTTAAAGTGTCTAGTCCCTTCAGCCTGGAGATAATTCACAATTACTTCTACACACATCCTGCATATAGAAAACAATGAGCACAGTTCCATTTTCATGTCTTCTTTTTTCCCTAATTCTCATAGCAAGTTACTCCACAGTCCTGAAAATTGTTCATAAAAATACTGGAATTTTTCAGTTAATGCCACAGTTTTTAATCAGCCTTTAATGAAAATACGAGTTTAAGGATTCCAGTTGTCTTCTTTCTGAATCCTAAAATATAAGCACTTTACAAAATATAATAGAATATCAGATCTTGTTGTGACCTTCAGAGAAGCCCTCTGGAAATAAGGTATTTATATAGTTTATATAGTTTTATAGTTGTATCAACTACAACTAAGAAATCTTGACTAAAACTTTCATACTTAAGTCATTAATTCAAATTTTACTCTGCCTTTCTTTATCTTTCTTGAATTCTTACATTTCAGAATTGTAAATCTAGTCATTACTAGGCTCCCTGGCAGATTTATGGGGCTGATTTTATTTGATTATGAATAAAATCTGTCTTACAGAAGAACTGTAGAGAAGCAATAATAAAGCATTTCTTTATGGCAATAGTTAAATCCCAAACATTATAGAGAAGTTGAATATAAAAAATAAAGACTATATGATGAGGGCCAGTCAAAGACGTACCCAGACAAAAAAAACTGATCAAAAAATAGTATATTACAAATAGAAAGCCTTGACTATATTTAAAAATTTTACCTGGAATTATTTGAAGCACTTATTTTAGCCTTTGTAATTTTGTAGTTTCTCCATCCAGAGATTGCATGAAACATCTGTTGTCTTCAATGGAAACTGTAGGCATGAATATCAGAACAAACATTTTCCCTTGTCACTGTGAGAAGTGAGTGTATTAATCTTTTTGAAATATAATACTTCTGTTGAGTAGCAGAATACTAATCTATTATGTTCCCCATGATTTATATCTACAAACATCTCATACATTAAAGATTCTTCTTGGAACATCATCCTAAGATATATTCCTTTCCCCTAGTCTGTCCTTAAAGCAAATTGCCGTAATTTCACTGCCATGACCCAGCTTTTTAAATTATCTAGTTAGACAAAGCCTCCTTAAGTCACTATTTCCAAAGAAGCTAAAAAAAAGTTATGTCATTGAATGTTATGTTTGAAACTCCTAAACTCCTTATTCTTTTTGCGCTCTGTTTACTTCTAACGCAGGTTTCCCAAAATGATAACTCTTTGAGACATTGTAATTGACTGAGTAGTAGCTAGAGTAGGATTTCTGGCACTTTTAATGCATTTAAGAAGAAAAAGGTGCTTCTGTTCACTGGAAGTATCTTTCTAGCACGATGTTATGCATCTAGAAGTTGTCACAAAAAGAGAAGCACTCATGCTTTCCTCTGTCTGCCTCAATTTTCTTCCTAAAATGTCTCTACCTTCAAAATCTTTCTTCTCAGTTGATTTTTTGAATACTCTATAGCATTATTTGCCTGATATTCTCTAGAATCTGTGCAGTCTATTTCCTTCTCTCTAATATGATATAAGGTCATTAAAAACAAGGTAGACTGTGTAATAGTAGACATTAGGTGACCCCCAAACTGGAATGACAGCTAAGTGTATCCAACTGGTGTCTACTATCCTGAAAGGTTCAGTGATCCCAGCAGCAAAACTTTCTCAGATTTATTTTTCACTTAAAAAAAAGTCTATTAACACTGTCTTGAGTTGCTGAGAGTTAGTAGGTAAAGTAAGCTCTATTTAAAGCCTCTTTCCCTCTGTGCTTGTTTGCAAAGTCTTATTGCTGCAAATACTAAGTGAAGAGTATTTGTCATTTGAACAGCTTTTAAACAGCTCTTCAGAGAACAGTGTTACACTGATTTGTTTCCAAATGCTCCTCTCCAGCCTATGAGTCTTAGAATGATGAAGTAACCATTGTTTTCTAAAGGTGAAAATATCTCTTGCAAGATAAAGGAATATGACTTCTGTGACTGCTTACCTGGGAGGGCTACAGAGAAGTTGTTCAAGCAGCCAGGGATCAGTTTAGGAAAGCTGATAGATAGAATTAAATCTAGATAGATTTTTAAAGCACCTGGGCTGGTAAGCCTGCATAGTGAAGTCCTTCCTCAGAGGTGTCTGATTCCAGATAGAATTAAATCTAACCAGAGACATAAAGGGGAACAAGAAAAATTCTACGGGTGTATCAGTGACAAAAGGAGGCTGAGGGAATACATGGGCCCTATCCGGAAGGAATCTGGAAACCTAGTCACAAGAGTTATAGAGAAAGCTGAGGTGCTCACTGACTTATTTGCCTTAATTGTCACCTGCAAGCACTCTACCCTTACTGCTGAAGTTGCAGATCAGCAAAGGTAAAAACTGGGAGAAGCACGATCTACTCGCTGTAAGTGAAGGTTTGAGACAATCTAAAGAACCAGAAAGTATACAAGTCTATGGGATCCAATGAGATCCATCCATGGGTTCTGAGGGAACTGGTAGATGAAGCTGCCAAGCCACTATCCATCATATTTGAAAGATAATGGCAGTGTGCTGAAGTTCCCACTGACTTGAAAAGGGGAAACATAGCCCCATTTTCAAGAAGAGAAAAAAAGAAGATCCAGGCAATTACAGGCCAGTCAGTCTCATCTCTGAGCCTGGCTAGATAATGGAGCAGATTTTCCTGAAGGCCTTACTAAGGCACGGGGAAAATAAAGATGAAGTGATTAGTGGTAACCAACATGGCTTCACTGAGAGCAAATTGTGCCTGACAAACTTGGTGACCTTTTAAGATAGAATTACAGTGTTAGTGGATAAAGGAAGAGCGACTGATGTCATCTACCTGGACTTGTGCAAAGTGTTTGACACTGCATGACATCCTGGTTGCCAAATTGGAGAAAAATGGATTTGATGAATGGACCATTTGTTGCATAAGAAATTGTCTGGATGGTAACACTGAAAGAATTACAGTCAGTGGCTCAATGTCCATTGGAGAAGAGTGATGAGTGGTGTTCCTCAGGGATCAGTGCTGGGACTGGTGCTGTTTTACATCTTTGTAGGTGACATGGACAGAGGGATTGAGTGCACCCTCAGCAAGTTTGTAGATAAGACCAAATTGAGTGATACAGACGAAACACTAGAGGGTAGTGATGCCATCCAGAAGGACCTGGACAGGCTTGAGAGGTAGGCCTGTGCCATCCTCATGAAGTTCAACAAGGCCAAGTACAAGGTCCTGCACTTGGGTTGAGGCAATCCCAAGCACAAATACAGGCTGTGTGGAGAATGGCTTGAGAGCAGTCCTGAGGAGAAGGATTTGATGGTGTCAGTTGATGAGAGACTCAACATCAGCTGGCAATGTGTGCTTGCAGCCCAGAAGTCCAACCGTGTCCTGGGTTGCATCGAGAGAAGTGTGATCTGCAGGTCAAGGGAGATGATTCTGTCCCTCTATTCTGCTCTCGTGAGACCCCACCTGGAGCACTGTGTCCAGTTCTTGGACCCCCAACACAAGAAGGGTATCGAGCTGTTAAAGTGTGTCCAGAGGAGGACCATGAAGAGGATCAGAGTGCTGGAGCACCTCCTCCACTGGGACAGGCTGAGAGAGTTAAGGCTGTTCAGCCTGGAGAAGAGAAGGCTCCGGGGGGACCTTGGAGTGGACTTCCAGTACCTGAAGGGGACCACCAGAAAATCTGGGGAGAGACTTTTTTAAAAGGGCACGTAGTGACAGGATGAGAGGAAAGGGCTTTAAACTGGAAGTGAGTAGATTTAGACTAGATATTAGGAAGAAATTCTGTACTGTGAGTGTGGTGAGACACTGGAACAGGTTGCCCAGAGAGGTTGTGGATGCCTCCTCCGTGGAAGTATGCAAGGCCAGGCTGGATGGGGCCAGCAACCTGGTCTAGTGGGAGGTATCCCTGCCTATAACAGGGGGATTTGAACTATATGATCTTAAAGGTCTGTTCCAATAGAAACCATTCTATGACTGCATATTACCCCAGTCATCTCTTTCTAGTTGTATACTGCATCATCTAACAAATTCCATATTAACATATTTTTCTAATATGTACTGAAAACCCTCAATCAGAGGCAGAATGACTATGATGTATGAGGGCAAAAGAGACCTGAGGTCCTTGAATCATTTAGAAAGTGCAGCCGGAGACTTAATGACAAGCACAGGTGTTTTTTGTCTTGTATTTAAAGTAGATGATGAGACAACATTTTTGCAACAATAGTAGGCACAACAGTTCTTATTCAAACAGGAAAAATAGAAAATTATTTTTCACTCTGGAAAAAATATTTGACTCATTAGCAGAGGTATAACATTCTGACATCAAAAACAGCCTGATATTTCTATGGAAAAACAAACTGAAGGTCATTTGATCTTCCTCTGAACAGACTGTCTAGGATTTTTCGTTATATTCCTATCTGAAAAAGAAAATAGAGAGGTATATTAAAAAAAAAGAAAAAAAAAGAAAAAGAAAAAGAAAAAGAAAACAGGCTGCTTTTATATTTATACTACTGTGCTACAGAGTGCTTTTTGTCTGTTTTGTGAAGAATCAAGATCTATTATGTATCAGTCAGGACACAAGCCACTTTCTAGGCTTACACTATTCAATCCTGAAAGCGCAGTTTTACAGAATTCAGCAAGAAGAAATACTTTATAATCAGATGAGTGAATTTTGAAAGAAATTTTCAGTGCCTTATGCACAGATGCCATGTATCTAGAAGATTGCCAATCACATTACCAAACATATATATGGTAGGTTGTGCTCTTATGTTCTCTTGAAATTTTGCTTGGTACCGTAAGATCTTCACAAAATTGTTTAATGAGAGAAAGGGCTTTTTATTTCGTAAAGAAATTAGAATAAATCTGTCATATTTTCAAAATGACAGTAACTGCTTTAGTATTAACCTTTTTGCATAATGTGTTGTGCTTGCATTTACTTATGGATGCAGATAATATCAAGTGGTTGGGGCATTGCCTGTTCTTCATTGAAGAAGACATAAAAACATTGCAGATCAACTCTGAAAACTATCATAGTATCTGAGGGTTAGAATCCAACTCAATTATTATTATCCTTGTCCTAGGGCAAGATCTTCCATGCCTATGTCATTCTTGTCAAATGCCTGTGAAGATTTAACATTTATGAAATCCCATTCTTGTACTCATTTGCTTTTCAACACCAGGGAAAAACTTGTAATTGCTACTCTATTTCTCATTCCACAATGGGAAAAGTGATTACCTTTGATGATTGTTAGAGATCTACAGCTTTTTTAAGGAGTTTGTGTATCTATTTCATTAGAGAATGTTATCAGCATCTTATTTTAAAGATGTAGAGATGTTTGTGCCAGCTCCATGCTGGCACAGATGTGAGTGGCCCTGACTTGTCACTGGCCATGGCCAAAGGCTCCTGGGCACCTGTTGGGGGTTTTAAAGGAAGAGCTGTAGCCTACATCTGCCAGTAATGGAATTACACGGAATCACAGAACTGTAGGGGTGGGAAGGGACCTCTGGGGATCATCTAGTCAATTCCCCTGCTGAAGCAGGTTCAAAGCAGTAACTTCTACAAACCTTGTCACATCCAAAGACAATCTCTGCTGGAATTGCTGTGCTTACTGGAAAAGTTTTGTTTCAAGGCTGAGTTTCTCTCTTCCATTTTCCCCTTTACAGTAACAGAAAATGAAATAGGCTAACAATTGTCTAACTCAATTTTGAGAACAAAATGAACCAAACTTAATGGAAGAATTAAAATACAAAGGAAACTTATTTGTAGAATCTGGGAGGGCACACAGGAAAGGGGTTATGCTGCAGATTGAATTCTGGCATGCAGAAGCTACTCTGGTGGGAGGTGTAGAAATATCTATAAATAATGAACGTGTTCATTAAAAAATAAAAAGCTTGACTAACACTCCTGCTTCCAAACCTTAACATAATTAAAACTTTCATCAAAAGAATTTCTAACTGCATGTATCATTCTAAAGGAGGACATCAGATTGAGAGCAAATGTAACATAGGAAAGGAAAAATAAAATGGCCAGCTACCTTTTAACAGGTAAAATAAACTTCTGTCAGTCATACCTTTATATAACTCTAACTGCCAAATAAGTTCATGGTGTTAGAAGTATTTTTAACATATAACATATAAATAAAGCTTATTATTTAGTTTAGACATAGCTCACTTTCGAAGTATACTGTTCTCCCTCTGCTACAAAATTCCCATAGCAAACTTTGTACAGAAACTGCAAATGTGCTCAGGATGAATAAATATTATATGTGTACCTCTGTAGTAATGCTTGGCTTGAATACTGAACTTCACACTTTCGAGTACGCTTGGTCAACATAACCAAATAATCACCTCTCTTAGATTTAAGTACTATCATCTCTCTCTGATTTAAATACTATTTTTTCTACTACAAAGAGAAAATAATTGGGCAGGTGGAAGAAATGTTTGGTTCAAAGCTTACAGTGTGCTGGCACGAAAGGTAGATATTTATGATTTTATGCCTTAGGTATAGCTCATTTCTTCTAATATTCCCAGTTTTTCTAATATTACTGATGTCTTCACAAAAGATTGTTTAAGGGCATGGACTTTAATTTTTACTTCTTTTCTGATAGTGTATCATTCAAACACCATGTAGAAAAATTGGAGGGTATAGTTCAAAATCAGATCCTGATAATAACAAATGAAGAACATTTGTATGCTGCAAGATAGATGATAGTTTGTGAGTTTCATTCATCTGTAATAATTGATTTACATTGGTTCTTTAGAGCTTTAGGAAATTGCTATTTCAAATCAATTTAATTCAGTTATAAAGTACAAGACAGTTTAGCTTATTTTATCTTTGCTTTGTTTAAATGGATGTGAAGATATTCAGAAATCTTTGGATTGTAAATTCACTAAATTGTGAGAGTTTAGATATCCAGAGTATTTTTTACAGATTTTCCAACTGCATCTGACTACAGTCAACAGAATGTGAAAGGTCACTTAAGCTACTAAACCATTTCTTTAAGATTGAGAGCTATTATAAACTGAGTATCTGTCTAAAAATGTAAATAATTAGGAGACCTGCAGAGTTTTTAGTCAAAAAATGGAGCCTGCCAAGAGCGTATAATTTTTTAAATCCTACCCTCTTAAAATTAGAATGCCATCTAATTTTAAGAGGGTAGGATTTAAGAAATGATTTTCTATTACTTCATTTATTTTTTCTTTTTCATCCATTTCTGCTCAAGAACAAGATTCAAAGTAAAGATGGAAATGTATAAAGCACATTTTCTCCAGCAGAATCTTTTTACTTCTTTAACTGACTGCTGTGCTGCACTAAAGATCCTTGAGCCTGTTTTCCTTCATTCTTTTGTGCTCAGATTGTTTCCAGGTAGAATGAATGTTGGCAATAAATAATTTGCGGGAAATTCCTGGCAACTCATAAAACAATATTTGTCCTATTGTGTGAAACAGAAGGTCAAAGTTTGAAGTAAGATTTAAAAGGGGAGGTCAACAATGACTTCCCCACTCTCCTTTGTTAAAATCCCCAAAGCCTCAGAGTTTGCCTGCACTGCAGCACTACAGCAATAATAGTTAATAACTAGATCTCCAAACGAACTCTCCCTCTGAGAGTCTCAGGGCTTTAGGTAGTTTAACCTAATCTCGTACCTGTCAGATAAGTAAGTACTACTAACCCTCTTTAACATATAGCAAAACTTAGTCTCCAAGAGACTAGCGCTAGGGTTATGCAGGAAGTGTACAGCGGAAGAAATAAAAAGCTTGATTTCTTTATTCTCATGAGTCTTAGTTACTGTATGTTTCTTGCAGCCAGTACCACCAGTTTTTCATGTGCTGTCTTTTGGAGTCTGCAGTAATCATTTGTTTCTGCATAAATACTGCAGCAAAGCCTCTCTGAACTAAAGCCTTTGCAGTACAGTGACCATAGGTCTCTTGGTGAGCTGGAGAAAATCTCTGCTATTACAAAGGAATTAGATTAATCTCTATTAAAATTTATTATTTAGATGTAGCTTTTGAATCCTATTCCATCACAGTTACTCATATATGTATGGATGCATTCGTACATTTTTGGAGACAGGAAAGGCACAAAACTGGTTTGAGTTTAATGAGATTAGACTAGAAGATAACCTGTTCCCCTCTGCTCCTTTTCTTTCTTCAGAGGGAAGAGGAACCAAGATGCTGCCAACACTTAAACTAGCTTGATTAATGAGTTCTGCTCTGCCAGCCTTCCTGTAATCTCTTCTGAAGTTTTAGGTTTGGTTTAATGCAGTTTAGTTTGGGGTGAGAAGTAGGGCTGGTTTTAATTTTATCTGGATCATTAAACCAGAATCTAATTGGCATTTATAACTAAGGGGGAAGGCTTTCTCCCCTTTGAACTGACTCAGATAACAGCCAACCAAAATTAAGCAGATGCACAGAAAGGGAGCAGGCAGTGGTGTATTCTTTTTTATTCAGCTGTGTGTGAGATTTGCATTTAGAAACCTGGTACAGCCAAATGCAGAATTCAGAACTCATGTTTTTAGTGACTTGTTGAGGAGGTGCATGTGGTCAATAAGTGTAAGCAAGATAAAGAAGTTTGAATGTTTTTTTGACACTTGTCACCTATTTCTCATTACAGAGGGATTTTTCTAACAAGAAGGTGTGAGGCTTAAAATTTGATGTGCTTCCTTACTTACCTTCATGCCGAGCTACGCTCTGCTCTAACCCTGTCTGTAGGTGGCACTGATCCTTCACTGTAACAGTGGCAAGGAAATTAGTAAGGTAGTGGACTGCAAAAATAAACAAACAAACAAACAAACAAATAAATAAATAAATAAAATAAAATAAAAAATAAAATCTGAGCTTTTAAAACAAAATAAAATGTATGTGAATCTGATAGTTACATGAAGCATGTGTGAGCCTACAGAACTCACAACACTGTGAGAATGAAGGGAGCTTTTTCCGGTCTTTAATTTAACCTATAGACAGTGCCACTATATAATGTTTTTCTGTATGTCTTGGCATATTTTTCTTTTCGTTTCCTTTTCGCAAGAGCATTAGAACTTGAAGTAAACAGGAACTGAAAATCCTGACCATTACCTTATGCGTGCTTGATTTACTTGGAGTCAAAAAGTGATTCTGCTTCTTTTTTAGTTGAATAATTCCTAAGGTGATGTAATTCTGCTAGGAATGGTGCAGGATTGCAGATAGCCCATGACAAACAGACTGAAAATCCAGCCTAATCCTATTTTTATATTCTTATGTTTTTGAAATAAGGAGCCAAATCTCTGATTAATACTATCCATTCTAATGAAAAAAATAGGGCTAAATTCGGAAAAGGATGTAGGCATTGTAGTGTTGGAAAAGTTAATAGCTGTACCTGAGCACTTTTATTTGCAGTGAGATCTTCTCATCACCCAGTGATGGAAAAATAAGTTGCAAGAAAATATAGAAATTAGCAAGCTGAATGACATAAACTAGTCAGGAATAAATGCTGAACAGAGTAACAGGGCCTATGGCCATTTACTCAAAGATAGGTACTGAAGTGCATAAGAGAAACTGAGCTGTGAAGTCTGGTCTCTCCTAGTACTGTCCTTCAATCATTTCTTCGTGCCATCACACATTAATGTAGCAAGAAGGATGTCTCAAAGGCAAGGCTAGGAGGAATGTCCTAAGAAACAAAGTACTCTGTTTCAAAAATGCCCATAGATTCCAATAGGTTCCAATTGTGTAAGTTACTAAATATTCAGGGAGAAGAGATTCAAACTGGACTTTCTCACAAGAGCACCCTAACTCTGCGTCACCTTTCCTTTCTCCTCTAATCCAGTGAATATTCAGTTATTTGTGAACTTCAAGACATCTCTAAGTTTTTCATCTATAAGAATGATCAATGGCCTGAACGTTAGGTCCCTCAGATCAGGAGGTATCCCAGGTTGAAGTTCAACACTCAGAATTTGTTGGGGAAGTAAGCTGTCTTCATTCCTGGGCTGTTCATTTCAAAAAGCATACTTATGTAAGATATCCGTGAGACTGATAAATAAAATTTAAAGAACACCAAACATGACGCTAAGAGGGAGTTTTATATTAAACACCTTGGAAACATTAACTCTTGGGTAATTATACTAAATATTGTCTGTTGGAATGTTACATTCTTCTAGATTTTACCACTAGGAGCTTAAAGATTTTACTGCTTTGAATAGTTTGTGAAGATTTTGGGTGCCTGATGTCTAGTTCTGGGTGCTTGCATGATGAAGTGTGTTGTTCTGAAGTTACTTCCAGGCCATCTGTTTCCAATCAATGGGCAAACTTTGCCTCCAAGGCAGGGCAGCAGGGCTCGTTGATGGGCTCGCCCAAGATGGTTCCTCAAGCCTGTGTAACTGGATCACATCTGTTTGTTTTTTTTTGTTTTTTTTTTTTCTCTCAAGGTAATGGTGGAGACTTTTATTTGTTTACTTTAATTTGCACAGTTTACATCAGAGCATGTCTCACCTCCTGCGACTACTAGCTGGGTTAGAGTTACTGTGATATTGCATATCTAAGAGAGCATGGTCTCAGCATGTTCGTGTGCATGCTCAACAAACAAACAAACAAACAAACAAACAAAAACCTGGGCCAGATTAATAAAGGAGGCTTAAAACAAAAAGCTTTCAGTGGGGAAACCTTTCCCACTGTCTTGGAATGGCAAATACAGGGTCTGGCAGAAAAGAAGATATTTTATCTGTGAAAGCCAGATATAGAGGACTCTTAAAGAACAGATCAAGAGTGACAAACTTTTCATTAGCCTAAGCATCCTCTTATTGCCTCAGTTATCTGCCCTCAGGAGCTGATAATAACACAGAGGTCAGTCTCATGTCCTCTGCTGCAGTCTTTTGTTGAAATGTTCTTTGTAGCCTTTCATGTTTTCATTCGATATGAAAAACTCTCAAAGGACTTTTTTTTCTTTTTCCCAAAGGATTGTCTTTTACCAGTTGGTTATGGCTGTTATACTAACAGCCATATAATTTGCAACTAATTTATTTTTCCCTGCAGCAACAGCAACAAAGTCCTTTCACAGTTGAGAAGTGAGCAACTGAATTGTGCCTTATGTTTGCACATCAGGCAAGGTCATATGGAGAAACACTGAAGCATATTTTTATTCACAGTCAAGAATGACTGTGGAAGCATAGCCTTTCAGAGACAGACCTTTTAGAAATGACACAAATGTATAATGAATGAAAACTGCTTATCTACATAAACTGCATATACTTACGGATAAGTCCTGAATGCAAAGAGCCTTGTCTTATTCCTGCCTTCATTTTATTTAGCTTGAAAACATGACTTGTTAATATCACTCTTAGATTTAGTCAGTGTTTAAACTATTAAATATAAGAGTAAAAATCTGCTGTCAAGTTTAAAGGTAAAATTAATTTCTTCTTACATAAATAATTTTTCTTCAATTTGCATTACCACTCTATGATATTAGACATCAAATTAAATATCTGAAAGTTTCAGTAATTTTTGGCAGATAGCTAAACACATTATTTATTTGTTGAGTTAAATGGCAGAAAATATTATTAGAATATATTAACTTGCTAAGCAAATATTAGTAAACGATATCTATGTCTCAGACATTTTTGTTTTAGATATACCTCAGTTCTACATAGCACTACACAGCACCTACCTGTTGTTCTGCTACTTAGATTCTTCTGATTTTTACTATGTGTTTTAAATGACAACAAAGTAGAGGTGGGCATCTATCTCCCGGCATGCATCTTAGAGATTTTGTTGAACATAGGAGATCTGATTTTCTGGTGACATACTCTTCTGCAATTTTTCAACTTAAAAACCTAAAGTTTATTTTCTTTGATTAGCTTGCAGGAAACTAGTAGTGAATCGTATGTATTGCTAAACTCTTAATTCTAGAAATCATACCATGGAGAATCACCTTATTATGACTTCACTAGCAAATGTCCAGTTAGGTTCATACACATGATATGTAGAGTGGATACGGGAAAAAGAAACATCAAACATGCTGATTGTTAAACCCTGGTTCTCTTGCTAAATTGAAAGTGGTCTGTGAGCTAGAGAAGAGTCAGCAAATGCAACAGAACCAGTTAGCACTTGTTTGGTATTATTTTGAGTAAAGTGAGTGAATGCTATCTACAAGCAAGTCTGTCCTCTGGCAATTCCCTTCTTTACTTAGTATTCTTGAGGTCAGATGGTGGAAGAGAAGAACTACTGTGGTGAGGTGACACAGGACTTTCTGTTATAGGTGCATAGAAAACAAAGATTTGTACATTGTTTTATCCCAATGAATGTAACTTGTACTACTTGAACAATTTGCAGGGATAAAGCATTATGTTCAGAATGGTAGAGGTTAGGAGATGTATCAAGGAGGTGGCAGTGGTGCCAACATTCTGGTTAGTTGCTAGCAGAACTTTTAGTTGGAACTGTAGATACAGTCCTGGCAAGAATAAAATACTAGAGCAGAGTGCTATGTTTGATTTTCTTGATTTAGTTCTATTCGTACTAATAATTCTTCTTTGAATGCTTTATCCCCAGGAAAAAAAAAAAAAAAAAAAAAAAAGTTGTACTCTTCACCACTTAAAAAGAAATTAGAGAAAAAGAGAGAGAAAGAGAGAAGTGGAGGAAACTTTCTCTGTAACATTGTGAAGATAGGAATTATGCTTACTTTTTTTTTTTTTTTTTTCACTGAAGCTATTAATGATATAAGAACAGTAGGTATCTAACATTAGGGAAATCTACCATCAGCTTGTGATACAGCACCATGTAGAGAACAGATACTACATTATGTAGATAGAATGGTGATATATGCATTAGAAAAGTGTAGATGTAGATCAGTGTTTTCTCTCTAGGCTTCCCTCCCTTTAGAGATGGGTCTGTGAATATGCTATTAGAACTCCAGGAAAACTGGCTAAAAACTTGCTGGAGTGCTGGCAAAAGACAAGAAAACTCAGAACAGGAAAAAAAACCTCTGAAAAGGTAAAATTTATCTCTATGCAAGAGTCAGTATAAGATTTAAACACTATTTGAATGATATTTATTGCTGAACTTAGCAAAGCTTTTTTTTTCTTAAATAAGCAAATCTCTATACTATGTGTTATAAATCTTTTCAAAACGTGTGTTGCTATTAGTTGCAAGTCTTAAACTAGGAATTATTTATTTTACTGTATTTTATGATTTTATTCTGGTAAGAACTGCGAAAAAAGTTCTGACTTACTATCAAATAACAAGACTGTGGCATCCGGGTATGTATGCCCATACTCTTTTTTGATGCTTTTTGCAAAGAGGAGGAATTCAAGACTTCATTGAATTAGTTTAGGTCTAAGTATGTCTGCAGAAAGTAAATAGAAAGGGGAATGGATTTTGGAATGTATTTGTCATACTCTGGAGCCTCTAAAACACTCCTTAAATCTCATCTGCTCCTTAGGCCATGCTGTGGGATAAAACCACATTATGCATTCAGTACCTCAGAAGACGTCCTCTCTGCTAATCAATCGTTGTTTGGGGTTTTGTATGATATTTTGCCCTGTGATTTCTCTGTGGAAATGGGCTGAAGTTTGTGTTTGTATTACAGGATGATACAGTCCATTTCCTGAATTCTCTATAATAATTCCTTAATTTTCACTTAAAAACATTTGTACACCTGTAAGAACAAAAAGATACATATCTGTTCAAAATGGAAGTACGTATATCAATCTCTTATTACAAAGATAGTTATGTATTTCTCTATTTTAATGTATCTGCTAGTTACTTACATTGTAAACTCCTTTTTTTTTCAAAAATTTGCTCTCCAAGTGTTTTTTTTTTATTTTTATTTTGTAATTATGCTGAATTTTAATGCTTAATTAGAAGAACTTCCTTTGGCAAAATTGCAGATTTGTTATTAGCCATTTCTTAATGGTGGGCTCAATCACCTAGAATATAAACTTGAAATTTATTAATAGCTTGTTATTTAATTATTTACTAGCTGGTCAGCATTCATCAGCCTTTGCTTTCCTGTGCTTATTCGAGCTCGTTGAAGTTTTTTGTTGCTAATATTTTTTCTGCGGTTTTACAGGCATTCTTCATTCATCCTAATTTCTGTATTTCTGATAACAGGCTGTACCCAGTCTCTGGAAAGTGGAGTAAAATTGCTAGTTCTGACAAGCACTTCATTTGATGATGGAATCTAGAGCTCTAGCATAGATTATATGACTCACTTTTGTGGAAGGTAGATGTTGGAAAGAGATTGTGCAACTCTAAATCCCTAGTCAAAGAATTCTACAAGTTTAAATGAAGCATATAAAATAGGAATTTCTTTGCTTGGTAGTCTCCCTGTGTAGTTAGTGAAGCGGTGTGTTCTGTTGAGATCACTACATAAATTATTGCTCTCTGTGCTTACTAGAACAGGAGTACTGACTAACTTCATTCCCAGTGTGGACACTGGTACATACCAGAAAGTTATGAAGCTGTTTCTGGATCTAAGTGTAAAATAGTGCAAGTGGTCTTTGGAAGGTTCTGAAGAATTAGTTTATATCTAGTTTTCTGTGATACACAGTTTGTAATTCATGGAGTTTCACATCCATAAAATTATTGTGGAATTTGTTATCTGAATTATCCATTTCTCACAAAATGCTATTAAACCTGAAAGACTGCCTTTTATATGGCAGATTCCTACTGAGGAATTTTTCTGAGGTGAAGGAAAGAGATCAGGGCAGAGGGGATACTGAGATTTTTCCCAGTGTAATGAGGTTTAAACTCATGTTTCATGACTATCTGTAAAAAATGGAAACATTCAGGCTATAGAGTAGTCTGTGCTTGGAATAAACAGTGTCTCCTGTTTAATGTAAAATTATATTATTTCTGAGAATCAGAGTTGGTCTTTGAGAGACTGTATTCACTAGGGTAGCCAGTGTTAGAAAATATATGGCTTCATTTTTCTGGTCAGAAAAATATTTTGTGCATTTAATAAGAAGGTAGGTGGCTTGAGCAGAAAGAATAAGCTAGGTTATTTTCCCTTTTAATTCAGCTTGCGTCTACAGAATTATTATCTCAGCATCTGAGTGAGACCTGCTTGCCAGTAGTGTAGTTAATGGGTTCAGTGGTTAAATATTGCTACAAGTACTTCAAAATTTTTTTTTAATTATTATTTTTAAAGACACTGAAAGATAAACAAATGAAAATATGTGGATACATGCATAGATTTGCATCTGGAAAAAAATAACTGCTGACAGCTCACTTCTTTCTATCAATTTTCTTCACAAAAAAAAAAAAAAAAAAGGCCATTTGGGGAAGTTGTGGATAAGAGTGGGGATAATATAAAGGAATGAGGCATTAATGGTAGTTTCCATTTTGAGATCAGTAGTGGTCCCTAGAGCAAAGGAAATTCAATGCAAACACTGCACTTGCAGGCAGGAGCCAGTGGCAACTGTTTCATTTGTCAAGCCTTACACCACAGAGCTGAAATATTTGAGGAGTCAAGCTGATCTCCCTGAAATTGTCCATTTCAAAATATGAAGCTTAGAATAATCTACCTAGAGCTATCAGTTGATTTTGTGCTTACTATCTTAACCTTTGCTGTCTAGCTTCTCCATGTTTCTAGTTGTTGGGTTTTGGTTGTTTTTTCAAAATATTTTTATAATTAAATTTATTAGTTATATTTGAAATTAATAGAAACCTTCCTGCTGTGGAATCAATTACAGCCATCTCTAACCAATGTGTAAATACTCCAACACAGAATTAAACATTTCCTCTGTCTTCATGTTTACCTTATTGAATGTTAGCAGGTGTGCTAGCTGTGGATGATTCTGAAGCTTTTCAGGGAAATGACCATCACATATTACTGTAATCAGTGGTGTAGATGGAAAATGACAATTTAAGGACTAAAACATTCATTCTGTATTTCATTCTTCCTGTCCTCCCTTTTGGTGAATTCTCAACCTGGAACACATAGAGGCATAGGGATGGAGAACACTTTAGAAAGTGCTCTAATGATAATGCAAAATCAAAGATTAAGGTGTTTAAGATTGTAACTGTGTAGTTTAATATATATATATATCTATATTTGAGTTTAACTTGGAAAAACTCTTGAATGAGTCTTAAGATTTGGCATCTCTGGCAAGGTGGTTTCTAACACAATTCTTCAGTATGAGTAGCTAAACCATTAATAATGATAAGCAGTTTCTGCATTTAGTGTGTGGAACAGAACGTGTTTAATTATCTTTACTAATTAAACAATAATGGGATTGTTATTAAATCCAGAATTACTCAGCAGAGTTCACATTAAGCCTTCTACTTTAGTCCTTCTGAAATATTGTAAGGGAACTTTCAATGACACTTTTTGGCTGAAAGGCAAATCACAAAAAATCTTGCTTCTTATCATCATCTTTCTTTAAAAAAGTAAAAAAAAGATAAGGCTTAGAAGAGTTTTAAAAACAATTTAAATCTGATTTAAATTGAAATTAATTGAACCTGATTTTACTGCTATTAATGTATTAGATCATGACTTGAATACCTAAGAACTTTGCTGTAAAATAGTGCTTTCAGCTTTGTCTATCTCATAAATACTAATGCCTAATAACTATATTTCATATCCATTCTTTAAAACATTTTACATAGCATTGAATTGTAGTACCATTATTTATCTTTGAAAGACACATTACTATCCTGTTCCTATGATGGCTAAATGTAATGTTTAGTAAAGAGTGAATGAACAGACAGTATTTAAAGCCTTACTAAAATGTGATTCTTTTCTACTGCCTTAAAATACATTTGTAATTAAATAGCTATTGCTACAGCTTGTGGCATCAAACAAATATCTGAGAGAGGCTACCAAGCATTCACTTAGGGCAAAACCGATGAGTTTTAGGGAAGAAGTATAGCATAGTTACATCCACAAGTGTATAGATCCTGATGAGATGAATCCCAGAGTCCTGAGGATCTTAGCTGTTGTAGTTGCTAAGCAACTCCCAATGATATTTGGAAAGTTGTAGCAATCAGGTGAAGTCCCTGGTGATTGGAAAAAAGGCAGTGTCACACTCATTTTTAAGAAGGTTAATAAGGATGACTCCAGGAACCACTGACCTGTCAGTCTCACTTCTGTGCTGGGGAATATCACAGAGCAGATCCTCCTGGAAGCTATGCCAAGGCACATGGAAGAGAGGGAGGTGATATGGGAGAACCAGTGTGTCTTCACCAAGGGCAAATCGTGCTTGACTAACATAGTGGCCTTTTATGATGGTGTCACTGCATCAGTGGGCAAAGGAAGAGCCACTGATGTTATCTACCTGGACTTTAGTGAGACCTTTGACACAGTACCTCACAATATCCTTCTCTCCAAATTGGAAAGATATGGATTTGATAGATGGACTGTTCAATAGATGAAGAAATGATCAAGTCCAGAGAGTGATGATTAACGTCTCCATGTCTGAGACTGTCTAAGACCAGTGACAAGTGGTGTCCCCGAGGGGTCAGTGCTAGTACTGATACTCTTTAATATCTTCATCAATGACATCAACAGTGAGGTCAAGTGCACCTTCAGCAAGTTTGCTGATGACACCAAGCTGTGGGCTGCGGTTGACACAGCAGAGGATGGGATGTCATCCAGAGAGACACAGACAGGCTTGAGCAGTGAGGCCATGTGAACCTCATGAATTTTGACAAATCCAAATGCAAGATCATGCACCTGGGTTGAGGCAACATCCACTACCAATACAAGCTGGGAGATGAAATGATTGAATGTTGTCCTGCCAAAAAAGACCCGGGGGTACTGGTGGACAGGAAGCTGGACCTGAGCCATAATGTGCCCTCACAGCCCAGAAAGCCAACCATATCCTGGGCTGAATCAAAAGAAGTGTGGCCAGCAGGATGAGGGATTTGATCCTGCCTCTTTACTCTACACTGGTGAGGCCTCACCTGGAGTACTGCATCCAGATGTGGAGTCCTCAGTACAGGAGAGACATGGACCTGTTGGAGTGTGTCCAGAAAAGGGCCACAAAAAAGATCCATGGAATGGAACACCGGTCCTATGAGGAGATGCTGAGAGAGCTGGGACTGTTCAGCTTGGAGAAGAGAAAGGCTGTGAGATGACCTGATAGTGGCTTTTCAATATCTTAAGGACAGTGACAGGAAAGAAGGGGACAGACTCTTTAGCACGGTCTGTGGTAATAGAAGAAAGGGAAATGGCTTCAAGCTTAAAGAGAGTAGATTTAAATTGGATATAAAGAAAAAGTCTTTTACAGTGTGCATTACACTGTATTTGGGAAAGATCAGGTAATAATTGTCTTTCCATTCAACCTACCACTTTTTATAAAAATGGTAGCAGAAATTAGTATTTTTATGTTGGCATTTTAGGTGTAGTTTTGTTGTACATAGCTTATATATCCTAAGTTATCTTCTCAGTTGCCACCAACCTAGAATAACGCAATAGCTAAATAAGCATCATTCAGTTTGGAGCAATAGGGAAAATTCCCTGCTCCCTGTAGGTTTGCTGTATGAATCACAATAGTTGCTAGTGTATATCTGTAGATCTATAAAGTATATTTCCTTAGAGAAGTAACAGTACCTCATTAACCATTGCTGGCTTAATTCACCTCTGCATTAAAGTGTGAAAAAGTAGTTTAAAAATCTTTTAAAGATCACTGTGTAATTGCTCACCTACTCCCATATTAGTGCAAGTGACTTTTCCACAATCTTAAATCTTGTTCTTTGTTAGTAAAATCTTTCAGAAAGACCCTTCAGGCAAAAATTTCAGTTGTCAGCTCCTATAGTGTGTTTTCAAGTATAAGCTTGTTACTTCCAGCTCACAGTAGTTTCACTAGACCCTTTTAGTGTCATGTTTTCTTCTTTTCTTTCTTCATCTTCCCTTGACTTCCGTCTGCACCAGAACATTTTAGTAGTGGTTTGGGTAAAAATCTCTTCTTTTTTTGCACATTTTTTTCAATGTTAGAGTTAGAAGCACTTTATAATATTTATTTGTTTGTTCATTTGACTGGTGCCTGAGTAATAATACCAGAGTAGCTGCAGTACTTTCAGTAGAATAAAGAGAAATGTTTAAACTACTTCCTTGTTTCAAATCTCTTTCAGAAGAGCAGGAAAGCTCTTCTGCATGGTGTTCTACAGCTCATTGTGATAAATTCAGAAGTAGCGGCAAAGAATAGTAGAGGTGTCAGTGGTCCTTTTTCTTTCAATAATATTACTTTTGCTCTAAACAGTGGCTGGAAATATGACCTTGCTTGAGCAGGGGGCTGGAACAGATGATCTCTAGAGGTCTCTTCCAATCTCAACCATTTTGTGGTTCTGTGAATTGATAGTGCTGGCTGGCAAAATGAATGCTTTAGCTAGGAGAGCTATTAGTAATGAGATGTGCCAATGACTTGTGCTCTCTAGGCATCCACCTAGCACTTGTTACAAAGAGAATAATTCTTTTTTTTTTTTTTAATTCCCTTGTGACCTTCTCTTGCCTGCCTTTCTTCCTTCTCCCACAGATATGTAGGTTTCATGGAACAATTATTCCCTTTTTAAGGAAAAGTGCAATTTAATTATATAAACACAATTTCAGCCAAAATAATACTTTACTTTTCATAACTATACTAAATATATGTTTTTGTTTTGTTTTGTTTTTAGGTTTAGTCTCTATTATACTGCATAAAGTATCATACTCGATAGAATCATAGAATGGCTTAGGTTGGGAGGAATCTTAAAGATCATCTAGTTCCAACCCATATGCTATACGCAGGGTTGTCAACCAGTAGATCAGGGTGCAGAGATCCCCTTCCAGCATGGCCTTGAGTACCTCCTGGGATGGAGCATCCACAACTGTTCTGTTCAGCCTTTTCCAGTACCTCACCACCTTCTGTGTGAAAAATATCCTCCTAATATCCAATCTAAATTTCCCCTCTATTAGCTTTAAACCATTCCCCCTTGTCCTATCAGTATCTACCCACATAAGAAGTCAGTGTCCCTTTAACTAGTGGAAGACCGCAATGATGTCTTCCAAGAGCCTTCTGTTCTCCAGGCTGAACAAACTCAGCTCCCTCTACCTTTCTTCATAGGAGAGGTGCTCCAGCCCTTTGGTTATCTTCAGGACTGTCTTCTGTTCTGCCTCCAACAGCTCTGCATCTTTCTTGTGTTGGCAGAGTCAGGACTGGATGCAGTATCCCAGGAACGGAGGTGAAGCTCTCCAGCCTGTAGTTCCCTGGATATTTCGTTCTCACTTTCTTGAAAACAGTAATGATGTTTTCCTTTTTCTAGTCACCAGGGACTTCACCTTACAGCTACTTTTCAAATATGATGGAGTGTTTCGGCAATCACACCAGCTAGCTCCTTTAGGACTTTTGGGCCTATAGATTTGTACACATTCAGCATCATGAGGTAGTCCTAGATTCCCAGTAGGAGGGATTTGGTTCTCTTGACCCCCACCTAGGTGTTCAGAGGCATGAGAGATGTGGGAAGCCTGACTGCTAGTGAAAACTGAGGTAAATAACTGTAGTACTTCAGCCTCTCCACGTCTGTTGAAGCTAGTCCTCCCTTCTCATTTATAAGAGGGAGTGTACAGTCCTCTTTTCCTGTCTCCTTTGGTCAAGGTATCTATAGAATCCCTTCTTGTTATTTTTCACATTCCTTGCCAACTTCAGTTCCATCTTCAAATTGGCTTTTCTAATCTCATCTCTGCATGTCCAGATGGAATCCCTGTATTCTTTCCAAGCAAGTCATCTGTGATTCTACTGCCTGTTAATGCAAAAATTTTGCTTGTGAGAGGTAATACATTAAAAACATTGTACTGGGTAGAATAAAGCCAAATATATTTATCTGAAAAGTTAGTACTGAATACTAGTTCAATTATTTTTAAAACAATGTCTATTTCAGAGGAAGATTGAAGCAGCTGTTTTTAGTCCTGATGACTACTAAGCAGTAAAAGTTGATGTTGATTTGTTTTAGCTGAAATCCAATTCATTTTACCCAGTCAAAAAGTCTTCAACTTAAATTTTCCATGCTAGCTATTAAACAGAGAGCAAGCTGCAGTTTGAATTTGAATTGTACTGCATTCACAAGGGGCTTTGTAATCTGAGTATATACAAGCCCTTAGGGCAGTGGAATAGCCTGTCGCTATTTCATATATACTCACCTGAGACTTTGAGAATGGGTACCAGCTAATTGCAAGGACAGGTACAGGTACCTGCTAGGAAAATATCTACTAGCAGTTATTATTCAGTAGCTGTTATAGAGCAATGGATTCAGCTTGTTATCTTGGCTGAATTCAAAATAAACCTTGTAGTAGGATTTTCTTCCCCTCCCTGCAAGATTTATACTGAAGCAAGATTATAAGTACTATGAGCAAAATCTTAGAGTAATTTGCTTACAGTCACCAAGAGTTAAATTTCCTATAGTTTCCTTTTCCCTGTTAAAGAGAAAACAAGTGAGAAGTTTTCATTATTAAAAAACAACAACAACAACAACAACAACAACAAAAAAACAACCAAAGAAATGTCAGAGTTTTTACATCTAGCAGAAACTCTGCATGTGTAAGTGTTCCTAACTATTAACGGTAAATTCAAATCTATGGAAACTGCAGCTCAAGTTGTATTTTCAGTTGTAGGATGTCAGAATGCTGATGTAATAACATGGGTGTTCCAGATGAACTTTCCATGATGAATTCTTTAAGAATGACACTGTGTTTTCAGATTCAGAAGGCAAAGTATGGCCTTAAATTATTTATTGTATCTTACTTCTGCTTTTAGTATCCAAACAAGAAGGAAAAATAAAACAATCTTGGTGTGTTAGTTCAAACTTAGTACGGTACTAACTTTCTATTTTTACTTTCTTCTTAAGGATGTAACAGTAAACCAAAAATTGAGTTCTGAGTCAGCATAACTCATAATTTGTGGAGATAAGTTATCTGCAGAGATGATCCTTGCCTAGATCAGTACAGTACCTGTAAGCTTTGGAACCTGTTTTTCTGGGTTAGCAGACTGTACTGGATCTGGATGGAATAGAGCTAACCTTCTACATAGCATAGAATAGAGCTAACCTTCTACATATGCTGCTCTGTGTTGGTTGTGTGGCTAAAACAATGTTTATGATGCACCAGAGTTTGGGCCATTGCTGAACAGTGTTTGCATCAAGGTTTTCTCCTTTTTTCTCACTCTGCACTCCTAAGCAGACTGGTGGTTAGGAAAGATACTGCAGAGGTGGGAAATAGTCAGGGCAGCTGATTTAAATTGGCCACAGTGATGCTTTATACCCTATAATGTCATGCTCAACAATAAAGACTAGGGTAGAGGAGAGATTTGTCTTCAAGTGAGTTGTTTCTCAGAGACTGTATGGGCATTGATCTCCTTGTGGGAGCTGGTGAGTGATTTCCTTTGCATATTATTCCTTCTTTCTTTCTTTCTTTCTTTCTTTCTTTCCTTCCTTCCTTCCTTCCTTCCTTCCTTCCTTCCTTCCTTCCTTCCTTCCTTCCTTCCTTCCTTCCTTCCTTCCTTCCTTCCTTCCTTCCTTCCTTCCTTCCTTCCTTCCTTCCTTCCTTCCTTCCTTCCTTCCTTCCTTCCTTCCTTCCTTCCTTCCTTCCTTCCTTCCTTCCTTCCTTCCTTCCTTCCTTCCTTCCTTCTTTTCCACCACCTATTAAACTATCTTTATCTTAATGCATTAATTTCCTTGTATTTTTAATTCCTATTCTCTCCACTGTTCTGAAAGCAACTCTGTGAGTTCTTGGATGATGGATGGAGTCAACTCACTGTGCTAGTAAACTACCTGGAAGTCAGTGTTACATCATTGATGCATTCTGAGGTGATATGGTGTAAGTCTGCTCATATCCAAGAAATGTCAGTACCTAGGTTGTGAGAAAGGATTAGCTCTGACAACTTGTGTAGGAAAACTACTTCAACACTGGGCAAAAGCTCCCTCAAAACCTACCAAATGCACGAGGCATGCACTGAAGAAAATAAATTAGAATGGTAAAAAGCCTATCAAAGCCACATGCGTGCTCAGGTAGCAACATACATGTTTAAGTTGTGGTGTTGTTTCTTCCACTGAATCACACAACTCTAAACATTACTAAAAGAGTGAGTTGAGTGGCTTTTAGTAGCTTGAGAGTTTCTTGAGTTTTCATTGATTGAAAATTATTAGTCATGCTGTATTTGGGTAACATCAAATGCAGAATCAGTTTCATAAAAGCTACAAAAAACACCACACAAACAAGACAAAGTGCAGAACTGTGAATTTATTCATTGCATTACAAAGACTATTCTAGCCATGAGGATGCTTCAGCATGTTGTGACATGCACCTATACAAGATGATTTTGATGTCTCATTAGTATAATGTCCTATTAAATACACAAATTGGCATTCTGTTGCTGTAGCACTTCCTTGAAGTCCTTTAGGAATTACTACTGAATCTCATTTTTTCACTTAGCTAGCTACATGATATACATTTATTAACAAAATGGAACTTTGGTAGGACTGCAGTGAACTGTGTTCACCCTTCAGGCGAACAAGCCCCTCAAAGCTCAAGTGTTTTAGCTCACAAGCTGTCTGCTTGTCTTGCAAGTTTGCTTCTTTCTGTGCCTAAAAGCACTCAGCAGGCTCATGTGGAAGGCATTGCCTAAAGGAAATGTGAATATTTCAACAGTGAACTGCTGGGAAGCCTCCACAGTTGAAGAAACACATCAACAAAATCCTTTCAGATGTGTCTTGGAAGGAAATCACAGATCATGATTTTTAGATTATTTTTAGAGGAGGAAGTGTGAATGAAGATGAGGTACAGATTAGTAGCTGGGTCAAAAACACTATGAAAGGACGTGTGCTGAATAAAAAGGACGGGATCTGAAAACCATCATCCACATCATCAGAGGGGCTGAGCTGGAGGAAAAGCTGCAATTAAGAAACATACTTTCAAGCTGCCCTAGTCACTATATACTTGAGCAAAATCTTGTTTAAAAAAAAAAAAGTAAAAAAATCTCAGAGATACCAAGAATGTATTTTTCATAGATGCTGGAAGAAAACAGTAGAGATTTAGTTAACACTAAGTAAACACAGATTCAGAACAAGATGGGATGGAATTTTCAATTACAGAAGACTGCTCATTCTGGGAGTTGAGAATTCTGATGCACAACTCATTTTGGCAATAAAACCATATTTTTAAGGAATGTTCAATGGATTTTATGTGTTCTGGTCAAGGCTGTCTAGATTTAAATGTTAGTCATTTGATATACCATCAAACCTGCATCAGCCAGCTGTGATCATCCAAACAGTGTCAGGAAATTATAGGAAGCTTTAGCTGTCTTTTGCCAGTCAGATGGCAACTTCTTTGTCATAAAAAATGGTAGCCTCAGGGTCAGACCTAAAGAGCTCACAAGTAAACTACAAAAGCAGCATTAGCTGGTGGAGGAGGGCAGGCAGAATTTATTAGCAAACAGTGGGTTGGGAAAGATTCTGTTGAAATTGCATCACATGTTATATCAGGAGGAGAAACTCTGAGTCTCCTTCCCTAAGTGCTCCCCTGCAAGAACCAGAAAGACTTGATAGAAGACAGAAAATAAGGGGAGGAGGAAAGGAGAAAAGACCAAGATTTTTGTTGGAACACATGGAGGGATAAAATTAAGAGATGCTTAAACATTTTGTTTCTTTCAGTTTCTTGTTATTTCTGTAGTTACATCTCGTGCTAGTCATGAAGAAAAAAGTACTTACAGCTCCACAAGTATATTAAATTTTAACATGCACCACAGTGGTTTAAAAAGCTGATAATATTGCATTTCCAGTGATAGTAAGGAAAGATTAGAGATGGCAGATTAGATCTAAGGCACTTCAATCTGTGTGTCTCATTGTCCTTTTGTAATTTTCTTGTTTACATATTTTTCCAAAATTTCTTTTATGCAGGAAACAAAAGTATGCGCAGTGCAGCTGATTTTTCTGCCTCAGGTTCTATGTGATCCACAGTGCTCCATGAAACACTTTATTAGATGCCATATTAAATAGATTTGGCCAATAAATTATACTGGTATCACAGACAAGCTGCAAGAGTTATGACATGTTTCCTCACAAATCATCAGCTTGGCATGATCACTACAAAAGCCAAAAGCTGTTTTTTTGAATTACTGTTGTTTGTGTCCTGCTGTGTAAGCAGTCTTCTTCCTTAAAATTATAATAACTTCCTTCATAGAAGCCATTGTCTTCAAGGTATTTGTTTCATCTAGACTGTAATTTTCAGAGAGGGGATAATAAAACAGTTTTCCTGATTTTTATTTTTTTTCAGCAATTAGCTATAATGAAATTTAAGGCAGTTACACATTCAGCTGCTATCAGCTGTCTCCTGTTCAAATCTTAGTGATGTCATTCTCAAACCCATTTTAAATAGGTATAGGTACATTGATAATTGTCTCCAGTGATTCTGTTCAACTTAGGAAGATCTCAATGTCATTGCATTTTGGTTATTTGCAATACCTACCCCAGAAGAACATGAGAAAAGTGCTTCTTGCTTAACAGGGTATTTCTAACTGGTGGTTTAAGAGAGGAACATCGTGTTGCATCTGACTAACAGATTAAGGGAGAAATGTCAGACAACTGACCATTCTGGTTCTTGTTCAGCCATTTCTGTTGATTTTTCTCTACTTTTGTAAGAACTGTCACTGGGACAAAGAGAAACATGAATACATGTTCTGTGCAAATGTCGAGCTGAGAATATGGAAAAAAGAAGTATTGGATCTCCAAATTCAATATAATTCTTAGATTAATTCTTAAAAGCAGCTGGATAAAGCTTCAGGAGAAGCAATTCAAATGACTGCTTCATATTCTGTAATGGTTGACTTGTTTTGAAAAAAAAAAAAAAAAAAAAAAAAATTAACACCCCTGAGACTGAGTGGGAGCCACTTCTAGACTATATAATTCTTAGAACTCTAGCGTGAATTGTCTGAAGGCATAAAAATTAGCATAAAAATGGGAATTCTAAATGTTTTATAGCATTGAAATATTTTCTAGAACTAGTTGTGTCACTCAAATGAATAGGAAGTGGCTTTCTTGCTTTATATGAGCAAAATAAGTAATGACATTGGCATACTCTTTTAGTGCAAAATCTTCCATCATAGAAGATTAAAGGTCTGACAAGAGAGTAGAATAGTGAGTTTTCTACTCTGATGACTTATCATATAATACTATGACTGCAACTAGAACAGAAAACACCACATCCTCTAACTGTGACTCTTTCACCTTGATCATCTAATTGAAACCTTCTGCATCTATAAATAAATCATAAATAATCTTCTATACATATTATGAGATCCTTAAGGCTTCCAAAACTAATTGGCCCTCTGTTGAGAAACGTATGAAAATAAGAATGCTAAGTTTTTCCAGCAATATTTTGGTCAGCCTGTGTTGGCTTTGAAAGGTAGTGTAATCTCCTATTATGCATTACTCAGGAGATTTGTAAGCAGAAACTACTGGCTTAGAAAGCAATACTATTTGACTGGAGAAAATGTAACGGGAATATTGCCAAAGTAGAGATTCAGTTACACAAAAAGAAAGGGGATGAGGGAGAGGAAAGTAAGAGAAGAAAGTGTAACTGGAATTATTATATTATTTTTGAGAGAAGAAAAAACTCAAACTGTTAAATCTTAATTTAAGCTTTCTGGAAAAATAGCCAGATTTTTTGGCATGAATAATCTTTGGCTTTCCCAATCATTCCAGTCATTAGAAGTAAAAACTTGTCTCTTGCTCCAAATGGTAGGAAATCAAGTTTTTGTTTTAATAGTACAAATGTTTACAATGGATATGTTGCTGTTACTTCAATGGAAGTTAGTGCAAGGCTCATTACTTGAAAGTCCAATAGTAAGTCTCCATGGAAACTGGTTACAAATTTGCTTACTCCTAAGGAGATGTAGCATCAGTAATACTGTATTGCTTAAAAAAGGACAGATTATTCAGAGTTGTACCTCTCACATGTTTCTGTATTAGACAGAAATGTTGGGATATTTACTGAGGATGAGGCTTTGACACTACTGAGATTTAAAAAGGAATGTGCTAATGAAAATGTAGATAACATTGTAGCTAAGTCTTCCGTATATCTATTCCACTTCAGATATAGCAAGTAAAGGAAGATGGGTATTTTCCTCCGCACTTGAGATTGACTTTATATTCTACAGATTTTGTATTGCACCAGTGCTAAACACAGCTCAACGCTACCACACATCGTCAGATATTTTTGCTTAAAAATTTTGCTATTTTTGCTTAAAAATTTTGGTCAGGATGAAAACTCTACTGGCTCTTCAGAGCTATATAGTAATTATAGAATATTTGAAGAATGCTCAGGTGCATGACACTGATTCTTTTGGGGGTAACTATCCTGAAATTTTCTCAAAATCAACATAATGGTGCACAAGCAACTAAAGAGTTTTTTGTACCTCATCAAGATTAATGGGTACAAATTAATACATTTCTTTGTCTGGATACTGGGCAAAATTTCATCATTAAAACACTTGAACATGTGAAGGGGTTGCCCAGAGAACTTGTGGAATTTCTCTTGCTGAAAATATTCAAGACTTGGCTTAAGAGGGCCCTAGATCTTATTTAAAGTTATAATTTGAGTGAAATGTTGGACCAGATGATTTGCAGATCCAGCTTACGCTACTCTGTGATTTAAGTTTGAATTCTTT
Organism: Gallus gallus; assembly: GCF_016699485.2. Classification (NCBI taxonomy): domain Eukaryota; kingdom Metazoa; phylum Chordata; class Aves; order Galliformes; family Phasianidae; genus Gallus; species Gallus gallus. The sequence continues at coordinate 61,990,356 of NC_052535.1, read as the reverse complement.
TTTTTTTTTTTTTTTTGTGTCGAACTGAGTGAAAACTACATTGATCTGTAAATTTCCTCAATTTCTTCTTGGCCAGGAAGAAATACCCTCCAGGAGTATCTGCTCCATGATCTTCCCCAGCACAGAGGTGAGACTGACAGGTTGATAATTCCCAGGGTTAATGATGTGTGAATTTTTGCTTAAAGAAGGCCACTCTATTCTAGTTGATGACTGCATACTACAAGGGCTGCTTAATGATAATAGTATTACATAAAATTGTACTACTAATTTATGTTTTGTGTATTTAAAAATTATGTTTGTGCAGGTAGAATGAGAATATTGGAAATTCCTTTACATGTTCTCATGATTTCAGAGCTCTGAAGTAGTTCATAAAATAATAGAATAACTTAACTAGGAAGGGATGATCTAGTTCCAATCCCTCTGTTGTAGGCAATGTTGCCACCCACCAGATCAGGATGTCCAGGGTCCCATCCAACCTGATCTTGAATTCCTCCAGGTGTTGCCTCACTACCCTCTGAGTAAAAAATTCCCACCTGTTATTTAATTTAAATCTCTCCTAAATTAGACATGATTAAAGCCAGTACTTAATAATACACAACAGCACAGTATATTAGGTAGATTTTATTGACATTAGTTATAGGTAAAATAATCAGCAGATAATGACAAGAAGGAAAGTGAATGTAGTGAAACACTAAACACAAAAGACACATATTGCAAATCAGTGTTTCAAATTAAATACTTTCAGACCAATCATTCAATACTGAGTAAAACATACACATCTTACAATTAGTTATCTCCCTTAAAAATATACAAATATGCCAGTAACATTAATTTCTATCTCCTTTACTGTTCCTGCTTGATAGTGGCACTGTTTATGTTAAGAATGGTTATAATGTGTACAAAGTATAATTTCAATTCAGTAAATATTGTACAATTCAAGTACCTAGCAAGCCTTCCCTTTTCCCCAGAATATGCCAGGAAAAGAAAATAAATGTCTTTATCTTTTCCTTTTATTGCATTTATATCATACATGATAGTTACAGCATTACTTCTAACTTACAAATTGCAAACTCTGTCTACACGAGTGTAAAACACCTCAGGAGACTTTTTTCTTTCTTTTTCTTTTTTTTTTTTCCCTGTGTTTTAAGCTTTCATTTTCACTTCAGTATCACTATGAATGTTTATATGGCACGCAAGTAACTTCTTTCAAGTGTACATCTTAGAGGCAGTTGTAAAGTAACCCTACTATGGTAGTGCTATTTAGATATATCCCAAAATATCCTGGGTATTCTCTCTTATGCTGGTAGACATCTTGGCTTTGCTTCAGCAGTCAGAAAGTGTCTTCATACTGTGATCTCCTTTCTGCAATACCTCTGCAAGCTCCTCAGAGCCTACCTCCTTTAAGCAAGTTCCAGCTCTTGTCTGGAAGCATCAGTTTTATTTCCTTGTGCCATCTGCTGTATGAGTAAAACAGTGGCCCAAAGGGCATCACCATGTGCTTGCAGCCCCTTCAATCATATGGGAATTACACAGGTCTTGGATGTAGAACCTATCCTTCAGAACCATTAATCTAAGTCAATCAATTTGACATTAAAGGACTCTAAACTTCCATGCCAAATAATTTCATTTGAAATTATTATTATTTACTCACATTTCTCCTTGCAGTATCTTTGGCCAATTTTTCAAGTGTATCTCAGCAAACCTGGATGGGAAGTTGTGTTGAAAACTGACGCTTAGATAGTCCTTTCCCTTTACCATTCAGGACATTTACATAACGTGTATTGCAAACGTGTATTGTGAGATTTGTGATAAAATCACACAAAAAAATAGTGCCTTTTGATCTTGCAACTTTCATTTGTCAGAATGTTATGTCTCAACAATTTTAATTAATTAATTAATTAATTATAATAATGAGGATTTTCAGTAAAAATTATTCAGGGAAATGCTACTTAATCCTGCCTGATAAAAACTTGGTTTTTGAGGAAATCTTTCAAGTTCTGTAAGAAAAAAAGCAACAACCAAACAACACAAAACAAACAAATCTGGACCACTCTATCCCTTTCTGTTTCTTTCTTTTTCCCTTTCTGTTTTACTTTTCACCCAGACACCAACTTATGGTACAACAGAAGATGAAACAGACATTTAGAGGAGTTTTCTTTCTCAGCCTACTTAAGTAGTGTAATAACATCAAGAATGCATAGCCAGCAAAAAAGTAGTAGTTTATTATAGCATATTCTCTGATCTAGTATAGTTAGTAAGAGAGAAAACTCTATTTGCTTATTATTGTGGAACTTCAATACAAGATTTCTTTTAAAGTCTTTTTAAATGTAGTCATCTGTGCCTAAGCATACTCCCCACTTACAAAACATAGCTGCTTATTTTGTGGGATACTGAAATGCTTCTGTGGAAAAATCTACCTTAAATGCAATATAAATAGTCATGACAATTGATTAATTTCAGATTAAAAGACACTGGGACCAAAGGCTGAAGTTTCCTACTCTCATAAAAAAGAAAACTCACTGTTAATAAAAGAGTCCTAAAAACTCCAGCTTCACAAGACATTCAACAGGGAAATATTTGAATCCTGGTACAAAACGTACTTTCCAGTTAGACTCAAAATTTGTCATAAGGCCAGAATACTAATGCTTTTGCCACAGGAGATTTGCATCCATGGGGTTTTGTGCTATAATTGACACAGGCTGTGCCAGATGCCACTGGTGCTCTTCTGGTTTCTTGCTCTCTTCTGGTTTCTTGCACTCTTCTTCTACTCCCAGTGCACAGCACCAATGGACTCAGGCTTTCAGCTCTGAGGTCTTTAATCTATATTGTCACCCACTTGTATTTCCTTTGAAAATCCTGTGACAACCCACACTGCATTAAATACAGTTCGTTTCTCTGTCATGTCCGAGTGGATGCACTGATTCTATGAATAATGTCATTGGACCACATTCTCACCATTGTGACTGCCTAACTCTTTGTTATTCCTGTCTGGTGAAGAAATACATCTTTCTGAAAGCCCTAATGTTCTCTAATAGAAAAGCATGAAATACAAATACCAAAGTTTTGTTTTAGCTTTGCCAGGCCAATTGGAGTGAGAATGACACTGAAATAAGAGCTGCATGTATAATTTGGCAGAGGGACATGTTGCTGCTGGAGGATATATTTGACTTCAAGATGCATTTTCACATCACCAGAAAATTGAGAATGCTTTGTTTTGGCAAACTCAGTCATTCCAAAATTATGTGTGATGGGTGGAAGAAGACGAAATAATTTCTTTACCAGTACTGAAAGAACACAATGTAAAGAGCACTAAAAAAATAGAGAAGGAAGAGCAGTTAGTGTGTCAAGACACGAAGAGCTGGATCCTCTGCTGTTGGAAATAAAATTGCTTTACTGGTTTGGATGAAGCCCGTCTGATTACTTTAGCAATGAAACCTGCTCTTAAATGGTGATTCTTATTTAATTTCCTTGCATCATAGAGAATAATTGCCTTGGGATATTGAAATGCTTCTATTAAAAGCATGGGAATTAGTGAAGAGGAAAAAGTTTGTGTATTCTAGCTTATCTCTCTGCTAATACTGATTATGTCTCCATAGTAAGTCTTTGTCCAGCTGTACTGGACACTGAACTGTATTTCACATGTTCTTTCCTTCTGAGCCTGGAAAAATAGACCAGGCAAAAAATTAAGGTTTTAAGTACATATCTATATATAAACAATTTACATCACTGTAACATTTTTTTTCTCTCCTGTTCTTCTTCTCCTGAAATGTTGACTAGTTATTTTATTCTCATTTTGTTCTTCTCAGACAAATTTGGTTTTAGTTTTTTTTAAAAAAGATGGGAAATCTTAACAGAATACTTGGTGCTAGCCAGCAGTACATGCTTCCAGCCCAAAAGGCCAACTGCATCAAAAGAGGGGTGGCCAGCAAGGAGAGGGAGGTGATTGTTCCCCTGTACTCTGCTCTTGCCAGGCTCTATTTGGAGTACTGCATCCAGTCCTGGGTCTCCCAGCACAAGAAAGACTCTACTATTTTAATTGAGTAGGTCCAGAGGAGGATCATGAGATTGATCAGAGGGGCTGGAGTCTCTATGAAGAAAGGTTGGGGGATCTACTCTTGTTCATCTTGGAGAAGAGGAAGACCCTGTTGTGGCCTTCTAGTACTTGAAGGGAGTCTGTAAACAAAAGGAAAACTGTCTTTTTACATGGATTGATAGTGACAGGGGAAGGGGGAATGGCTTTAAACTAAAATAGGGTAGGTTTAGGTTAAATGTTAGGAGGAAATTCATTACTCAGAAGGTGGTGTGGCACTGACACAGGTTGCTCAGAGAAGTTATGGATGCCCCATCCCAGGAGGTGTTTAAGGCCATGCTGGATGGGGCCCTGTGCAACCTGGGTTTGGAACTAGATGACTCATAAGATCGCTTTCAATCCAAACCATTCTATGATCTGATTCTATGAAGCATTTCAGGATGATAACTCATAAATTGTTCTTACATTATCTGCCTTATGCCTAATTTAACTATATAGAGAAAAGGTGACACAAAAATACCATTGCTATCACCTCCTCATTATGTACACTGTATGTCCTTGTGAGCAGAATCCCTGTACCTCTGGATTTAACTTAGGGTTTGCCTCTTAATGTTTCTTCCTAGGTTAACAGCAAGCTATACTCAATTGCTCATAAATGATTCTTGACATCTATTCAGCTAATTAGCAAACCAAAGCTGGTATAATAATTCTATTTTAGTATACTTTGGGCAAGTTAGATTTCTAACTCTTTATCTTCTTACACATGGTATTTTATTTCATCATTTCTAGAGTTCTGAAGCAAGAAAATACCTAAAAACTTCCTCTGAGACGTCTTGCTTACTGATCACTGAATTTATACACATTACTTCTCATGATCATCTTTTGTCTATAGTCCATTTGAAATCTTATTTCACATGGCAGTGCTCCCTGAGTTAATGTAATATTTTGCTTAGAAACCTTTTGTAAACCTACTTAAGATCTTGACATAGCGTCTACTGTTTTCCCTCCAGCTATTACATTTTCTCTTGTAACATCAAAAGGCAGTAATGTTTCTCTGTCATGATTATTTGTTTTTGAATGCTTCTTCAGCCTTTAGATTTTTTTTTATTCCCCAGATGTTTGCCTATTTTTAACTCACAGTGCTGATTCTGGTTTTTAATAGTGGTACGAAGCAAATCATAGTGCTCAAGATCAACAGCAAAGCAACTCTAAGTTGTTGTTTTCCTTTCTTCCTCTCTCTATACCAAGTCTTCTTGTAGGTATTCAGGGTACCTCCTCAGAAGTATTCATTAGTGTAAACAGTGGTTTAGTAAGTTTGTTAAACACCTTCCTTGAATCTGAGATACGTACATCAGCTGATCTGCTGATAGCTTTTGCTTCCTTCCCTTCTCTGAAGTCCTCCTTTCTTAACATTTTAACAATTCTTTTCTCACCTCTGTTGTTTTGAGCTATTTTTTTTCCCGCTGCTGCTGACTTTGACAAATTCTCTTTAATATCAGTACTGACAACAAGGTTTCTCCATCTTATTTTTTCTGTTGTCCTTATCCTTCTCCCTAAAGCCCCTGACCCCTCCTGTAACAAGCACAAAAATTTATGAAGTCTTTAAGATTTTAAAATGAGTGTAGTGACTGCCATGATCAGGTCAGATAGCTTTCTCAGAGCAGCTTCATAGATCTTCCTCTATGTAAAACATGGTTTAAGCAGCAAACAGCAAAAGCACCTGTAGAAACAGGCCTCAGAGATACAAAATGCCTTTTCTACAGTCACAATCAAAACAAGCTGAAGTCGTCTTGATCCAGAACCATTTCTCACAGTTCTGATGCATCACTGCTCTCCAGGGAGTCACAGAAACTAAGTTTTACCTGAAGCCTTACCTCTGTTCCTTTAAATACAGTGCTCCAGCTGTGCACCATATCCTCCTTTTGAATCTGACCAGTGAGCAATGAAAAATAGCTTCCCTTCAATAACCCTGTGACCCTGCTTTGCTGATTCCAGTTATGCACTGGCTTGCAATCATTCTCTTCCTGCTTTTAGTTTGAAATTTTATGGTATGTCCACCATAACAGGGTGTTGTTTAACAGCAGCTTCAGCTCTTCTGTGTACTCTTAGCTTGTTTAATGTTGTGGTTTAACAGTAGTTTCACCCATCCAGAGAGAAGCATTATTTCAGTCTTCACAGTATCTGGAAAAACACAGATGTTTAATTTATGTGGTAATGATCAGTACTAATTTATATATTCAGTATATATTTATATGCTGAAATCAAGACAATCTGAGTATCTGATGAAAAAGTCATGAGTCGTGTTGCACTGACTGTGATTTCAGTCTGAATTTGAACTTTTCTATCACATTCTGTATAGCTTCTGTTCTAGCAGAGAAACCTAGAAATAATGAACACTTCAAAATACACATAACTACGCAGGAAAACAATAAAAAATATAGTCAAGGATACCTGAAAAAGTGTTGCTTCAAGGGCAGGAAATAATTTGAAAAAGCTGTAGATAATTTTAGAAGTCGTTAGGCCTAAAGAAATGTTACCTGATAGAGCTCAATGAAATCATTACCAAATTTACTCCTAGCATTTTGAAGACAGAATTTTCATTCATTGTAGAGCTACATTCTGTACAAGTCAATATTTGCTTTCAACCAACAATGAAGACATAGAAAAATAATTCTAACCACAATGACATTAAAATTATTCTGTATAATGCAATATTTATAATAATATTTATATAACAATAATACTATTTATATAATTATTATATTATTATATTATTATATAATATTATAATAGTATTTATAATACAATGCGATTTTTAATGTATAATGCAATATAATGCAGGCCACACATTGACTACTGTGTCCAGTTTTGGGCCCCTTGTTGTAAGAAAGACATGGAGGCCCTGAAGCGTGTCCAGAGAACGGCAACAAAGCTGGTAAGGGATCTGCAGCACAGGCCTTATGAGGAGCGGCTGAAGGAGTTGGGATTGTTCAGTCTAGATAAGAGGAGGCTCAGGGGAGACCTTATTGGTCTCTATAACTACCTGAAGGGAGGTTGTAGTGAGCTGGGGGTCGGCCTCTTCTCTCGTGTGACTAGTGATAGGACTAGAGGGAATGGCTTCAAGCTGCGCCAGGGAAGGTTCAGGCTGGATGTTACGAAATACTACTTCTCTGAAAGGGTGGTGAGGCACTGGAATGGACTGCCCAGAGAGGTGGTGGAGTCACCGACCCTGGAGGTGTTCAAAGAACGTTTGGATGTTGTGTTGAGGGACATGGTTTAGCAAGAACCATTAGTGATGGGCGAATGGTTGGACTGGATGATCCTGTGGGTCTTTTCCAACCTTAGCAATTCCATGACTCTATGATTCTATGATTCATTGTCTTCATAATTACAACATACTGAAGTGGTGTGGTGCTTTTCATGAAGCAAAATCAAGAAGACCGAGTGTTCTATGAAGACTGGTGACATGGGCTATGGGCTGAAGCTCATATCCTCAGGGTTGTTTCACTGACTGATGTTTTCTGAGGAATGCGGAAGGGAGAGATATCTTTCAGTAAATTCATGCTTTCCAGAGCTCTTCACTAAGGATTACATTTTTGTAGCTTGCAGCCTCTGTGAGCCTCTGAGGAAGCATGTTTATGCTTTGCTCCATAGAGATACATTTATTCATCTTGTGCAAACTGCTCATGTGAGTCATTACCATAAGCAGAGGAAAATGTTGCTTCCTGTCCACTGTGCACTGGTGTTAGCCTGGTTATAGCCCAAATCGGAATCAGGTTCTATGTCTCTTCATCTACATAAAGAAAAAGAATTCCACTGCAAACATGCAATATTAATGGCTTATTGCATAGCAATAAATAGTTACTAAGGATATGTTAGTTACTGTTAATACATGCATTTTGTCTTGAACAATCTCTTTAGTTAATCAAATCAGAATATACGTGACTCAGTGCTGACTCTTAGTAAACAAGTCACAGTAAGGCACTAAATCCTGGGGCATATTAATTTGTTTTATTTCATTTACCCTTACCAGATAATGATAAATCTATGTTTAGATTTAGTGCAGCAAGGAGGGAGGTAAGGGTATTTTAAAAACCTTCAGCAGGTTTAGAATGACTGAGGCCTTGATTAAAAACCTAAAACCATTCCACGTCTTTTATTTAACAAGGAAAATCTGAAATATTTTAAGAGATATTTAGTCTGTATTTGTGTATTTGTTCAAGAGAATAATCAATGAATCTTCTAGCCTAGGATGTTACTTAGGGAAATCAAAGGATTTAGATGGAGGAAAGGAGACAAATTATTTGTTTGTGCCTTAATCCTGGTAGGTTTGTTAGGATTAATATTATAAGATCCTGGATAAAAGTAAAGCTACAGCAGTAGGGTCTGATGATCTGGTTTTCATTCATTAAACGAGTTTCCCTAACTTCAGCTATAAGCTAAATTTAGGCATTGTGTCTGCTCTGTTGGAATCTAAGCCTTCCAGCTCAAAAACTGCTGTGAACATTAATGAAGACCAGCAGATACAGAGAAACGGTGTACTCTGATTGCAATCAGAATCATGAATTAGCAATTGATGTACCGCAGAATATAAAAGTAGGTATTCAGTAGTAAATCAGATGAGAGGAAGTTTATGATGGCAGTAATGATTAGCTTGATTTTTTTTCTGGTGACTCTTACCCAATAAATCACTGTATTTTACCAGCCAGATATATTTTCCAAGATGTAACTCATATTTGGCTAAATTTAGGATAGTAAAGAAGCTCGCTTCGTATTTTTGGAGGTGAAGTTGCTCTTGTGTATGAATTTTTTCTATCTTTGAATAAATATTAAGTAAGAGAAAGAGAAATCTAAATTTACTTGTAAAAAGAAAGGGAATAAGTTTCTGTGTAATTTTGATACTTATAAAGAAATACAATCAAATGCTGAAATTTCCAAATTGGAAAGTATTATTGACTTGGAAAAGCAAATATACGTAGTATGAACATGTGAATATCACATATTTTTTTTGGAAATCTAAACATAGGTGGTAAAATTCATTTTAGATCATTGTCCTGTTTTAAACAGTCATTTTAAAAGTATCTACCAATTGGGAGAGAAGAAGAGAAGTGCAGAGAGGCAAGACACTGCTGTGTGGTCACACATGACTTCACATGGCGTTAGCACCGTCTGATCACATCTGTCCTTTTTGTAACTGGTTCCATGGTGCTGCCAGAAGTGCACTGATTGCAGCCAGTTCAGCACATACATGAATGCAAGTCTTAATTATTTTTCATTTAAATTAATATGCCAGGGGAACTGCAACAGCTGAAGAACTGACATGAACTCATTTCAAGACATATTATCTAGAACTGAGTGAAGCAAGTCCATGAATAGCCATGGCATTATTATTTTGGCATTATAGGCATGCACCTTCAGCACCATGGAGAATTTACTTTCAGTGACTCTTGAGTGCACCAGCTTGGGGTAGCAGTACTCAAGGAATCCACAGATTTTCAAAGACAGGAGGTTTGATTCACTTATGTGATTGAAATAATATCTATTTACCCTACAATCCCATCATTGCCTTTCCTCTGTTCTTTCAATCGTGTCTACAGGAAGACTAGCAATTTATTTTCTTATTCTGAAAAGTGAGTAATGAGTGCATACTCACAAAACTATTGAACTGTTCTATTTCTTTCTGGGGGTGTCTATGTCTGATGGACAGTCATTTTCCTTGTCCACCTTCACCTTGCAATGATCACACTGATTTAGAAAAAAATCTTTCAGTTTCTCATGTTGTATCGGTGTTCAAATACTAAATCTTTTCTGCTAGAAGAAATTAATTGCTGGACAGACAGTGATTTTCATAAGATCTTATTTCCACACTGTATAATTAAAGGGAAATATGGAATGAAGTAGCTATATAAATTAGCTCAAAATAGTTCATATAAACAATTTCTCCCTTGTAGAAGGACTATTAAAAAAGAGTAAATAAGAATGTTTAAAATCTAATTCTTATGATTCTATCCTAGTTATATTTGCATTTTACCAATGTACATTTGAAAAAGCTTCTGATGTGATAGACATATCAACATCATGGGCTTATCAGGTATTATAAAACTAAAGTAATTTGAAAATGAAGCATGAATCACATATTATGTTAGTTTTGGTTAGCTGAACTGTAACACAATTATGCTACATCCAGAAATCAGCTTTAAAACATCATGATACAACACTCGTAAGAGATTTACTCAAGGAATTTGCATGCACAACTGTTTCATAATGGCTAATATTGAAGTGGACCTGTTAGCTTGAGCAAGTACATCTGTGTTCAATAAAAAGCACTGTTCTTTCGATATGTCAACTTAAAACTGATCTCAGTGTACTAAATAGAAAAGGCTTTGTATCCCTGCAGCCCCTCCGCCCTGCTCCAAACCGTTAATTTTTTGCTTATGTTTGTTGAAACATACAGCTGAAACATGCTGCACTATGGAAACCTGAGTTAAAACTAGAGATGCTTTTTTTTAAAAAAAGCACTGCCTGCAGAAAATAATTCCACAGTAATCTTAGATTTATGAATTTAGGAGAAGTCTTGGGATTTACAGAAGAATCTAAACCGAATGTCATTTTAATAATCAACTACCATCATTTTAGTTTCCTAACAAAAGAAGAACCAACTCTTGCCATCAGTTTTATAACAGATAAAAACAATACATTTCTTTCCACAAATCATGGCAATTTTTAGGTTTTGTGGTATGTAGACTGACAAAAACTGTAAATCTATAATTTTCCCAAAAAATGAATGTATGAAATCACACTGATGACACAGTCACAAATATTTTGGCTTTTCTGCAGATCTCAGGTTACAGGTGGAATTACAGATAGAATGGAGTATCCTGGAAAAATCCTAGTCATCTACAAAGATATAGGAAAAACCACTTATATTGAAAATATAATAATTTATAACAGAACCTTCTGTGATTAACATTGTAATTACATGTGAAAATATTACCAGAAATATCTGTCTCTGTGTACAGATTTCTTTGGGAATATTTGTCCAACTTACTTGATTGGATAATGTTTCAAGTGAATATACTAAATAGAAACAATGAGTTGATGTTTATGTTGTTTTATATAAAGCATTATGCTGTTTTGAGTAAAATAGCATTTTCTTTTTCCAAATTCCCATTCCAGATAACAATATTTGGATTAGCTGCATTGAAACTACTTTGCAAAGCCTATACAACATTTTTTTTTTCAATTAGAAAACTAACCCTGAATTGAAAGGATGCATTAAACAATAAATAACAAAGTTGGTTTTTTTATTTCCTTTGTAATGATATCCAAGAGAAAGAGTGGCTACTTTGTTTTTCTGACTCCTGGTGCATTCTGAGTAAGGCCAAACAGAAAAACCTCACATTAAACATCAGTTCTAGCTTCACTAAGGTGGACTGAAGGAAGGCAAAGATTAAGTGCTGAAACTTAGATCCTGCAGATACATTGGTTTATTGTCCAGATGTGTGTAAGCAACTTCATGAATTTGTGTTGTTCCTCAAATCACAAGTGTTCGGTAGCCTGTGAAAACTTATAGTTTAGACTGTCATTTAAGGATACCAGAGGGATACAAATACATTCCACACTTTTACCTTTCCTTCTGACATGCTCATTTCTGACAATCTAGGAATATTCCTTGAATGATTGATTAATTTTTGACTGTAGAATAATTTTAAATGAGTGCCAGATCCTAAGATAAATTATCCAGTCTTTCCTTATGTGGTTGTCATCTCTTATTGTTCATTAGGCCAATCTGGACTCATATTTTCTCATTAGCTACAGGATTGACTTATTCTCAACTAAATGAAACAGCCATTGTATTATAACGAACAAAGCTACCTATTATGAATTTCAGTAACACTGAGATTAGTAGCAGTGTTATTGTTACTTATCTCACCTGAGGTGGGCAAGTAGAAAAAAAAATACTTAGATAAAGTGAGCCCAAGGTGCAGCACCTGATGTCCATGTTGCTTCTGGAAACATTTCCTGTATTTCTTGATTTCTTATATTTCAGTCTCAAAGCCCATATTAAAATCACGAGTTATTAATTTTGCTCATATTTCCTACATTTTTTTTTTAATACGGAGCAAAAGATTTAAAGATGAAATTAATTATATGGTACCTACTTGCTCTTCTGTATTGCCTTCCACAACTCCATCTAAATTTCACTGGTTCTGTTATACTCAACATATTTTAAATGACCATGGTTGGTCATGTGTCACCACTGTAAAAATAGAAAAGTGCTGAGGTTATACAGAGTGTAGGATCCACATCCATATGGCAAGAAAGTGCTGCCTTTTTAAACTTTTTTATTCATCAGTCAGCCAGCTTTCTTCTCTGGTAGCCTCATCTTGGAGGCACCACAGGTCTAGCACTGAAGTGTACCTATCACTGACTAATATGACTGAACACAAAGTTACTATCAACCCAAGCCTCACCATCACAGTAGTTATATTGACTTTACTGTGACAGTACTTCATTGCTATTGATTAAACCTGTGATGAATTTGACATGTCCAGCTTAAATGTGATGTTAGAGTGCAGTTTTGAAAACTCAAGTACATGGTTTATATTTTGAGATCATTATTTCAGATATCTCTGAGCAGCAGGTGATAAACAAAACCAATTTCCACCTGTCAGGAAACACGTTGTATGTCCTGTCTGCACTGGCCTTTTTTGCTCACTCTGAGAGATATTTTAGATCCTAGCGATACATCCAGGTTTTTATGCCATAACCTGAGTTTCTCCTATGTGAAACACAAGGCTCTGCTCAGCTACTCTCTTTCTCTTATATTACTTTCAAGAAGGAGAAAGAACATTTTAAAATACTTTGGTGATGATAGTCAAAATAAATAAACTGAAATTAAAAACAAACAGAACTGTTCACTGGACTTGCCTTGAAGAGCTACTCTTACCTCCCACTCAGTGGAGTACTGCTAAATTCAGGAGAATAAATGTGGGGTAAGTCACTGACTGATAAATAGTAAGAAACTGGAATGTATTATGACAGATAATTGTGCTTATAGAAAAAGAAATATAAATAATGTTGATAATGCCTTCAATATTTGAATTCAGTAGAGAGTATCTACTTGACCTACTGATGGAGGCTGACCGCTTCATGTCTGAGTGCATCCTGCTCTGGTTTCTGGGTCCTAGATCACTGAATCCATGGATAGCAAATCCCCCCTTTGGTTTGCTGAGACAATGATAATTATTCCTTTCTTAAGGTTCTTTAGAGAGCACTTAGGCATAGGCTTCCTTTTACACTGTAGAAATGGGGCACTGGGTCCCAATGCCCATTAACTATGACCTTTAGAGCAGTTCCTAAAATCCTTCCTTGGCACAAAACCTTTGTGAGCCATCCATACCAGGTTTCTCTGAACACAGCCATCATCTGGCAGCCAGCAGATGTAGACAGAGTTTGCATGGGATTCTGAAATGTTCTTTCTCTTGAGAGGGTGAGAAACAGATCAGAATGTATACTAAAACTGAGAATCCTTGTAATGTTTCTTTGTGTTTCCTCTTTCCTTTTGAACTTTTGAGAACAGATTGTTCTTCTGCAGTTCATGCTTTTTCTCCTGATTCACATGTTCTTTCTTTGTATCTTGTGATGTGGGGCATGAGCTGATCTGCCAAGCAAGCTCTTACGCTGCAGTTGCACTTCTCCCTTTCTGTACATGTGTATCATAAATGTACACATATGTACAGAAAATTAAGATGACAAAGGAAGAGAGAAAAATATGTGTATAAATTTAAATACACTTATACATAAAGCTGTAAGATCCTTTGTAATTGAGTTCTAAACAGTATTTGCCAAATATAAAGATAGATATGTATGTATTTTGTAGTTTAAACTGAGAGGCTTTTTGTCTTTTATGGCTGCATGAGTTCCCTGAACTTTCTGATGCTTGATTTTGACTGTCGTATGTAATCTTGGCTGGGACAGATAAAAGGAATTTTTCTTTCAATGAGACAATATTTCCTTTTTCAAACACGTATAAAGAAAAACATTGTAAATTGCCATAGCTTCAAAATATTTGGAGCCAGAATATTAGATAGTGTAAATCAACATGAGTCCTATGATAGCAGTGGAGCTGCAGTGATTTATACAATCTGAGGAGCTTGTCCCATATCTTCAAATGATAAAATACATTTGCACTATGCAATATGACATGCATTCAATTTTATGAAGTAAATGCAGAGATTACTCTATACAGATGTCTCCGAATGCTATTTTTCTCTAGTTGTCTTTGTAAGGTATTTAATTTAGAACTTCAGTTAAATTTCTCATCCTCTTTGAGCATAGCCCACACATTTGGGTAAGTAATGGAAGTTTTACATCTGATTAAATGCAAAAACTTCCATGAGTTTCATAGGAGAAAAATCTGTTCCTATTTCTTTTGATGTGCTGCTGGAGTTTCGGAAATTTTAATATATTGGAGTTGTGGTATGTACACATACAGAACTGTGGACTGATGGTTTAAAAAAATCAATGCAAACAATATTAGACGAATATTTTTTTCTTAGAGTGTTCCTACATACTTCAGAATCTTCAAAGTATTGATAATGAATGCCAGTATTTCAAAACCTGCCAGTGATTCTGGGAATGCTAACCCTACCATCTAAAGAAACATGAAATGAAATTTTCAATCCATTAAAATGAATGATAAAACAACAGCAAATAACAATACTAACTACACCTTAATCAGGGATGACATTTGATTAAATGACATTTGGTTATTAATTTTTTTGAAGTGTCCAAAGTAAAAATAAGACTAGTACTCATTGTTCAATGTTTGGAGCATATAAAATATCAGTATGAAAGACATTCAACATGTTCTCAGTAGAACATATTCCAAAATTATGAATGTAATCCTCTTATTTCAAATTTGCCTTCCTCTGAGCTGGACTGGGTACCAATCTGTGTCCTCACTTTGTGTTCTTTTGAGGCATTGAGAGCTTTGTGCAGAAAATATATCCAGTACCAATTCTTCATTTTGGTTCTGTACTTTCTTAGGGAAAGCTTTCACTGAAGTATTTATAGATTGTATGGTTGAATCAGAGCTAATTTGCCTATCAATCATTTCCTATACTGGACTCTTTTCCATCTCTGCTTCAGAGGAATGGAAATGAAGAAACAGATTCTGTATTTTTAATCACTTTAAATAAGAAGCACCTATCTTAGTGATGAAAATAAAATAATTAACTAAAAGTAATTTGAAATTTGAAAATCATTTTAATAAGTCTTTGACCTCATAAAAACATTTCAAATCAAACATAGAATTGGAATCCTATAACTGGAAAACATGTATGAAACTTTGAGTTGTTCAGTAAGTGCATTTGGCATAAGCCCTCTGTCTGAATGTGTGCATAAATTTGTAAGATTTTATTTCTGTCCTTGAATCAGATGCAGACATTCATATTTAGATAAAACCATTTATCTATTTATCCCCTTATATTTAAGTATAGATTCTAACATTTGATCAGATGACTGTCAGTTTTCTTGCATATTCTATACTAAAAAGAGGACAAATACAGACATCGTAAGTTAAAATTTGCTCTTAAATTGATACAATTACTGAAATTAAGGAAAGGTCTTATGCCTATAGGTGTTTATATCATTTCAATCAGGTAGGACTTTTATCATTATAAAACTGCGTCTATATATATTATAGCCTAATTATGGCCAGGCTGAGGAGGCCTATTTCGATTGTAGGGACTATCCAAAATCATGGGCATGAATTACACAGGGAAATATGCAAGGCTTAGCTAGCATTGTAACTGACCTGGTGGTTAAGAAATTGTTTGCTAATTAGTGCATATGAGAGCTAGAAAACTTTTTTTTTTTTTTTTTTTTTTTTTTTTTTTTTTTTAAACCTGGTGGGATCCCAGAATATGATTGTATTTATGATGCCGGTAAGAAAGTTGCACTGTAGCATAGAGGGAACAACTTTCAGCATCACAGGAGAGAAAGCTCTTTTCATCCAAGCATGCTGTCAGAATCTGATCTTTGCCAAACATGCAAGTTTAATGCTTCTCTAATTAATTTTTGCATAAAAAAGTGTATAGTTTGCTGCATTTGTCCTAAAAATGTGTGCAGTTAATACTGGAACTCATGCAAAAAATACAATTCATTAAAACATATCAGCGCTGAATCCACGGTCCTGGATTCTGGCTCTTTCAAATTCAACAGCTGCCTAATAAGCTGCCTGCCAACCTTGCAACAGAAAGTCCTAAAGAGAGAAAAGGTCACTGCCATTCCATAGTGAGGTGGCCTTGTTTGTGAGCTAGGGAGATCTTTTAACTGGGGCGTATACTTCTGTGTTTTGTTAAGCAAATTAATAGTTTCACTGATGTTACTGTTCTGAATTGGACTAAATATTTTCAGATCCCAGTTTTATTAAATGTGTTTAAACATACAGTGAACTTCAACATATTACACCTTTTAAAATAAAATCATATTGGCCTTCGGCACAATTATTTTTGATAATAAAATGAATGGAAAATACTAAAAAAGCTTATGTGTAATATTTTTCAAGACCTTGAATTCCTGAAGATATTGTTTCATGGGCAAGATGATGTTCAAGGGCAAGATGATGCCCTTCCCCTTCCCTACCCCCGCCAACCTTTTTCTACTGTATTTATACAATTTTAAACCAGTCCTCAGTGAAATTACCTATATATCTTTGACTATCACATGGAATAACCATCTCCATTAAATTGCTATTCTTCTTTGTGTTTTTTTTTTCTCCTTGTTTTTTATCACCGTCACAAGATATCCACAAACCACTTAAGTGTATTTTAATATTTTATACAACATTAGCATCGTATGAGTGTTTGAGTGTATGATCTGGCTGGATCTTCCTAATCTAGATGTGTAAATGTGCTCTTCATAGTTTACAAACTCAGTGTGATCTGGTAAAATAATAGCAGAAAAATTCAACAGGCATCATGAAGAAATTTTACTAAAAGGATGAGTGTCTATGTTTAAAGAATTAAATAGACTGAAAAAATGAGAGTACTTAACATATCAAGTGTATAAACACTGTGTCGTGAATAACACTTTGAAGATCACCTACTTTACCTCATCATTGTAGTATACATGAGATGTTTCAACCATAAATAGTAGTCACAGCTTATATAACAAATAAATAAACAGGGACTTCGGTGACTTTAGTTAGAATAGTTGATTTCACAGGCTATTGTAGAAGCCCCTATTAGAGCTGTTATAGTCACAGCATTTCCATTTCCGAAGGTTTATAACCACACTGTAAAAATGAGCTCTAGGCTAAAACTTGCCAGATGAAGTCTCAACTCGAAACAAATTGTCTTAAAAGAACACATTTCCATAGCTGTATTTTCTCCTCTCTGTTTAAATGGTATATTTTAGTTGAGTTGCAGTAATGAGATCCACATTTGATATTTTGCTAACAAGAATAGTTCTGAGCCTTGTCCTCAATGTGTCACCGGGAGCACATCATGATAAAAAAGGGCAGAAGTTTTTGCAGAATTTCCTAGGGAGGAACACAACAAATAGAGCATATTTTTCACTTTTTTTCTGAGCCTCTGGAGTCTGAAGAGCACCAAATTTAACCCAGAAGACACAGTGGCAATTTCAGAGGTACCCATATTGGAAACTCAGACAGCTAGGCTGCATCTTCTTAGTCACAGGGCTCACTCTCTCAGCTGAGGCATTTTGTGACCAAATCTGTGCTGCTCCTGAATGTATTGGTTGGTGTTTGTTTTTGTTGTTTGTCAATTTATTTAATAGTATCAACTTGGCTTTAGTCATCCCAAACTTATTGAAAAAAATACCCTGCAGTCATATTTTTAGTTGGGTTCTACAGAGATTTTTCCCAAAGAAAGAGTTGTTTTTTTCATTTGTATTCTCATTCTCCCCTTTTGAAGGCATGCAAGCTATTGAACAAGAGGTCTCCCTATATATGAACATACATTAGATGTATGGAAGGTATGGGGCATCAACCGTGTTTCTGGGAAGCCTGTTCCAGTGTTCATCCACCTTCATGCTGAAGAAATATTTCCTTGTATCCAGTCTGACCCTCCCCTGACACAGCTTTCTGCTGTTCCCATCCTGTCATCAGTTCCCAGGGAGTAGAGCCTAACACTTCCCTCTGGTTCCTCAGGAAGCTGCAGAGAGCCTCCTGGCCTTCTCTTCTCCAGACAACCCAACCCGAGTGTCCTCAGCCTCTCCACACAGGACATGCCATCCTGCCCTGTTAGCAGCTTCTGTACCCTCTTCAGAATGCATTCAAGCACCTTTTTATACAGTGGACACTAACAACAGCTGATGTATTTAAAATCTGCTATTTATGGATATCTCTACATATTCCTGTGAAGTTGTCTCTGGACAGTGAGTATTATGAAAATCCTGCTATATTTAGCACTTTTGCACTCTGCATGAAATAGAATAGTTTCATAAATCAATGTGAAATAACTACAAAATAAATCCTATGGTGGAATGGATAGCTATTATATTCGATCTTATAATAGTAAGCATTTTTAGAATTGTCTAGATATGGAATCATGTAATGAACTGAATATGTCATTATGTTGAACTGGAAAAAAAGTAGGTGCATTAACACGGAGAGGGATGTTCCTTTCAGTTCCTTCATATGAATGGAAACAAAAAAAAGTTTTTGGAATTGCTTCACACATTTATATCTACTGCATATCTACCTGATGAGTTTGTTTGTCAAGCACATCATAGAAATTGCCCATCTGTGCCTTAACAGGGTTATTTTTAATGTTGCATCCAGAGCTTTATGATAGTAAATCACTATAATGTATCTGAAAGACTTGTCAGAAGGATGCATGACTAACAGTTCATCAAAATGATTATTCAATAGTATATATTACGAGGTCACTCAGACAATGGCTTCTAAGGTATTAATCAAACAGATCCTGTATTCCTTGTTAATAGCACTACTTCTGCAGCAGGTGGCTAGCTATGATTTTCCATATGACCCTGAAGAGCCCAATACCCCATCTGTCATTGCATGGCATTATCCTTTTTCTGTGATGTTGAAGATGAGGATTAGATATGGTGGACTTCAATGGTCTTTCCATAAGTGGCTGCTAAATGTACTGCAGAGAATTGAACACTCATTTCATGCTACGTGTTTCTGAAATGCACTGATAAAATGTTTTGTGTATACAAACAGTATGCATACATGCTTGTATATAAGAATTTTCTTCTCTAACACATTAATAACTGCAACAGAAATTAATTTTTTGGTCACTTCCCCTGTATTTACTAGAAGTATCAATGTACATCTGTACACACTGCAGGTATACAAGGCTTTTTTTGCATGATTATGGCATATTGCATTGTCTGAGACAAAAATGATGCCAAATGGTTAAAACAAAACATGAAAACCAAAACTGGCATACAGGAGTTGTGCTGTATTGTAATGAATGTATCCTTTTTACTTATATCATAATGCTTTTAAAGTATAGGGAATTGTAACTTGGTATCCCTTCCCACTAAGTTTGAACCAAAGCAGATCTAACAACCCCTTTAATGTAGCAGCACGTTCTTTGCTTCATACAGATGCTTCTGAGTGCTGAAATAATCTCAGTACGGGTTGCAAATAGGCTGAGAGTCTTGGGTGTCTTTGTATTTTTCCATCCTGTCTTGGTTTCCCAGGTTGCATGCAGAGCTCAATCAGAATTCGCTGTCTAACTTTTGATATGTGACACACTTGGAGAGTTTCTGCTAATAATCCGTGAAAGTAATGAAACGTTTGGTAGTGCATGCCATAGGTTCTGATATGCTCGTAAGACCTCTCAGGAGTTCTGGGCCAGAGAGCAGAGGAGCTGATAAAAATCAATATTTTCAATTGCTAGAGAGTTAGTATTAGATGTTAATGACATAATACAGCTATGTCATGTAATGTATATAATGCAAAATGACTCTATGTAGATACTAATGCTATGAAGCTGAACAACTTGGAAAAATGTACTGATACTAAAAAAGCTGAAACATCACAAAATATTTTCATCTATTGAAGAAATATAATTTCTATAAAAAGGCTATTTATTTTCTATCAAAAGTGCCTTACTTTTGAGTTTATATTTCTTAGAGGATTACATGATACAGTAAAAATGTGGTAACATAGTAAATAGCGTGTGGAATAGCAGCTAATAGATTGTGTTGAGGAACAAAATTCACTGAATATGTCACAGCTCAGAGAACGGTGAGGATGGGAGGCTATGAAAAATGTATACATTCACAAAACAAACAAGTTAA
Organism: Gallus gallus; assembly: GCF_016699485.2. Lineage (NCBI taxonomy): Eukaryota > Metazoa > Chordata > Aves > Galliformes > Phasianidae > Gallus > Gallus gallus. Next base: position 61,970,021 of record NC_052535.1, on the reverse strand, counting down.
TAATGTTCTTTCTTACATATAACTATGATAATTTCCTTCTGAAAAGTGAGAAATATATGAGCATGTATGTATATTAGAGCAACAACAATCTGTTATAGTACTGATTTTTTTTTTTTTTAAGCGATTCTCACAGCTGAAAGGCAATTGAACTGGAAGTCTTGGATCATAAAATGTTACACATCAAGTTTCTGGATGGTACGCTAGTTTTATTCTTTGCTGTCTATGCTCTGTGAAGTGTAGAGCACATGGTTGCTACTTTGCAGCTGTGAATAATGGGTGCAAAGATGTTAGATGTATCATTTTAAAAAGTTTCTGCTCTTATACTCAAGCAGAACTTCTTTTTTTATCTCACTTCTTTTGAAAGCTGAACTGCAAGGATGACTTAACTCACACATGCAAGTCAAAAAGCTTGTGATAAAGACTTTCAATGCAGCATCGGTGATGCCCTCTGACCATCGGAGTATAGATGTCTAACCTAAACTAAGTGTCTAGACTTCAAACTAATTGAGCAAATGACTTTCTGTACCTGCACTAGAAATCTAGTAAACAGATGTGTACAAGTAGTCTGAGTACAGGTTAGACTAGCAGAAAACTTATTTTATATTTCTGGAACACTAATGGTATGATTTGTTTTAGGCTTTGCCTGTGTTTTGGCCATTATCTTTTCCTGCAAGGAGACAAAATGATTCCTGTGTTAAATGGGATTTTACAATTCTGTCTTTTTTGGAAGAAAATTATAGAATTCACATGATATAGCAAGGAACTTCTTCAAGCATGGCACATAGGTCAGATTGCAGAAGCATACGTTCTACAACATTACTGCACATGTGTTCAGTGGTGGCTAATCTCAACAAGTATTCAGTATGCTTGATCACGTTCCATGTAGAATTCCATCTGGCTGAATGAGTTGGTGAAGGGCAAGCTTGTATTTTATAGCTAGATATACAGAGAACTGTGAAAAACCTTCTTTATCTATATTTGTAGTATAGATATATCAAAGGTCTAAGGATATTTTGTATGCAGCATCCTCTTCAGAATTTGGAAGCAGAGCAAGCAATAGAGAAGCGGTACAAAGGTTAATAGTGTGCTATGAATACATGAGAAGAATTGGAGGAATGGCAGCTCAGCAGTTGAACTCTACCCTCATGGCCTTTGCAAAAGGTGAAAGTTTTCCTGGGACAGAGTGGTCTCAGATAGGCAGTGATCTTTTCAAGACAGTACTAGAATTCCTTCTGTTACACAGAAGTAAAGAATACAGATAGTGTATCCAATTCAACACCAAAGGTGAGAACCAGTTTAAATGATTTTGTCACAACTAGTCTCGTAACTTTGATATTTCTTCTGCATATCTTGCATTTGTCTGGGAGAAAGAATGAAAAAATGAAAATGTCTTAAGACAGACCAACTTTGGTCATCAAAGGCTTTGTCAGAGCCCTGCATTGTCAACCTATTCTAAACATTTTGGAAATAAGTCCTTTTATTCCCTACTACATCCTTTTTTCTTTGTAATGTAAAGGTCATGGCAGCATATACATTCCCTATGGACACATAATTAACCTATGAATTCTTCCGTACCTTTTAAATGCCAATAAAATCTTGAAGAACTTGCTGAAAAACCAAGTTCATTATGACTACCTTAAGTCACTATTTCTTTCTCAGTAAGAAATCTCAGTGCTTGCACCTGACTGTTTCTCCTCCTGCACTTAGTCTTATTCTGCATTCCTCATTGTATGTGGATATATTATCAGGAAGATAGATGAGTTAAAGTACAGCTACACCACTAATGATATTTTCTGCCTTACCTGGCTTTAAAGGGCTTGTCTTTTCAATTAGAGACTTCGTAAGCAGAGAATTACATTGGGCAACATTCTTTGCTTGTTTGTTTTTGTGTTCCTTGAGTTTATACTGGAGACTCACTTTTGCAACAAATGTAAATAGACAGCTAGTGGATATTTCAGCTCATATAAAAAGAAATCTACATTTTTTGGTGTAAACTACATTTGATAAATGTTTTACACAAAAGCAGATTTAGCAAGGTAGCTTTAAAGTTTCTGAGTAGAATCAAAGTTAATATTTATTTCACTTCAGATTAGCAATATTCACATCTCTTGTTCTGGTTGTGCCTTTCTAAGGCTGAACAGTCCTGATTTTCTATTGCTTTTTGCATAGAGTTCTTTCCCTACTTCAAATTATCCTTGCTTTTCTCCATTTTTAACCCCCTGTTTTATTCTTGAGCAGCATACAGTGTTTAAGGGGTAAATGCACAATTGCACTGCAGTTAGTTTTCTATTGCTTTCTTAATGATATCTGACATTCTATTTCCGATATCAGCTGCTTTTGCCTAATGTTTTCATAGACTTGCCTGTTATAACCCAAAGGTCTCATTTCTCTGCAGGTCTTATCACAGCACTGTGTATTTACAGCTGAGACTGTTTTAACCTGTGTGCATTACTTTATGTATAGTATGTTTAATCAGACATTTTGTTAGCTAATCAGTTAGTATTTCTGATTCCTTCTTTCAATAAGTTCCTGTGGTTCTTCTAAATTTCTCGGAATAATGTAGCTCCATCTTTTTTTCCTAGACTTCCTCAACTAGATCCAACAATTGTGCCAGGAGGCTGCTTGCCTAATCAAGAAGATATTTAAGAATATCGATTCTACTATGAAATGCGAAAGATTATAAGACATGCATAGGGTTTAAAAGGAAAAAGCTAATTTTTGACTGCAGGTAGAATTTAGGAAAAAAAAAAAAGATCAATTTTGAATGGCAATACTGCAGCACAAGTTCTGGAAATGCTATTAGCTTGCTACTTCTTAAAATCTTTGAAATTCTTTTACAATAATGGTTCATTCTCTGTATTCAGTACATTTGCAAGATGGAAAGTAATATTAAATGTTATGATTAAATATTATATATTGGAAATGTCAATATTTTTGCAAAGATAAACAGAATTTTAGAAGCCTTAGGGTAGCTGCAAGATTCCATCTGGGATTTGGTATAATTGAGTTGAAATCTGGATACGGACTCAAATTATTATCTTTTTCCTGTCATGTGTAAAGGAAAAAAGTCATCATTAGGCTTAGCTCATAATAGAATGAAAAGATTTCCATTGATTTTTGTGGAAAATGAATGAGGCAACCAGTTAGCACAGCTTTATTCTTCAGGCTTCCTGCATTTGTTCCTAGGATACATGTTGAGTTGTTAAAATCACTCAATTGACATTTATTAGAATAGTGGGGACAAGAGCATCCTTTAAAACAGTAGATTTCTGATAATAAGTCAGAATCACTAACAAGTGATTTCATATTTTAGCAAAAATTTAGTTAATTTTGTAAGCTGTATGACAGATTTACTGGCTGAGAAGGGTTAGAATTAATCATCACTGTTGTCAAGTTTGTATGAAATCAGAACAGTATAAATCACCAAATCATCAAGTCATTGAACAGCCTAGGTTGGAAGAGAACTCAAGACAAAATCCGTCCTGGTGCAACTTGTACCCGTTGCCCTCTTGTCTTCTCTGTGTGGCTTCTTGCAAAGAGAGAGAGTCTGTCTTGTTTGTAGTCATCCTTTCAGTAACTTCTACCCTCTTTCCTCACAGGGCAGGTTCTCCAGCCCTTTGTGGCCCTCCTTTGGACCCACTCTAGTCTGTTTATACATTATTTGAATTGTGGGGACAAGAACTGCACAGTATTGTGAGTGTGACCTGACAAGCACTGAATAGAGCAGGATGATCACATTTCTATCTTTGCTAGCAATGCCCAAGCAGATGCAGTCCAGGATCTGATTTACTATCATTGCTTCAGTGATGAACTCTGCCTCATATTCAGCTCACTGTTCACCATAACCCTTCATATCCATTTCACCAAGGCTGCTCCCTAGCCACATGCATCCTAGCCTGTACTGGGCTCTCAGGACCTTACACTTGTCTTTGTTAAACTTCATATGGCTCTTGGTTGCCCACTCTTCAAGCCTACTCAGGCCTTTGTACTATGGCTTTAAATTTTGACATTTTCACCTCAAAGCCCAGTTTAGTGTCATCAGCAAACAAGACTTCTAATACTTGGCATGTCAGCCTGATTTGCTTAACCTAAACAGGTCTTCAAAGTTACATGTGTGCATACCGATCTTTACCAAGGTGCTGAATCTCAATGTTCATATATTTACACCTGCTTACTCCATCACCTCAGTAAAAATGCCTATTGATAATAAAGCTGTTGGGTTAACTTCACATAGTGGTGTAGACTTAAAAAATTCAGTTAATGCTTTTTTAAAAATAAGCTATTTAGAGGTTTTTTTAATACCAGTTCCATGTGACTATTTTAATTTGGAAAACTATTTAATAAAAGAAAGACCAAGTCTTGAAGCTAACAGGAAATTGTATATAGGAAAGAAAATGTCCAAACAGAAAGACAGATACATGTTTTCACATATGAATATATGCATCTGTATACATGTATTTATTTCTGCCTTTGATAAATAACTCGTGTAAAAGACAAAGGATATACGTGCCTTAGGTATTTACAAAAAGACATTTTTTTCTGGATAGACATGTAACTAGTATGCAGATCCGAAGTTCTGTAATTCATATATGTACATCATAGATTTGCCAGCAGGCATTTCCTAGTTCCTGGTTGTTGCCCCGTGGTTTTCAATTTTCACTCTTCAATTTTCTGTTGACAAATCTCATATATTAAAAGCATCATTGCCTTTTCAGAAATTCTTCCATGGGATTTATTAGTAGACACAGCTTTAAAACCATTTCTTGAGTGAGCATTACTTGGAGAAGATACAGTTATTTTCTGAGCAGACATCCATAATGTACTAAATCAGCAGTGAGATTCTGTCCATCAAATGTTGTGTGTTCTCTCAAGGGATGATTTTTTCTGTATGACCAGACCAGTTCTAAAATGACACTAGTATACTTCAGTTTTCCTATAACATTGTGGTAATACTATAATCTTTCAAAAATAACTCTGCTTTCAGTGTGTATATATGCTATGCACAGAACAGTGGTGTGTAAGTTAAGCACACCACAGACCATTAACAGGACTGGCAAGTGTTGAAAAATTAACAATGAGCCAAAAGGGTTGATTTTGATAACTAAATTAAACAATGCAATTTTCAATGGCACGATGTAAGTGGGGTGGTATGAAATACAGACTCAGAGGAAGCCAGGATGTGTGGTTTGTTCAGGTGCGCTTGAGCTGAAATGGCTCTGGGTGCAGGATAATATGGTGATTTATGGCCACAATTTTATTTCAAATTTAGTTATTTAAAATTTAGCATTTGTTTCTAAATGACTGTCTTTCTGTTTCTGTTCTTAGAGCTTTGGTGTTATTGTGCAGTATGTGTGCTAACAATTCAGTATTGAAAATTGCTAAGAGGAGAGTTGGTAACACGAAGACTTGATTTATTTGTATAGTGAAGCCAGGTATGCAGATGTAATAGGTTTGTTTGAAGAACAGGTATGGATTTTTCTCTCTCTCTCTCTTTTTTTTTTTTTTTTTCTCCTGCTATAACATTGAAATGTTCTCTGAAGGTTTATTTTTCTTCTGCACAAAATGATTTAAATCCAGTAAAATACTGTGGGAGAAAGGAGTTATTTCTAATAACACATAATAAAGATTTTACACTTAAAAGTTTTGTACATTTCCATTAAAAAAAAAAAAGTTCCTCAATTAAATGGAAAAAGAGACAATATTATATAACAATACTATCCATTTGTCTTTCAGAAACAAATGTTATCTCTTTGTCTTTCAAAGACTGCTGTTGTCTGTCTCTCAGAAACTTCACATATTTGACTGCAGAAATTCCAGCTGCAACATAAGACCTCTTTCTATCAACATGGGTTTATTCTGTTTGGTATATTTCTTAATGTGGTATCTAGATAATGTGAAGAAATGCAACAAGACTGAGTTGGTTCCTACATCCTATACATTTTTTTTTTTTTTTTCTACTCAGGAGGATCAGTGTTACAGTTTCTGTAACTCAGCAACATTTTATCTGTATAGATCTTTGAAGGTGACTGTTACCAGCTGAGGCATAACTATTCAGTAAATAATATATTACTTGTTAGCTAATTCATGGACGATAATGCTTGTTCACTTTCTATACATCATGCTGACTTTTATATTAGAGATGCAGTGCAGTTTCCTAGTGCCAGGCAGTCGAACTAGGGACAGGAGAAAACATGTTATAGTCTGTTGTGCATCCTCTTCTTCTGGCGTAAGGTGCATTACTGTCCCACAGAAGAATTTGAGCTGGGACTGCAGCCTCTGACTATCAGTGCTTTGGGATGTGCTACAATGAGCTGAAGCCATATAATTTCTCAAAGAAGTAGGAGCTCTGGGAAAGGTTGTCCTTTGACCTTTCTTTCCTCAACTTCACATGCTGCTAGGAAGAGTGATGAGGAAATAAATTGGGTGCCTTTCTTTGAAAACTTTCTTTGAAAATCATGAAGTAAAAGGATGTTAATACCCAATTTTATGAGGTACAGGCAATTACATGATCACACGTTGTGTACAGCAAAATCTGTATTACACTCTGCCTTCTTACGTCCTGTTCTTTTAGTGTAATTGTGGAGAAAGTATACAGTTTTCCTATAGCTTTCAATCCTAAGAATTCTTTGGGATTTCAGCCCCTACTCTCAGGCAAGAGAAAACCATACCCATAGATAGTGCAGACAGATCTTTACCTTTCATTAGGCAGTTTAGCATGTTTGGGAAACACTATTGCTTTCCTAGTAATTTTTACCTTTTGAGGGGTGCAGGGAAGACAGGTAGGAGCCCTTTATTTATAGGATGTTCAGGACCACAGGCCTTTCATACTGCTTTTAATAGAATGAAAATAAAAGTCATACATGTAAATTACATACGTGTAAATTGCATACATGTCAATTACATGCTTCATAATTTATGAGTCTTGATTGCCTTAAATGAAGTTGGCCTGTGTGGAAGAGTGTGATTCCTTTGACTGAAAATAGTACAGACCTCTTTGCTCAAATGGCATATTATCTTAGAAAGAAGGGTGGAGACTTGGAAGTAATTCAACAATAAAGGGAAGAAGGCAAAAGCATTTGAACACAGAGGGTTGAAATTATGTTAAAACTTGGAGCACACATAAAACATGTTCTCATGGGACTGTGGGAGAGTCAACTTTATCCACAATACAAATTTTTTCATTTTTTTTCTCCCAAGGCACAAAAAGAAACACCACAAACAAATATGAACTTGCAGTCTTGCCTCAAAATGTTGGTAGTTCAATCAGCTGCTGCAGAAACCTCTGTAATGCTTTGACGTCCTTTTTGACGTGCTTTTGTGTAGGTGAATAAAACCTGAAAGGAGTGGATACATTTCCACAATTTGTTTCAGGAATTCAATTTTACAAAAAATAGATGCTATTCACTTACCATAGGAAAAACACTGGTAAACAGAAAAAATTGTGTCTAAGACTTGTAGGATGAGCTTTCAGATAAATGGTTAGTATCACACATTTTTCTTTCACCAAAGTAATCTCTTTCTGTTGATTTACTATTTTCCTTGGGCTTCTGCTCAGTTTAACACTTGACAGAGCATATATTTAGGTCATCTATATATTCTCTCATCAGTTAAATTCTGTCATTCAAACAATCCACAAAATAGCAAAAAGAGATCATCCTGACTGCACCATTACCAATAAGACTACCTTGTTAAGAAGTTTGAGTGTACAATTAAAGATAGCATGTGTATAATCAAGGAAAAATCATTTGTGCACAAACAGCTCCCTGAGTGCTTAATTATAAGACAGCTGGAAAAGGAAATTATATTGTTTCTTAAACTGACTAACTAGTAGCTTATAATTACTGAGTAGAATATAGCAAAACAAACAAACAAACAATCAAAACAAAAAACAACAACAAAAAAACAACCCCCCAAAACCAAACCAAACTCAAAAACCCCAACTCCTCCAAAAGGAAACCCCAAACCAATTTTTGTATTGAGTAAAATGCACAGATAGGTGGAGAACATCTTGTCCAAGCAGAATTACTTGTGTCTTTAAATAGTACAAGTTGCTGATAAGCCCACCCAGAAGTCTGGAGCTCTTGTGTATTTCCTTGTCAAAAATGCATTTTAACACATGGTTGCCAGTTTAATCTTTCACAAGAAATTTGTTTTAAGATACTGCAAAGCTGTGCAAGCATAGGAAATTAACTTCTGAGGAAATTTTTTTTAGGGGAAATAATTTCCTTTTCCAAAAGAAATCTTTTTAGAGGAAGTCTAAATTTGATCCTAAGCACGTAACTACTAGGGACTGCATCTTTTGTTTTTGAATTATGATGTAGTCGTACTCAGTAGTGGTGCCACTAAAGCACTGCAAAATTAAAGAGAGTTTCATCATCTGATTTTCTTCTATGCAAATTAATGGAAGTGCTGCAGATGCTTCTGAAATCTTGTTTAAAATAGTGTAATTGCCTTACAAAATCAATAATTTATAACTAATGGTTTGAGTAGTACTGACAAAATCTCAGAAGATACTGATACTGAACCATTCATCTTTCACACATTTCATTCATCTCTTGATTTCCTCTGATTTCAGAACCTTCCAATTTACAAGCTGTATTTATAATATTAGCGAATTTAAAAAGTATAAACAAATACTTTCATCTAGTGACAATAGCATTTTAACATTTTTGTCCACTCACTTAAACCTGTCATTGCATGTTAGACTTAATTAGCTTACTAACTGGGCATTCAAATTTAGTTGCTTTATTTGTAAGGTGAAAGATTGTTCTGTAATACATCTTTCCTTTTTCCATAAATCAAATTACTTAGAAACAGTGTTGATCTGACATGTAACCATTTAACAAGGACATTAATATTAATACATATTAAAAAAAAATAATGTTAGGGTACTATTATTTTCCTAATAGTAATTTTTTCACTGATTAAATACTTTCAGAAGCAGTGGATTCAGAAAATGTTTCAGAAAATGTAAATGAGAGATCCTTCTTTCAACCGTTATTTTTATTTTTACTTGTAAGTTAACCTTAATGGGCAATGGCTTTGTATTCCATTTTTTCCAGTTCCTACTTCTCCATTTTGTGAGATCCTGAATAAAGTCTGTTGGTAGAGGTCATGAATTAAAGGCATGAATTAAATCTTCCAGTAGTAGAATGGAAAGATCCATTTCCACTTTTAAAGGTGGGAATGTTATCAAGAGGATACTTTTTTTCACTAGAGGGTGGTGAATAGCAATGGTGCTGCAGAAAATCATAGAATCGTAGAATCATAGAATGGCCTGGGTTGAAAAGGATCTTAAAGATCATTTAGTTTGAACCCCACTGCTATGGACAGGGTTGCCAACCACTAGACCAGGCTGCCCAGAGCCACATCCAGCCTGGCCTTGATTGCCTCCAGGGATGGGACATCCACAGTTTCTCTGGGCAACCTGTTCCAGTGCATCAGCACCCTCTGAGTGAAAAACTTCCTCCTAATATCTAACCTAAATATCCATTGTCTTAATTTAAAATCATTCCCCCTTGCCCTATCACTGCCAATCCATGCAAACAACTGTTCCCCCTCCTGTTTAGACTCTCCCTTCAAGTACTCAAAGGCCGCAATGAAGTCTCCCTGGATCCTTCTCTTCTCCAAGCTAAACAATCCCAGTTCCCTAAACCTTTCTTCATAGAAGAGGTGCTCCAGCCTTCTGATCATCTCAGTGGCCCTCCTCTGGACTTGCTCCAGGACCTCCACATCCTTCCTGTACTGGGGGCCCCAGGCCTGACGTAGTACTCCAGATGGGGCCTCACAAGAGCTGAGTAGAGAAGCACAATTACCTCCCTCTCCCAGCTTCCTCCCCCCTTTTTTAATGCAGCCTGGGATATAGTTGGCCTTCCGTGCTGCAGGTGCACACTGCTGGCTCATGTCCATTCACCAGGACCCTCAAGTCTTTCTCTGCAGGGCTGCTCTCAAGGAATTCTTCCCCCAGTTTGTATAAATACCTGGGATTGCCTCGGCCCAAGTGCAACACCTTGCACTCAACTTTGTTGAACCTCATTAGGTTCACATGGGCCCACTTTTCAAGCCTGTCCAGGTCCCTCTGGATGGCATCCCTTCCCTCCAGTATATGAACTGCAATGGTCAGGTTGGTGTCCTGCAAACTTGCTGAGGGTGCACTTGATTCCATTGTGTATGTCATTGATAAAGATGTTGAAGAGCACTGGTCCCAGAACTGACCCTTGGGGGACACCACTTGTGATTGGCCTCCACCCAGACATAGAACCATTAATCACAACCCTTTTGCTGTGACCAGCCAACCAGTACGTATTCGCTCAGTCCTTCGTTCAAATCCATATCTCTTCAATTTAGAGAGAAGGATGTGATGAGGGACCAAAATTTTACTGTTTATTTCAAAATACACATGCTAAATGCACCAAATAAAGTAATTTCTTTCTGAATGATGGTCAGTCAGAATATACAGCAATTAGAAGATGCTCAGTTTCCCTTAGTTTGGATTGTAACTTAATAGATTCAGCTTCTCGCTTACATGGACTGTAAGATCTATATCATGTCTCAACAGAGTAAAAAATTGTGCGTATTTTTACTAATAGTTCTCATTATTTTCTCTCTGACAGAATTTAACAACATCTTCATTTAAATGCTAATTTTTTTCAGTTTGCTGCAGAAATAACATTCTTGAAGACAAATAGAACATTTCAAGTTTTGCTATGAAAAACAGCAAATTCATGCATTCATTCAAATCAGCCTGTAATTTTCCAAGACAGCATCAGGAGAAACATATTAAAAGTGAGTAGAAGAGAAATGTCACTGCTGAATTACTGCAGACAGACTGAAGCTTTTTTATTATTATTTTTAAACAGTAGCAGATCAAGGGAAATAAAGAGAGTATAAACACATCAGCTTGGTGTCTTCACAACGTACCTATGTTTGGTTTTTTTTTTCTTCTCATCTTCGGCTGCAAATGCTTTTCTCAGTTATGATTTATTCAGATGGCCTAGAGTTAATGGACCATGATCCTTCTCTTCTTTGTCTGAGGTTGTTTACATGAAATTTAGAAAGAGATTCTTATTCAACAGTGTCATCAAAGCAGCTGCTTTCTGTGCTTAGGCATGTCTCTTGGCTATAACCAAGTCAGTCAAAAGATAAGTTTCCTTTTAGCAGTCTTCATGAGACCCCTAAATAAACTGCCTGGTCTAGAACTTGCTAGCATGGGCTACAGATTTAAGAGCACAAAATCTGTGAAAGACCAAAGGAAAAACAGCAGGTGTAATAAAAGTTACAGAAATGAGATTCACCTATAATTCACTGCAGTTTTCACTCTTTTCCTGGGAAAAATTCTTTAGGAAAACTATAAGACCTCATCTTGCATACAGATTGCCATTCACCCTCCCAAGCTCCAAGACAAAAAGAAAATACTAAGAAATAATATGTTGAAACAGATTAACTGAGTTTTAATCTACATTCATTAAAAAAGCCATCAGCGACATTATGGGATTGAAATCTTCATCAGAAAATATGAGATATTTTAAATAAATTTATATCATTGGTGTGGTTCATTACTGTCTCAGGGTGTTGATCTTCCATTAGATGCAATTAAAACAAAATTAAAATTTGTCCCAGGCCTCCTGTGGGTTTTGCCTAAGATGGCATCTGTGAGGATTACTCCATACTAGACAGCACTTAAAGTACTGTATGTTTGAATAAGGCTTTGGAAAATATTTAATCCACAGTTTGTCATAAATATCAGGTAATAGTTCCCTTTGTAATAGAATACATAGGTAATAGTAGCTTTGGATTTGCCAGAATAAAAACAAACAGTAAAGCCCATGAAGCTGCAGCCACTTTTTTTATCCTTTGTGTTATTAGGTATATTAGTTTGTGAACCAGCATATCTTATTGGAAAATTAAGGAGTGTCATGTCTAAACAAGTATCCAGATTTGCAGTTTCAGTGACATTTGTGCCGAAGTGGACATATTACTGCTTTTCAAAGGCTCTTCTCTCTTTTATTAATAGCAGAAAGGAGCTTGGAGCTGCTTGAAGTGAGCTACTGGTTGGACAGGTCCTTCTCACTTATTTTAACTAATTTAAATCTAAAAATGAAGTGAGATGAAATGAAATGAAGTAGGAGAGAGAGAAATTTGAGGTGCTAAGCAGGATAGAGTCATACTGAAATCCAAGAAAGAAAAAAAAAAGAAATTGTCAAGAAAAAGTCAGGGAATTTTAAACCAGTCACTATAGCCATTTAAGTTTCATGACAAAATATTATTTCTCCCATTTTAAAATGATGTCACTGTTTCTAATCCAAACGTGAGTAGCGTCAAATCAGCATTGCAGTAAATTTAACTGTAAAAAAAAATATTTTAGAATATGATCAGGATAGCTGGATGACTTCTCCTCCTGGGAGCTCTTGCTTTTCACACTCAACCTACTTTCTGTTGAGTAATGCAGATTGGCGAGCACATTCAGTTGTTTCAGACAACAGTCCCTTGATGCAGAATGAAGATAAATCCAGCAGTGGCTATGGAAGCTTTGGAAGTATGTCTGTTTTTCTATTATTTTGGACGTTTCAACAGATAATATATTTATTTAAATACTTAATCCCTTGATTGTGCCAGTCAGCTATCAATTTTAGGCTGCTCATTTCTGTTTCATGTGCTGCTTCTATAGTAGTCATATAGACAGAGTATGTGTCCAGTGGAAGTGATGGATCACAAGGGAATTTTTCAAGATATCCTTTTCCTCAATTTAGGACAAAAAGTACATGCCATTACCAAGTTGATAATTTGTCATTTTTTTTCTGGGGAAATCTTTTGAATGTGGTCCTGAATGCCTGAGATCCAACTCCGTTTCAAAAAAGTTTGTTTCCTTAAATAGTTAAGTTCTCTGATAAATAATAAAGCTCTAATATATATTTGATCACTTCTTTTTCAGACAAGCATATTTGAATTCTAAGAACTGTAGACCAACTTTTAACCTTGGTATTTGGAAAGAAATACAAGGTCCTTTTACTGTTATCTTAAAATCCAGGAAAGGGAAACAAGGAAGAGCCAAACAGGTGTGAAACATTAGGTAGCATTACTGCATTATTTACAGGATTTGGTTACATGTATTGTTTTGAAGTACACATTTTCTAGGTAAACTTGGAGCTCAGGGAATTTTAAATTTCTGTATGTGTTCTGGTGAGCTGGATCAGAGGCTGCTTTTCATGGGAATGTCATGGCTAGGATTGCAAGCTAGTTATATAGGAAGGAGAGTGAATCAGCTCTCTTAGCAGCTATAGAGAATCAGTGAAAGAGGAAAACAAGTACTTCCACTGAATAGAGGAAAAAAAATCATGGAAGGCTAAGAAATAACTGCAGATTCACATCCTGATACTGCGTTGTGATTTTTACCTTATGAGGCAACTTCAGTGTATGTTCGTACTTTGAGTGTTGTGACAACATTGTGACACTGCGTCATAATGCCCTGTCAGGGCATCAATTCAAAGTTATGTTAATACTCTCCATTCCCATTTAAAAGAAGTACTTTTCATCTCTTGCTTACAGAGAGTCACTGACCTGCAACATGCATATTCCAGCAGAATTTTTTTGTGGGGAAGATGAGAAATCAAAATTCAGAATTATGTACAATGAAGCTTCTCTAATTTACTGAGAAAAACTTAAGAGAGACAGTTTGAATCCATGCATCAAACAAAGGTGTTCAATTGCAATTGACCGCTCAGTAGAGAACAGTTGTCTTGCATATCAGACAGATGTGAACTAATTGATACAGAGTTGATGGTGGAAGAATAAAGTCATGAATTCTGCATTAACAACATTGTGGTGATGTGGTGATATCGAATACTAGTAGATACATAATATCTCTACATAATTAACTGGAAGCTAATTTGAAGGTATACTTTTTATAATCAACAGCCTTTAGTCCTTATTTTCCTTCTGAGTATCACTAATAAATTGGAAGACTAATTAATCAGATACTGCTGCAAATATTATTAGCTAATTTAACAAGCAAATTGTTTTTGAACTCTAGTATGAAGCCGCCCGTGGCTATGTCATATTATGCCACATTAATTATGTACCAAATTGTATTTTGACTGGTAGAATACTTTATTGAAGTTCAAAACTCTATAAATCCATGTGTACTGCTGATAATATAACTCTAGAAAAGCTGACACATTTCTTATTCAGAATACTCATTCTTTTATTCTTTTTCATGCGGGAAGAGATTTTTGAAATACAAAATACAAGATGTTTTCTGTTATATCATCTTGAGTTACCTATCATATTTTAGTTTCACAAAATTGGAATTCTTTTAAAAATAAGAGCTGTTAACTAGTAAGTTGGCCAAAAGAATGGGCAAATTAATAAGTTTAAATATCAAGGTTCTGATACAGTTTTTGAATATCAGCAGAAAGTGGGTAGAAATCTAATGCTAGTTTAGGAATAAAGAATATTTTAAAAACTTGCTTATAAAGGATATCCATTACAGTTCTTGAATAATATGTAGTAGCTCTGAACAGTGATAAAACAATGATGAGTTGAATATATGAGGTACCCTGCAATCACTGCCTTATGCATTTCATAATCAGTGCATGAAGATACAGTTGTAAAATGATGATGACATTAGAATACATTAGACATTAAATAGATAGTCTTTAAACAGAATCCATAACCTTTATTTTCATATTTAGAGGCTTATTCAGGTAAGACTTTCTGTATCATGAATAATATTTGAAGGGGATTCTTCATCAGTCATCGAGTCTAAATGATCTTATATTGAAAGTATTTCCACTAGAAGTGGGGCCAAGACTGTTACTCTTCCAGCACTGCTGTAGGTATTTCCAGAGCTCCATAGTTCAGAGGTGCTAAATGTAGCAATCAGATTTCACATAGGGTTGTCCATGATTTAATCGTTTTATATTTCAGTAAGCCGTAAATTTTAATGGTAGTGTTTGTGTTTAAGGCCAAAAACATGTTTATATACTTTTCTGAACCAAGACTATTAACACCATCACTGAAATATCTGAACAGTGTAAGTGAGGCAGTAAATAGAAGAACACTTTTTTAAAGCAGGTTAATATTTGTATTACCTTTCTGTTGAATTAAATACAGGCAGAGAGGATGGTGAAAGTCAGATTTCTGCCACATTCAGAAAGAGGTATGATGCTTTACTCAACAAGTAATTCAAATTAAGTCATGTGGGAACATGTTCTAACTCACTACTATTAGACTAAGTATCATAGTTTGGTTTGTAACAGCTTTCAGAAAAATCACACAGGAATTTTGTGTCGGATCCTAAATACTCATTATCTGACTCTTAGCCAATTATTTAATTACAAGATCATGCAAACTCTCTTATTTTCCAGTCTCCTGCTCCAGGAGGTTACTGTTTTTCCTTCTCTCAAGGGGCAAGTTTCAATGATTATATTGAGAAGCTATAAGCAGGGAGATGAAAATACTAATGCATTAATTCCAGGATAGTGAAGGCTTGGGCTTTTAAGACTGAACATTCTTTAGCCTGCTAGCAAAGTTCAGAAATATTGTCTTATATTTTATTCATAAGTAGTGTATTATTAAGCTTATATTTGTACATGGGAAGGTGAATCAGGTGCCAAAGTGATTACACAGATTTTAAAGAGGCACATTCATACAATATGTTCTAAGTATTGCTTATGAGATTATCAATTGAAATTGATAGTCATGTATATTTTTCCTAAATAAACATGAGTTTAATTAAACTGTCATTAACTTGTCTGGCAGGACTTTGATGGAGTAATTTGGGAGTACATTTTTTATTTTTATTTTTTATAATTGTGGTCCAGCCCTTAATATCTGCATATTCTTTCTTTTAGTAGAAGTAAAACTGTAGAAGAGGATGTTTTGTGACTTAACTAGTGATCACATTGGAGCATCTGAATCACAAGAGTTTACTTCAACCACTCCTCACCAATAGTAAATATGCTAGCTAGATGGGAAGTAGTTGGCTACTTGTCTATGCTCATAGTTACTCAATATAGCCAGTTACAACAACCACCTATCCCAGTGACATATTGGAGGTTGACAACTTGATTAAATCCACTCACCAATCAAGCAGTAGATCAGAACTGAAAAATTTTCTTATGGTCTCAGTCACAGTATTGAGGGTAACTGAAGCTGATCAAGGATCTAGCTATGCTACTGAATTAGCTGCTCAAATATTCAATAACTTTTCACAACTCCGTCAAATAAGATCACAAACTCTACTTACCATCTATGAAGAAATCAGTTCAGTAATCATTAAAATACAGGGAACTATCACAGTTTAATGTATAGCGTGATAAATTAGGATGGAGAGTAAGGAACTGCACAATAATTGAAAGGCAGCATGTAACTTTCTGAATCACAGTTTGACCATGATAGGCCTACAACCCACACAAATCCTTGGCAGACTCTTTAATGTGTAGCATAGGGAGTGCAAAGGTCTGCTTGTGCTTCCTAGATACCAGCTCATCTGGCACTGCTGTAATTGGAGCAGCTCAGTATGTGTCTAACTTTTTTTGAATAGAAGGTGGTGT
This sequence comes from Gallus gallus, assembly GCF_016699485.2. Lineage (NCBI taxonomy): Eukaryota > Metazoa > Chordata > Aves > Galliformes > Phasianidae > Gallus > Gallus gallus. The sequence goes on along the minus strand of NC_052535.1, from coordinate 61,953,468 downwards.
AATGGAGTAACATGCTGCCAGCTAACAACTCATGCTTTCCTGTGCTTTTCCTTGTACAGTGACACTTGGCTGAGTCAAGCCAAAATGGTTGTTATGAACATGATCTACATTGCTTCCTCCAAGTACAAGGAACTTACCTTGCCAGGGTGAGTTCTTCTCCCGTGTATCTCTCTCCAAACTTGGACATATCTGTCTGGTAGTACATCACCTGCAACAGGCACTTAACATATCAGAAGGCTTGAGATTTACTTTCCATCTGAGAGTAAAAAGACTTTTTAAACACTTTTTATTTTATGGGTAATCTTTTCATGATTCCTCAAAGCTATTTCCCAAAAGAAATGAAATACTAAAGAAAAACTGTGGAGCAGAAGCAAATATGCATCCCTTTTGGTTTTTGAGCCATTTTGTTCAGATAAACCATCTGCTTAAGTGCCTACTTGTAATATCATTATCATCTTTTTTTTAATTTTCTTTTCTGAATGTTATCTGTCAAAAGGCAGAATTCTAAACTTGGTAGTACAAGTAGCTCTCACTTGTACCGAATGTACTAAGCTACCAAAGCCAGTCATAACAAGACATTATTTATAATGGAGAAGGTCTGTAAATCTGTAGCAAAATAAGATTTTCTAAATGGTGATGATGACACAACTGTTGTATGCCTTGATTGTAACAGCAGAAGCATTCTTTTATATTGATTTTTTGATTTTGTTATTTTATCTTGTTTCTCCTCTGTATTGTTCATGTAATAAACCCCCTCTTGTTTGAGAAAAGCCTCTTTTATACTTCATCAGGAGGATGTGCTAGCAAGCTGTCTTTCAACTGGCAGAATCAAATACTAGTATATGTCATAAAATGACAGTCAAACATCATCTAAGAGAGAAGCATGCTTATTTCCTTTCCTACCCAGAAAACCAAAAGAATAATCACTGTTCTGTTTATTAAAAAAAAAAAAAAAATTCCTTCTGTGAGTTGTCTCAAGGGACCTTCTCAGCTTTTTAGAAGCAATACGATGCCGTAATCTTAAACATGGCAAATTGCAGTTGCATTATGATAACTATCACCTAGTCAGGAACGTGATATCATGTCCCAGCCTTAAAATTGATGTTCTCAGGCTTTCAAATGTTCAAAACGAGGGCTGTTCCATATGAGTAGGACATTTGTTTGGTTCAAGTGTTTCAGAGTCATAAAGCAAAGCCTTCACTGTGGGCTCAATGAGTGAACCAGAAAATTAGGAATCAGGTACATTTTCTTGATCTTCCCCTTTCCACATACATTTTCTCTTTAAATCCTTCTGATGATGCTCTTTCTTCCATATTTTACTCCATTTATAACATATTATTGATAATTTATATTACGTTCTCTCAGATTCCATATATAAGCCTAGAAACAACTGAAGTCAGTCATGCATGTTAAGATGGGTACTAAATGACTTTCTGTAGGAAAGAAAACCTAAGAGGCTGAAAAGAGTGTTCAGTTACTTTCAGGACATACCAGAGTAAGAGTTTTATCTGACAAGTTTTCTCTGGCTGAACATCTAAGAGTACATCAGTGTATCCAATCAGCTATTTGTTCAGAATTTTTAAACCAGGTTGCCATATTATTAGCCACAGACCAAAAGTTCTGTTGTTTATTTGTCTCATACTTATCACAATTTGCTATTTCTTCAGATTAGGTCTTGGAAAGTTCCTTGAGGGCCTAAACTCCTCTTAGAGAAATAAAAAATTTTATGGAAATCTTCACCTTTACTTACCACCCTGAATTTATGTGTAGAATACAAGCAAATAAGATAAAGAGCAAAGGGAAAGCAAGGATGAGAGAAAGCATGTAATCCAATATTTCTTCTTCAGCCAAGCAAACATATAGTTTTTCGTTTCTGCTCTTCTCCATCAGTGCCAATTCACTATTATGAGGGTAACCCATTTTCATTTTCATCCATAAAATCAGGAAAAGGAAATGACAGAGCAGAACAGCTTATAGCAAAAGTTAGTACTGTTACCAGTAAGCATCATTCCCATGTCTTCCCTGTGCTATCAAGAGTCTGCATGCAATAAGAATGAATAATGGGGAAAAACCCCAAGGTGCTCTGTAGTTGTCACAGGTTAATTCAGTAATTAGTTTAGTAGTTTTTATTTTTAAGTTGATACATATCAAAGGTTTTCAAATTCAAGCATGAAATAATGCTGTCATTTTAACCATATTCTTCCTTTTTCTTTGTTGTGTGATATTTTCCTGAGGCAGATGAAAAGCTGCTTGACTGTATTTTAGATGCTATTACTTATTACTTACTTATTCTGAGTTATTTGAGCTAGTCTTATACTGATGTCGCTTTCGAAGTCTGAAAGTCTATTAGAGGTCAAGGAAGACACAAATACATGTACAATTTAGGGGGAAAAAAAAAAAAAGGAAAAACCATCCAGGGAATACAGAAGCTGTAGGTCTCATTAGCTACTCTGAGACCTGTTACATATGTAAGAACATCAGGCTGCTTAGGGCACTACTTTTGACCGCTTCGTGGGTCACAGAGTCATGAGAACAGTGTAAGGGATGAAATACTTGGCTAAGCTGAGTTCTTATTAAATTGAATTGAAAATGACAAAATGATGACAGGAAAGGACAGCGCACATGAAAGTAAGAGAAGAAACAATAATCTCATCTTCTAAATCCTCTCTAAATTACATTTGAAGCCTGTGGATGAATATTTCCTTTTCTCTCCTACTCAGATTCCAATTCCATTCCTGATCTAAAATAGTTAAAATGAACAAAGATATTCAGCAGTGATAGAAACATGACTGATACAGGCTTGTTCATATTAGCTCAGATAGGACTGTGAGGTTAATTGATGGTAGCTGTTTGCAGATGACATCTTTTTATTTCCTGTATTAAGTTCCTGCCTGGATGTAGATATAAGCAGTCATGAATGTTCTACCAGGAACAACGTAGGTCTATTATCATTGCCAGAATGAAAAAAAATCCAGTCATAGGTTTTCACTTATTTTCATGCTGGTTTGTGATTTTATCAGAAACTTGAAAACAAACGCACAACACCTTTTGCCACCTTTAACATAAACCATCTTCATCAGTGTTCCTAAATGAGTTTCATAAAAACATTTTTTGAAATAGAGCCAGTCTTATTTATTTACTTACTGCAAAAAATATGAGACAGAAATGGTTTGGAACATTAATCCACATGCAGCCTATTGAGGGTTATATGAGAAGAGTAAGGGATATCTAAGAAATGCTCAAAAGCAAATGAAAACTCAAAAAAGCAGCTGGAATAAAACAGTGAAGTTATGCACCTGCTTTTCCCGGAACATGAAGATATTGAGATCTGTTTTAAATTATTAAGGAATTGGAATAATAAGGAGGATGAAATTCCATTTCGGTTCCCAGGATAAAAAGAGCTTTACACTTGTAGAAAGAATTGTTCTTTTCAGCCTACAAAAATCATGTAAAGATTTGCAGAAATTTCCTTAAGGCGGAGAATAAAATAACTGTTTGGAGAGTTGAGAATTCATTTCCTAGGACTATATATCTTCCATTTTCTGTTTTTACCAAATAATTACAGATAATATTTTTTATTATTGCCAAGTGGTTACAAGTAGCTGCAGTAAGCCCCTTTCTTGAGACAATTAAAGCATTGAGTTTCCTTAGAAATGAACTTTCAGAATCAGAACTTTTGGTTCAGTCTATCATTTGAAAGTGTCATTTGATCCAATGTAAGCTTGTGTGAATTGAGACTTTGCTGTTTATGACTACATACTTATAATTAGATATACCTAAGAATAACAACCTTTCAAATCCTCACACAATATAAAGTAAAAAATAAATCTGATGTGTTGCCTTAAGTCTACACTGGCACTGTCTATACTTAAAGAAGTTACTCATGAGTAAACAAGATTATTAAGAAATACCAGTAATTCCCTCTTTCAAGTATAGAATAGCATTGGTTATAAGAAGCATTATAAATCTTATTTCCAATTAGCTTAAGCCCTATAATCATTCACTGAAGGCCCTGCTAAATCTGCTTAAATTCAGAGATTGTCCACCATTTGCCAGCTGGTAGTTCCTGTCTGGAGATTTAGCAGTAGATATCTGTGGGATGGGAAAAAGCTGATTAGAGGTGAGTAATGAAGAGAGACCAAGTCCCCAGTAATCAAGTGTGAAAACAGAGTCTAACAGATGACCTTATGTGATATTTAATAGTGCCCAGTTAGGCAAAGAGCAGTAAGTAATAGATTCTGCTGCATACAAATGACCATGCAGAAGTACCTGCTTTGGGCTTCCGGTGGGCTTGGCTACATTTTACAATAAACAAAACCTCTTATATTTATCAAACTAATAAACAGATTTTTGATACATGAGGTTATATCAAAGAATGACAGTCTGGATTTTGATAAAATGAGTGTGTTTAGTTTGTTTCACAAACAGCAATAAAAAAAAGTTACCCTCCAGAAACAATGAAGGAATGTTTTAAAGAATATGATCACACTGAAAAAAAACATTTTAAAGAGGTGAATATTTATATTTCCTGTCATATTCACTACTATGTCTATGTTACTGAGTTATCTGACAGAATATCTTTTTTTTTTTTCCTGTAGTTGAGAGTACATTTAAAAACATTAAACAAGAAATTGTAGTTGATATGAATCCTTTAACTGTGGTGAGCCTTGTGACAGCTGTGTTCTGTTTTTTCTATAGAAAATACCTCTACCCATTCTCTCAGGCAAAAAAATTCCCTAGATATCAAAAAGCATCAACTGTCCTTTGAGATGAGTCTCCTCTTTGACATATGCAGACTGGAAAGCTAAGTAATAAGCTTACAGTTCAGACTCACTCTGTTCAGTTTATCATGTCTTGCTAAGTACACAGACTTCCCTGCTCAGAAAATTTTTAAAAAACATTAAAATCATATTTATTTTGCTGTTTCACAAATCTGTGGGTAGCTTTTATATAACTGTGCATCTTCAAAGCGGAATTATTATATAGCTGCATAAAAATATAGCTTTTCTTCTTCTGTGGATTACATAAAGAATGAAGAGGCTTACTGTTTTACTTTGGTGGATTGCATATCCCTGAGATAAATAACAAAAAGAAGAATCATATTGTTTTCTTATTCTTCCATCTAGACAGTTTTTGTATAGTGGCCAATTTTGAATCATGAGTCTAGAGTTCTGCTGAGGTGTTCTGCTGGCTTCATAAACAATAAAACCAAAGCTCAAGTGGTTTATGCTGTCATTTGAATCCCAAGATAAAGTTGTGTAAAACTACATAATTCTTGATATGCTTGTTTATTTTATATAGTAATACACAATCTGAGTCACCAACTCAGTTCCTTCTTATTCCCACTGAGGCCATCCTTCCTTTTCCCAAAAATTGCTGTTTGACAGAACAATTGAAGCAGCAGTTTGTTATAAAACAAAAGATATTTTTGTAATTGGCATATTTTGTTGCTGAAAGAAAAGAATGATAATTTCTTGGGATGGAGATGAAGATTTAAGAATATGTCAGTGGAAATAAAGAAGGTCAATTCAGGGCTGAAACACTTTTCATCAAAACTGGATCAACACAAAGGAGAACAGTTGGGAAGGAGCAAGCACCTTAGATGAAAGTATAGAACAAGATGTACTGCTAGTCTGAACAGCATCCCTCTTAGGATATATAAACTATTTCAAGAAAGTAAATGTATTTTCTTATTCAAGAAATGACAGATCTGGAAAAAAAAACATCAAAATTTGGGGGCTTATAAGTATAAGCTCCTATTCATGCTTGAATTACTTTAAATAGTGAACTAGGCCTTTTGAATGTGTGAGTGGACATTAGAAAAAGCGCTTTTCCAAAGTGGAAGAATGTCCTACATAATGCAAAAATTTTTTACACAAATTACTGTATTATAGTTACTAGTGATAATAGAAAATGCTTGTTGCAGCTTATGTGAAGCTGAAACTGTGGAGAATTTTAAATTCTTCCTTTTTTCCTCTTTGTGCATAAAATTTAGTTGCTACATCTCCATGGCAGCTTCATTTTCTGAATCTACAGTCCTCATGCATTTTTGAACAAGGAGGAGAAAGTGGCTATCTGAAAATATAAAGCAATCAAGAGATAAGCTGATATTTACTCAGATGGATGTTAAGATAGGTTACTTAAATAGCTTAAGAATATACAGTGAAAATTTAATTAGTGAGTGTGGCCTCTTGTCTAGTGCTTTAGAAGTTAAATGAATAGTGCATCGCAAATCCTCTATGATCTCACTGTAACAAAATATAAAACAAAAAAAGCAAAAAAATACCAGCAACACAAAGCCAAATCAAAACAAAATGAAAAAAAAACCCCACAACAATAAATAAATAAATAAAAACAAAAGAGACACCAAACAGCGGTGTAGCTCGTAGCCTTCACATGAGTTGCCTTAGTAGATTTGACTACTTTTAGAAGGCAGTTGGATCTTAAGTTTTCTAACATATTGGACAAGATAAGAGCCTTTTAGAATTCCTTCTTTTAAAAGAAGTATACCAGCTAACAGCTAACAAGCGTTCATAATTCTGAAATGATACTCCCGTTTGTTTAAAACTGTTTTCCTTTTGAAACAGAACTTTGGCTGATACGGTAGATATTTCTGCAGTTAAAGTATTATGCTTAGATTGTTGTATTGAAATTCATAGTTCCTACTCTCAGCAGTTATATGACATGAAGAAAAGATAAACAGAGAAAAAAAGTAAAGAGTCTTTTTCATGAAATGGCACCAGAAGATTTTTCTTCGGGGAATATTTAAAATAGATGTGTTTATTGCTGATATACTCAAATGTCTGATAATGGTAAGCAGATTAAGTATACACAGAACATCTTTTATGCCTGTTTCCTTTGAGTGAAGAGTATTATGTTTGTAAATCAAAGTCTAAATGCTGGCAAAGGGAGCAAAATGTATAATGCTATTGACAGGCTTATATCTTTAAAAAGCATTTTTATGTGACTATAACTTGACCATTCCTTCAGTTAAATATCAGAAACAGACAGATGCTTATAAATAACAAAGCAATCACATATCCTAAGAAATACTTTTTTTCATTTATTCCCTAGTTTTTCGACTAAATGAAGGAAAAAAATTCACAATTTTCGAACCACAGGCTGGTTGGAGAATGGCTTGAAAACAGCTCTAAGAAAAAAGGATGTCAGCTGATGAAAGATTCAACATGAGCCGATAGTGTGTGCTTGCAGCCCAGAAGTCCAACTGTATCCTGGGTTGCATCAAGAGAAGTGTGACCTGCAGGTCAAGGGAGATGATTCTGCCCCTCTATTCTGCTCTTGTGAGACCCCACCTGGAGCACTGTGTCCAGTTATTGGGCCCCAACACAAGAAAGACACTGAGTTGTTGGAGTAGGTCCAGAGGAGGGCCACAAAGAGGATCTAGAGGGCTGGAGCATCTTGCCTGCTAGGACAGGCTGAGAAAGTTGGGGCTGTTCAGCCTGAAGAAGATGAGGCTCAGTGGAAACCCTGTAGGCCTTTCATCTGACAAGGACCTCCAGAAAATCTGGAGAGGGACCTTTCAGAAGGGCATGTAATGACAAGATGAGGGGAAATGGCTTTAAACTGGAAGTGGGTAGATTTAGATAGATATTAGGAAGAAATTATTTACAGTGAGGATGGTGAGAGACCAGAACAGGCTGCGCAGAGAGGTTGTGGTGGTATAAAAAGAAAATCTGTACAGACAAGAAGTAATAGAAGTTTTGTCATCCAATTTGATCGTGAAGTAAAAACTGAAGGAGAACTAGAGTGAGCAACAGAGGAGAGCAGCACAATAAAGAAGAGAAAAAAAAAAAAAAAAAATTCCTGCTAATCCATGGACAGGAGACTGGTGCCTGAAAAGAAGGAATCAATTATGCAGAGTGTGATTGGGTGAGGCACTTTGGTGAGAAATGAGTTTTGAATAGGAAAATATATGGAATAGGAAGTGCAAGGTACACTTGCAAGGTAGAGGCAACTGTGGATGTGTACAACAATTTGGAGAAGAGATTGGGCCAAGGAGATCCACAGCTCTGTGCAAACAAACATCTTCTTTCATTCATTTCAAGAGACTAAACTGAGAAAACTGAGACCTTCACAAAATGTAATGATGATGGAAAACTTATGGTACTTTAACAGTGAAAAGTTGAACTGAATACAAAATAAAGAACTAGGCTTGGATGTACCCAGAAGAAAGATTCAGGCTCAATAGAGCACATTCCTTTTTAAAAACTAAAATGGAATCCAGTCTCAACACTTAATCTGTGAAATCCATTGGCAAAGCATCTCAGGACTGTAAATACAGTTCAGTGTGAAATAGGATTTCTTATTAGATTAGTGTTGGTAATGTACTGGTAAGTCTGTTGACACTAGGATATCTTAAGAGTCAGAACTGTCCTACATGCAGTCTTAAGTATTTTTACATGATTAAGACTTAAGCCAAAATATTGTGCCATTAATTTAACTATGCAATAGAAAAAAGTATTTGGAAGTCATCTTCCAGACATAAAAAACTTACATGTCTATTTCAGAATTAGTTCTAAGTTTTGTAAAGGTATTTCCCCAGCAATTTACACTATCTTCCTAAAATATTCTTATCTAGGAAGGTTCTGATTACTAGGAATCGATGTATCCTGTGCTCCATATGGAGCAGTAATAGATCACTGGGGACCAAAAAAAAAAAAGGTTGAAAAGGTGACAGGAGTATTTTCGTTCATTTTAGTACTAGACATCTCTTGGGTATATGCAGTAAAACTTAAGCAGCCAAGCTCTTTCCTGTACAAATTGTCCTGAGTTTTGCATGCAAGTTCTAAAACCCTCTGCTCAACATTTCCTTTCAAGTCTAATTCACGGAACTGTCACTTATAAATTTAAAGATCATTTTGAAGTGTGTGCAGATAATTTTGAACTGTGTGCATGGGCTGTACTGTTATCTCATTCTAAATAGACTGGGATGGAAAGTTGCATCCTACATCAGCTTATACAAGATAAATGGTGGTTTTTATTTATGCATCACTCAGCTTAGTATAAAATGGGACTTTTAAAAAGGAGATTAAATTGGGAATGCAAACCAATTTTTAGTGAGTGTTTACAACTCTAGCTTTAACACATTGCTAAGTTGGTTAACTGATAGTGATTACTGGAGTTCTGACAACCACACAGCATATCTCAAGGAGGAACACTGACCAAGATGAAATATTAATTTAATGTGTGTAATGAAAGCAAAAAAAGAGGAAAGTAGCAGTTCTATTTAATCAGATTCTAAAAATCAGTTTTATCTTGTTTTCTGATCTAAGAAGGGCTAATTTTCGTTGAAATAATATGCAGAAGTACTGTAACTTAATTATGACCATCAATTTTTAAGTCTTGATAAGCAGTTAAAAGCTGCCCTAGAAACCTTAGGAAAGGGAAAGCCAGGCATTCAATGGCTGAGGCAGTAAGCAGAGAGGATGGCTGTATCCTTAGCAACATTGTCACTACATAAATGCTCTAAGGAGCTCAGTCCTGAAACACATCTTCAGACAATCTGACACTTGGCTTATATCAGCTGGAGTGAATTTCCAGTCCATTACACTTAATTACATTTCTCTTTGGTATAGTGGCGTCACCTATCTGTACTGTAGTAAGTTGTTTAGATAAGTGCAGGAGAAATTAAGCTCCCAGCTTTTCAGTGGGTGCTATACAAGTGCATCCTGTGAAGTCAAGGATGCCTGAACAACTTTTGTTGGCATGTGCAAGTGGATCAACTGTAATTCCAAGGACAAATCCTGCTACAGTTCTGACCCATGCCAAGCGAAATCAGTTTGAGCTTAACATTTTATTGGATACCAGATATTAGGCTAGATGCAGCATTTGCAGCTCCTACCATATACTAGAACATGAGTAATCTGGATAATGATTTATAAATTTTTTATGAGTATCATTAATATTTTCACTGTCAGTATCATAGAGTCATATTGTGAAACTGTATATAAGGGCTGAAATCAATGTCCTGGCTATAATATACAATTATGGAACAGATGTGGGCAGGAACACCTTCCACTAAGTCAGGTTGCCCAAAGTCCCATCCAACCTGCCCTTGTACACCTCCAGGGGCAGGAAATCCAATACATTGAAGAATACAAGAGAATTTCACTGATCTGGAGTGTTACTTAAAAATAGCCATTCTATGAACTTATGAATGTTTGCAATTGTAAAAAGTAAATAAGTAAGTGGATTGCTGGAGAATTTCATGGTGTGGTCTACAAGAAAAAAGTAGCTATTTTTATGTACTAATATCTTAATTACCTTGTTTACCTGTGGTACATACAAGATTTTTTTTTTATTTAAAAAAAAATTTCAGTATGAAGGGCTTTAGATTAGTTAAAAATGAGATAGACCCTCAAGCACTAGTGAAAGTACTAGTGAAAGTAACTAGTTACTTTCACTAGTACTTTCACTAGTAAAGCACTAGTAGAAAGTAGTGTCACTACTCAGTCTTGTTGAGCAGAAGTAAACCACAGCCTTTCTCAGATTCCTTCTGCAGAGTACAACAGCACTTATGAGGGCTCTGAAAGTAATACCTTGTACTGTATTATGTTGGCCCACAACATCAGAGGTAGATGTTGGTGATAAGGCAGTAGAGGTTGAACCTTCCCTGTTATGTTTTATTGCCATGTGACAGACGGCAGCAGAGGAGCAGTCTGATAAAATGGCATCTTACATGGAAGTGCAGATTTAGCAAAGGTGTGTAACTGAATTCTTTCATGTGGAAAAACTTGCATCCATTGACATTCATCAACACTTGCTGAACTTTTATGGAGACTGAATAGTGATGATAGCATAGTGAAACGGTGGTGCATTTTATGACAGTGATACACCTCTGCTGGTGCAGATTTTTACGAGTACAGCACGCAGGCTCTTATTCATAGCTGGCAAGGATGCATAGCTAATGGTGATGATGATATTGAAGGATAGTGTTCTATAGCTGAGAATTCACTCTATCAAATAGTGTTTCTGTGCTCTTTGTATCAGTTATAGTTTTCATGGAAGCAGATAGGAAGCATTACTTTCAGAATGACCTACATATACTGCTAAGGCTGCTAAGAGTTGTGCCTTGTTAAATTCTATTTACAATTGCTTAAAATGAACAGATTTTATAGAAAGCTCATGTTTTCTCTAAGATTAAAATTAGGAAAGTTTGCAAACTTCAATATTTGGGTCACAAACACCTTGCTTCAACATTGGACAAGCTTCATTGGCTTGTTATTCAGCCTTTCATTATATCTGTAACAGTGAAGTTTCTATGTCCAGAAGTATGAAACCCACACATTCCAGTGCTAAAAGAAAGTCTATTTTGATCTGGGAACCTTCATAACATTTAAAACTGACTTCATGCATATACCCTGGTACTTTACCAGCCTTTGTATTGGCACTGAGCTTTACTGGGGAGTAGTATGGAGTGGAATTTTTCATTTCAGCTCCAATGTTTAGAAAGGCATTGAGCACTCATAACTCCAGATGAGGTGAAAAGAACAAGTAGATCTTTAACATCCATAAAATTCAGTGCAGAAGTATATTCATAATAGCTTATAACTGTGTTGATGGAAAGCAGCAGCACTGTAACTGACTCTACAACTTCAAATAGCTCTAGCAGATAGAGAAGAGAGAAGGAAATAGGTTTTCTCTGTCCTTCAAAACATTCTTCTCCTAAATGTTAAGATTGTATGGGGATGTATTGTTTTAAAAGGCATTATCGAGGGGTGGATTTCACTTGAGAATTCTTGTATGTTCAGCTTAGATATGGGAACCAGTGTGCCGCCAACTGTCCCTACCTGGCTCTCAGCAGAAAACAGCACAGAGTCACTCCTATCCTGATTATATGCTCTCAGCAATGGCTTCTGGATGAGAAGAAAAATAATCTCAACCTAGATGCATCACCTCTCTCCCAGATTCTCATCTTGAATTTATGAAATATTTTCCTGAATAAAAGCTTTTTTAATGAAATATGATTTTCATGAATAGTTCTCACAAACCATCAACTAAGAATAAATAACAATAAAAAGTTAGAGGGTACAGTACTCAGAGAAGCATATCAAACAGTGAAACCATACCTCCTGGCAGTGACACCCATCTCAAAATCATACTCAGAAAAGTAGGGTAAGTATCAGCCACATTATGTTTATGGAAGACTTTGCTATTTAATCAGTATTTAAAAAGAGAGAACATAGTATTTCAGTCACTTCTGTTTACTTTCTCCCTTTTGCTATCCTGGATGCAATAAGCTCCTGCAAGGATGAGATGACTGGGTAGGAGGAACGGAGTTTCAGGGACTCTGCTTCTCTGTAAATAAATTTCATTTACTATCATTTCTGTGCTGAACAAAACACTGAATCAGCAAAGCTGAACTGGATTCAATTAAACTGACCCTGTTTGTCTATCATTTCAGTGAACTTTAGTTATTTAGAAAAAAAAAAAAAAAAACCAAAAAAACTAAGCACATACACTTTTTTGTCAGTGAAGCAGAAAAAAAGTTTAAGAAGTAACACTATTTTCTAAAAGGCCAGAAGTGATAACCTTAATAGATCTGAGCATGTTATCACTCTCTCTACAAGATGGGCATAACATATCTAGATATTCCTTTTGGCTGTTTTTTGATCTTCCCGGAAGTGTACCTGAGAACTACATGACTCCACTCCAAAATAAGCACCCATCACAGCACAGTTTTGGAATAAAGTATTTTTTTAATAGTACTTTTGATATACACTATTTCTAGATACCTTTCCCCTCCTCCCTTTAAGCTGACATTGATTCAAATAGCCAAGACTCACAGGTGCTCATATTTAGCTTGAACTATTTGATCTGCCCACTCACAAAGTGTTCCCTCTCAAACACAAAGCTACTGCTGCAGTTTGCCAGCTTGCCATTGAGTATAACAGCCACTCATGGTCACTTCATGATCACAAAATCACAAAAGAATCCTGAGGCATTTTTCTGCATATGCAGATTACCTTGTAGCACCTACTGTAAATGAAATAGTCCCTCTTTTTTAGCCTACTCAATTGTTTCAAACTCCTGGCTCCATATGAAGTAGATCAGGCTAATTCATACTGGTTTGTATTTCAAATAGAGTTTTACAGGTATCTGCAGTGAATTAAGTAGACTGGTGGAACTTTTTGATAGGGGATTTACTACAAAATTCTCCTAGCATTTGTTAATTCACGCAGCAGAACACCATCAAAATTATAAGTTAACTGGCATTGTCTTCTGTACAGTCAGGTCCCTTCATATGCGTCACCCTATGCCTGAGTCTTTGTGAGCTGCGCAGCACAGAAGTAGGCTGAAGCCAGTAACTGTGACCTTCAATTGCCAAACCAACAGATATACAGTGTTACTCTCATGATTATCAGTGCAGGCAGGTTACACTTGGTTAGCTCAGACAGGTGGCACCAAAGTAAACAAGGTCTTTACCTCCGGCTTAAGCTTTTAATTTCTCATTATTGCTTCTCCCTGTTCACACAGACTCTGACTCCTCATTCCCTAGTGGTTTGCTCTACTGTTAAGACCTTTGGTTCTTTTTGACTTAGTAGTGACTAAATGAGAATAGTAGCTCCTTTGTGTCTCCTGCATCCTTTCTTGAAGAGCCTCAGCCTGAATTTTGCCTAGACTTACCTGTGAGAATTGGCAGTCCTCCCTCCTGCGAAGAGACTCTCCCCCAGGTCAGGTAAGGAACAAAGTTAGTTTAACCATCACTCAAACTCCTGAGGTTTCCCTGCTTTCTACAGGATTGCAGAATCCAATTGCATGGAAAATACAATCAAGAGCTGCAAGAATACTTACAACTTTTTTATACTTTTCAGATGACCTCACATAGACCATTTTTGATTCACTATTCCATTTTCCTAACAGCAGGTATTTACATATTCTAACAACTGACCCTATCTTACTGGCCAGAACAACATGTAATTCTAGTTTCTAATACCTAAAGAAATTCCATTTGGGCTAAAAAAAAAAAAAAAAAAAAAGCAAAAAAAACATGGAACGCCTTCTTTTTTCATGTTAAAGCACAGCTTTTCCTTCTCCACAGTATACCAGAGAAATCTGTCAAAAAAACAGTTTTGAAGAGTTTCACCAATAAGCAAAAAGAATCAATGCACATTCCCATTCATTTTTCCAAATCTAAAACCATGAAAAGTATCTTCTTCTAGAGTAACGCTCATGTGACGTTTCAAAATCTCTTTAACGTGCTTAATGAATTGGGAGGATTAATATTTTATGGCCAATTGTTTAGAAGGCTACTTTCTCTCCTAGATGTTAATATGCTTTTACAGTAAGCTAGTTGTATATAATGTGTTTCAAAACCTCAGAAGGAGTTTTTTGTGTCTGTCAGTCATGTATAGATTCCACAGATTTAGCTTTTAATAACTAATACCTCATACATAAAACTGATCAGTTCACACAGAAAATCAATTTTTTTATCACTGTCAATTGATTTGAGTGGGAATCATAATTCTAGTTTTGGTTGTTTTTTTTTGGCAGAGAATCTTTCTCTAGTTTCTTCTGTTTCCTTCTGTAAAGGCAGGCATAGCTTAATGTTAACTTGTACTTTTAGCTTACTGAACAAAATGAAATAGCTAGGAGGCTACATAAAATATCAGATAAATTCAGCAGGTGAGTCAAGGGCAAAAGGCATTTTATGTGTTTTTTAAAGACTTACTTCCCACCTGTTTCTCAATTCTACTGTAACATAATGAAGAAAAAATGTTATCAATGAAAATATGAGTGCTATGTTATAAGAGACAAAGGCCACAAACATGAAAAATAAAAAACTATTTGTGTTCTTGTGTTTAATATATTTAACTTCTCTAGCCATTCTGGTACAAATGTAATGTTATTTTTTTGTGGTTGGTTTTTTGGTTCTTCTTCTTTTTCTTCTTCTTCTTTTTTTTTTATGAAAGAATCATATGTTATATGAGCTGAGACATCTCATATTCTTGTTATTTCATACCTCAAAGAAGTTATTTTGCAAACTGAATTCCACATTGATATTCATTGTATTTTAAAGGTCAAAGACAAATAAAGAAAAAGTTGAAAAACATTTCAGAACTTGTTTATATATGACAGAGAAACCAGAAGCAGGAAGGCAGCAGTTTGTTTATTTGTTTACAAGTCACCTTTTCTAATTTGATGTGCCAAACATCATCAAAATCAGAGAGCTTCCAAGGTTAATAGTCTATCAGACAGGGCACTCAAGACTCTTTTGGAATATGGTTTGTTAATAAATGAAGTCTGAAATGATTACTTTCTTACAATATCCAATTTTTATTTCCTTCAGAAGCAAAATGGGAACATTTCATGAATAGCAAGTGGTAGTCATGTAGGGAATCCAAAGACTGGCATAAGAAACTCAAAGGTTATGAAGCTTTAGTGTTAAAATACAGTAGTGAAAGGAGAAAAAGGGAAAAATCTTCAGGAACGTCTTGAGGTTCAATAACATATTAGGACTAATTCTACACAAAGGATTTTTCCTTATTTATTTTCAAGTAATCAATCTTTTGTCAATTAAGAAAATTTAAACACCCATACCATTACAATTATGAGAATTTATGGATACAAATTTTTGACAATGCTATGTTTAAGAAGATATTGTGCTATGTAAACTAAACACATCTTTTTCTGCATTGTTATTATGCTATGATTGGAAAAAAAATTAAAGATTTTTGAATATATTTTGGTTAAATATTCTAATGTAAAAGATACCTGCTCTTTTCTTTGGGATTTCTGGTGTTTTCAGCATTGTATAAGCATATCCTACTCTTCTTTTTTAATGACTGTACATTTGTAGTGTACCATTCTCTTGGAGTTCTGCTGATTATTATTCTTGCATGAGCAGTTTTATGAGAAAACAGCAGCAGCAAAAAAAAAAAAAAAAAAAAAAAAAAACCAAAACCCATTATGTCATCACTGCTGATAATTGATTCAAACATCTATAAATCTTAAGAATTTGACTAAAGATTGAGAATCTGTGAAAACAGCTTGTTTGAAATAAGTAGATGCAGAAAGAGCACAGATTATTTACCACACCCTCTGGTAGCTATCATGGTAAATTTACTACAGCATGCAGTTACTCTTCTTACACATTACCAAAATAATTTCTACCTACTTTAGCACTCTCTCCCCATCACAGCTTTTTTACTGAGAATTGCTGAAGGATCATAAAACCGAAGTAGCAGACTAACAAAACCTCCGGGCTTAGATTTGTTAGTGAGTAAAATTCTGTTTGGAGAGGCAAGGTCAAAGGGAAAATGCCTAAAACTCTGTTTTAGCAAGCAGAGAACTGGTGGTCTGTTTTCATAAGAGTTGCTATCAAAGGTTACCTCTTAACTATTCCACAACACTATGCAATGTATTTTTTAACGATAGCAATAAATACACCTTTGTTGAGGGGAAGAGAACCTTTACCCCAACAGCATGACCAACAGGAATCAACAGTTTTAATATGTTCTTAAAGTTCCTCTCACCTTGTACAAAGTAACTAATCCTTACACACACACAGAATAAATTACCAAGAAATCGTAACTGTTGGCATTTACTTCTACTTATTTAGGATTTCATCTTCACTTCAGGGTTTGTCAAGATGCTAAAATAGTGGAGGATGCTAAGATCAAGTCAGCGTTAAATTGTAGAATCACTGAATCATAGAATGGCTTAGGCTGGAAGGGACCTTACAGGTTATCTAGTTCCAATCCCTCTGCCATGATCAGGGTTGCCAACCTCTAGATCAGGCTGCCCAGGGCCCAATCCAGCCTGCCCTTGAACACCTCCAGAGATGAAGCATCCACAGCATCCCTAGGCAAAGTGTTCCAGTACCTCACCACCCTTTGAGTAAAAAATTTCTTCCCAACATCTAACCTGAATCTCCCCTCTTTTAGTTCAGACATTCTCCCTTGTTCTATCACTATCAGACCATGTAAAAAGTTGCTTCCCCTTCTTCTTGTAATCTGGTTATGAGTACTGGAAGGCTGCAATGAGGTCTTTCCAGAGCCTTCTCTTCTCCAAGCTAAACAAGCCCAACTCCCTCAAATTTTCTTCATAGAAGTGGTGCTCCAGCACTTTGATAATCTTTGTGGCCCTCCTCTGGACCTGCTCTGGCAGCTCTGCATCCTTCTTGTGCTGGAGGCCACAGGCTAGAACATGGTACCTCAGATGGGGCCTGACAAGGTCAGAGTAGAGGAAAACAAACACCTCCCTCTCCCTGCTGACCACCCCTCTTTTGATGCAGCGCAGGACAGTTGGCTTTCAGGGTTCCAAGAGTGCACTTCTGGCTCATGTCCAGCTTTTTGTGCATCAAGATCCCCAAGTCCTTCTCCACAGGGCTGTTCTCAGTGAGTTTTTTTTCCCATCTAGACTCAGATCTGGGATTGCCTCGACCCAAGTGTAACACTTTAGCCAGTAGGCAGTTTATTATGAGCATCATAACTTAGGAAAAAAGACTGTCTCACTAGCAGACCTAGTAAAATGTTTTAGGAGCTGCTTATGTTCCACTAATGAAGAAACTAAATTCAGGCATGAGAAGTTTGTTGATATATTTCCAAAGTAGTGGTTTTACAACCATGTAATTTTCTCTCATGCAAAGAAATAATATATCTTGCTGTTAAAAGTTATGTGAACAGTTTCTTTTTCTTGCTTACACTTCATTCTGTTGTGCTCATCTGTTGGTGTGTTGCTTCTTTTCCCTTCTGTAATAACAGAATCAATATATAATATATTCTCAGTCAGAATTCACAGTGAAAATTTGCCAATTTCAGGAACATCTATACTATTACTATTTTGTTTTCTGTTTTCTTTTGTTGTTGTTTCTTTCAGTAATAGCATCAGAAACATCTGATGGAGTTTATCCAGAATAATTAAAAGATTAGCTCATGTAAGGATGTGAAACCAAGAACTCTTGAATTAATGTGTAAAGTCATGAAGGAGTAGTATATAAAAGTAGAAGTATAAAACATAGTACATTTGCACACGGCTATCAGAAAGCTTCTTAGAAGCTTTCTAAAGAATTATGAGACCTGTTCTTCTATGCCTTGTCTGGACTCATGCTATTCATTATCTATTTTTTTGCAGTTACTTTAGGAAGTAAAATTTTTGACAGTAAACAGCTTGCCTCTGTTTTCAATCGAGAATGGAAGAGAAGTACAGAAATTAAATTAATTGTTACTTATTTATTATTTTAAGATCTAAAAGAATTCCCTCTTGTTTTCAAAAGCATACTACAGCTCTCCCTTTTCTCCCTTAAATTCCTAATGTTTTGAGCTCTCAGTAATATGTCTGTCCTTGGAGAGTATGGATTGTTTCATTCTGTACTATTAAAAAAGTGTACCTCCTTGCAAATCGCTGTGAGAGTTTTATGAACTCAAGTACTTGGGGATAATAAATAATACAAGTCATCTGTTCCTTGCCAACTGTTTTCGTCTTGAAATCTAACTGCTTTGTTAGATTTCACAGGTATATTTCAGGAAGTCAAACATTTTTTACTGCATAAAGTTTACAAAAGATACTGCCTGTGGGTTCTGTAATCACATTTATGCTTCAGAAAGATGATTTATTTCTTGCTGCTTAACTGAAAAGAGTATTGTCTTTTATGATTTTTTCCCCTTGATGTATACTCTCTCCACATATTGTTTCCAGAATTCTAATAAGAACTTCATGAATTCCACAACTGTGGATATTCATCTGTTTGCAAAGTATAGGTCTGCATCATTTTTCACATTTCTCTTTATGTGGGAGAAAGTTGAATGGTTTCTGAGAGACTGTTTACTGTACCATAATTGTAGGCAAACTTACCTGTTGCACATCATGAAACTGCAATCAAAATCAAGTTTGCATGTTAACCATGTGAACTAAACGATCTTTTAAGTGTTCTCATGTTGGTGTCAGATATCTTGTCATCTTCTTTGCTCTTTTCTGTAGAAAAAAAACCACAAAACAAAACAAACAAAATCAACAAACAAAAAGGAACATTCGGGAAAGTTTAATGTTTAAGCGATATATGTGGTGAAAAAAAAGTTCTTTTCCAGCATCTGGATTTTGTTCCTTTCATTTTTTCTCTTGCACGGGATACATGGGATACATGTATACACGGATATCCCATGTATCCATGGGATACATGGATAGATATAACCTTGTGGATCCCCTGGCGACACAGACTGACAAAATCAGAGGCAGGAATGACCATAGATCCTTCTGTTTCATGAATGGACAGTTCTTCATATTCCAGCACTGGATGTGGGTGGAAGGATCAAGCAGCATATCTCCTGTATGAACCTACACATGAATTTCAAGACTACATTCTCATATCTTCACAGATTGACATACAGGGAAATCTTACAATAATGGTCAGTGAGTTTACATTAACAGGTGTTGGTGTGAAGAGGCAATGCAACACCTTGGGAAACAAATTAAGATCTACAAACTCTTTATTTGAGAGTTATTATAATAATTATTATTAAAATATCGGAGCATGCAAATGTATAAACAATGCTTGGACAACTCTCTACTTTCTTCCACTTTTTCTGGTGTTGTTTGACCGCTTGCAATATTTTTAAATGCAGCTTTGGACTGCATTTAAACAGTTGAATGAAACATGAATGTGCAGAATATTTGAGTACAATGCTCGTACTTACTAATGTATGTATTATGTAAAGGTAATTTCCTCAAATAGCTATCAACTCTTTGTGATATGTACTGAAGCTCTCTCTCCACATCACCCCTCCAGAAAAAAAACCCCAAATAAATGTACACCGCTCCAAACTTCTCCTTCTGAATTACAAAACAAAGACTGAAACTCCTATTAGTCTGTCATGTGGAATTCCCTTCCATATGTTTTTTTCTAAATGTATATTTTTGCATGTTAACTGCATCTTTGCAGGTCTAAATCATTTAATCTCACAGTCCCAAACCATTTTGTTGGCATAGCAGCTCCCTTGATAAAGGAAAAATTACAGTAAGCCTAAAACTGGAATGACAACACTCATTTTATAAAAGATTCAAGTTCCAGTAGATATATCTCAGTGAATGGCAGTTATCCAGGTACCTCTAAAATACGTAAATAATTGTGAATAAATTTACTTGAACAGTTAAATTTATTAATCAATTGAAAATTTTGCAGCCTGGAAGCAAGTTCAGTGACTGTTTATGGATGATTCATCAACATTGCAAGTCTGGGATTTTTGTTAGACCTCATGGTTATGGTCAAATTTAATTTTTAAATAAGTAATTATATTTTTCTCTGCATGGAATCACTGTGTGATTCAAACTGGGAAAAGAGCAACAATCTCTAACGCTTTTTTTAATATTCTAACCCATGTCCTTTATTACAACAACGTTAGGCTAGAAAATATAAAACAGTAAAATTTTCTGGTCTTTCTAGTTCCATTCTGGTCAAGTGAAATGGGGAAATAGGGGGAAATCCAGCAGTCTCTTTACAGTTTATTAGCATTTTTGTTTCCAGTGAAAGTTGGGATTTGTAAATATGAATGAAAACATTTGCAATAATAATTAGAAAATAGTTTTAATTTTTATAAAAGTGAAATGTTAACTGTTTTACACTCAATGCTTTTTTCTACCGAAACAGTTTTGAGTTAATTATGAACGGTAATATTCATCCCTGCACAGGAAGAAGGGCAAAGTACAAGGATCATTGAACACTACATTTTTCCAATGTTACCTAATTATAAGAACACCTGCGCTGAATAACATTCAGCTGATATATTTGCAGAATGTTTAATAGTCCTTAAAATTCCTCATTTCTTAACTGTAATGGGCCAGTGATGTTTGCACATTAACTTGTGTAAGAAATATATTGTCAGAGACTACTCCAGATACTTATTTTTCTACCTTATATCTAACTTGTCGTTTGTAGCAGAGTTATTATTTGAGATCTTTGCCAATAAGTCCATTAAATATTGGAATGTATCTAAGTAATTTCTAAGGTGTTTTTCTCTTTCTTTTTCTTTTTCTTTTTCTTTTTCTTTTTCTTTTTCTTTTTCTTTTTCTTTTTCTTTTTCTTTTTCTTTTTCTTTTTCTTTTTCTTTTTCTTTTTCTTTTTCTTTTTCTTTTTCTTTTTCTTTTTCTTTTTCTTTTTCTTTTTCTTTTTCTTTTTTTTCCTTCTTTTTCTTTTTTTTTTTCTTCTTCTTTTTCTTCTTCTTCTTCTTTTTTTTCTTCTTCTTTTTCTTTTTCTGGACTCCATGTTGGAATTTTGAAAAGGAGTCTTCTGTTCCCTTCTAGTGTGTTTCCACATACAATAATCTCTTTCCACGGTGACTACCTTTTGTGAGCAGTGCTTAAGATCACAGTTTTGCAGTTAACTGATGAAATGCTGACTGCTTTAGACTACAAATTGCTTCACTTTTTCTTTTTTTTTTTTTTTTTTTTTTACTTTTTGTTTGTGTGTGTGACTCTGTATGTCATCTACTCTTCAGTGATTCCAACATCACCTTCTACTGCTCTTGTTTCTGACTTTATGCTAAGCAGAATGTCAGCAAGTAACATCTCATATCTCAGTGGCACCTTTATGAAATTTAATAATACTAAATACAGTCCGGAGTACAACTTTTTTAGAAGGCTATCATTTTGCAAAACCTCTCTTATGACTTTACTACAAGAGTGAAAAAGGGAACTAGAAGTGCTCATTTGATAGGCACTGAAATGTGTATTAGCTGCTTACAACCAACTTTTACATTTTTTACATGCATGGATTAAAAGCCAGTAGCCTCTTCTTGTCTCTTTGAGAACACATTTCTATTTGAGAACATGTTCAGGTTTGTTGTTGTATGTGACCTACTTTGATCACATTCTAGTAGGAAAATTAAGTCAGTGCTATTAGAAGTCACTATGGAAAATCTGATTGGCAGATTATTCTGAGTCCCTGAAGATGAGATCTTAATTACTTATCTAAATTTTATAAATGGTCATTTAAAATTTGTATTTCTTGTCATTGGGTCACGGTTGTTGATAATCCTTACTTACATGAGATGCAATTTTCCATAAGTGATACAAAATACTTGGAATATCTCTTATGATAGCCTTAATGTTGCTGCTGTTTATCAGGCCTCATAATGTGATAATTACTCTTAGAGCCAGTTTTTGCATAGAACAAAACTTAGGTTTTTGTTTAAGATATCTGTAACCTGACAGCTTGAATTCTTTCTAAAACTATGCAAAACTTCTGGGCATATACTTTTTCTACTTTACACACATTTCATGTCAAAATGTCACCTAAACAGATGTTCATACATACCAGACCTTCAAAAATGTTTATATTTTCTACTGAAACACCCCAAGTGTTGAATACAAACCAAATGGCAGTCTGAGAAAAATGAAGGGGTTTTGAATAGGCACCACATATATGTGAGCTATGTATTTTTAATGACACCTGCCGGACTACTGCAGACGTAACAAGGAAACATTTGGCTTCTTGAATTTTTCCTCTTTTGGTAGTGGAAAATATTGTCTTATGTATTAGTTCAATTGCTTAGGTCAATATAGAGATGAAGACTTCTATTCTGCTTTTTCTTCCCCCTTTTAAATATTCTGTTTACTTTGTGCTGGTTCTCATTTCTTTCTTTGAACTTTTCCAGTCATTTTGCAAGACATTCTCTTGCAAAAGAGCATGTCGTAAGGCATGACTTACAGGGCAATTGTATTCATTCTGGATTTTATCCACTCTCTGGGTAATCCCTTTTCCCTGGAAGGTATTTTTAACCTTCCCTGCAAGGTATTTTTTCTTAATTTGATCAGTTTTGCACAGTTCTAATGGGGGTACATTTGTGGTAATGCTGACTACCCTTAAGATAGACACTTTTCTCAGGTGAAATTTTAACAGTTGTCTCTTCCTGCATTTTCCATTCTTGTGTGCTTAGCTCCCATTAAAGGCAACGTAATCAGTGTAAATTCTTGTATTTCAGTCTGACTTTTTTTCAGTTTAAATGATATTATTTTGGCAGCATATCGCCTTGTATTTATATTGCCAACTTCAGTTAACTATAGTAGACTTTTTGTTTTCTTTCATACTGATAATGGCCTCTGAGGCAATTCTGTCCATCACTCCTGATGAAGAATTCCCCCACTGTAGTCACTCTCTTCCCACATTTTTCACATTTGACTGTTTCTGGTTTGTTTGTTTTTTGTTTGCTTGTTTGTTTTTTGAGCACAGCAAAGTGATGTTATGTACTGTCATCATTTTATTGTTTCCCCAAAACCTCCTCCTCTTTTATATTGCCTGTCCATAGCCTTTCTTCTGTGTACCCTGACCTTAAGACACTTTTCATGTAAACTTTTGGATTTTTCATCATGATTTTCTTATCTACCTTAGACATAGAGTCAGTGCAAACTGACCTTTCCCACCAGTTTCATTTTGAGTTGAATTCTCTCATGTCTGATCTATTTTTATTTCATTGTTAAATGTAAACTGTAAGTTTTCTGTCCCTTGGGATCTGGGACAAGCAATGCAGATCAGTCCCTGCCATGGTGTTCTATCTCTGAATCTTCTCATAAAATGCTGATCTTCAAAATTCATTCTTTGAATTACTTGCTTTTGTTTTCCATCTTATTTTTACCTTACTTCTTTGTTTAAAAATGGCTAAGTTACATTTCCATGTTTTATGCTAAGGCTACCCTTGTGAAAAAAATCTATGTTGTAATCACAGTAACCACAGTGACTGTTGGTTAAAAATAAAGATGAAAAATATGGAGGAAATCTTGTTAATAGCTGAGTATTAAATTTTAAATCCCTTCTCTCTCCAAGTGCACTCACATTTTATTTCCAAAACCAAAATACTGGTAAAAATAATGCAAAATCTGTGATGTACTCTATCTTAGGAAAATCATAAACTAACAAAGATCCAAAGAGAGACATTATTCACCCATCAGATCTCTGCCTCAGGAAAAGATGTTGTGGTTGACCTGGTCATCTGTAGTTACAGCTTTGTGTTGCAATGCTACCGCTAGGTTTCTTTTAGGATTTCATTTTCCTGGCATTTTGTATTGAATAGTTCTACTTTGGGGCAAAATGTGTCTTTAATCCTTAGATGAATAATACTGATATAGTCCCTGAAGACCTTGACAAGTATCTTTTTATCCTTTTTCCTTTTTCTCAGCAGAAAGCTCTTATTTTTCTCATTTGAATTCTACTGAAAGTGTGGATACATAGCCTATCACTCTTTCAGGTATTTTACTACAAATCTCGGGCTGTCTATGTACCACGTGCTTAAAAGAAAATTCAGATACTTCTTTGAATTTTCTGTAACAAGAGGTGATTGAGCTCTCCTTGTATTTCCCCAAAGTATCTATTTTAGACCAATGCCTTAAAAACACTTCCTCTATTCTCTCAGTTCTTCCTAAGATGATAATACATAGTTTCATTCTATTCAGAAGCAGATCTACTGATAAGTCTAGAGTCAGAATTTCATGCATAGCCAATTTCTGTGTTTCAGGTTTTCCTTTTTTCCATCTTTTTTCCATCATCAAGCTCTCTTCTCTGCTACATACACCATCGAGAAATGCTCAAATGACTCTGCTTTGTTGCTTTGTAATAATTACTTAACTAACAAAAGAACTTGATTATGTGATTTCATAGAAGAGTCTGAGCAAAGATTTTGACATATCTCTTACTTGATCTTTAATTTTTCCCAACAAGAGTTATTTTTTACTTGTTTTACAGCAACACATACATGAGTGAGAAAAATAGATCTACCTGAGATCATTCTCCTCCACAAAATTCCTAGCGGTGATGCTGAAAAGTGTCATCAAATTTTAAGCCTCAAAAGAACAGCATTTTGTAGCAGAAGGTGCAGATCTCTTACGACCCCTACAAAAACACTCAGACTCTATAAAGTGTCATTCTAAATGCAATTTATTGGAGATCATGCGATAAAGAAATAGATGTATAAAAATAAGACAAATAGATAAAAAACAGATAATTTTGAGTCCCAACAGATGCTGGGAATTCCAAACTGTGTAGCATCAAATATATTTCCTGTCAGGCTGCAGCACACTGTGCAAGTCCACCTTCAGAAAGTTACTCCATTTTGGTCATTCTGGCTATTACAGAATTTTTTTTCACAAGAAAACAATTACATACATGATTTCTACAGTCAGACAGAAAGTATGTTTGCATGAAATTCTTGCTGCATTTTTAGAAAAGGGCTGGTACCAAGCGAAAGCTGCCTGCAGGATCCTCCAGTATAATGATATGTATGAGATTATTTCTGAGGCAAGGGGTCTGTGCATGACAAAAACTGCCTGAAGACTAAATTATATGTGCATTACAGCACAACAGACCACAAATTTGGTCATGATCAAGTTAACTATTGTGTAAAGAATTAACTCCTCCATTTACAGTGATCTTCCAGCCATAATCACAACAATTGTTTTTAGAAAATGTAAACTGTGTAAATGTTCATTATTTTTCTTGCTAGCAAAAAAGCTGAAAATCATAAGGGTTTGGAAAATAAAATTTCATCCACTGAAGGACTCACTCCAAGTGAGGACTGAGGTGTGAAACAGAAGCAGTAAAAACTCTTGGCCTCATCCCGTGCATGTGTTCTTATTTGGTGAATAAAAGGTTCAAGTCATTACATAGTCATTTTCTCAGCTTCTCTTTGCATGGGAGAAGAATTTCAGAACTGCCTAAGTATAATGTGAGTACTTAAAAATATTCAGTTCTTTTGAAATATCTGTCTAAATTCATATGCTCTTGATGGATGTCAACATTCCTTCCCTACTTTTATAAAATACTCCTATATTTTTATCTCTGCTACAACAAAATATCACTGATGTATCTGAGCTTTTATTTTCACCCAACCCACAAGTTGCTTAACTATTTTAGCTGAGAGAAATTTGTTTGGAAATAATATATCCATCTTGGAACTAGACATGCCTGACTTACTTTGATGATGTGTTTCAGGATGACAACAGGCATTTTGATGGTGTGTTATTGTAATACATCTTCAGACTGAGAGTTAGCAGAAGTTCACATACTTGTTTCTTGATTACATATATGATACACTCTGGGTTTAGGGAGATGGTTTAAAAGTACTGTAACTGGGTTATGACATAAATAATAAAAAAACCCTTATATTTAGCTTGTGAGTTAGCAATAGAGCTCAAATGCTCTACAGAAAAAGAAGGAATGGGAAAACTCAGAAAGCCAGACTAATGGAGAAAAAAAACAATTTTATCCCCTTCTAAAAATAGTTTACTTTTTCCCTAGTGATTGTTCAAATAGAATCATTAACATGACATTTTTTGATCTTCCTATATCTCCTTATAATAGTAGAGAGTCCAGAGTAGGGCTTTGAAGGTGATGAAAGCTCTAGAGGGCAAGATGTTTGAGGAGTGGCTGAGGCTTCTTGGTTTGTTCAGCCCAGAGAAGAGGAGAGACTCCCACATGGCAGCCCACAGCTCCTCATGAGGGGAGTGGAGGGGAAACACTGATCTTTGCTCTCTGATAACAGCGACAGGACACAAGGGAATGGCACGGAACTGTGTCAGAGGGGGTCAGGTTGGATGTTAGGAAAAGATTCTTTGAGAGAGGGTAATCAGGCCTGGGAACAGCTCCTCAGGGCAGTGATCACAGCCCCAAGCTGACGGAGTTCAAGGAGCTTTTGGACAACACTCTCAGACACAGGGTTTGAATTTTTGGTGCTTCTCTATTGAACCAGCAGTCAGAATCCATGTGGGTCCCTTCCAACACAGGATATTCTATGATTCTATGATTTTGTGATAATCTGTAATAGAAGCACGAGGAGTAATTTTGCAGGATGAAGCTCTTCAGCAGAATATTTCTGCATTTTCTACTTGATAACTGTCCAGATCATTCTTTAATTCATTATGCCATATGCTACAAAGTTACACTTCATATGGTTGTTGTGAGACCATGTGTCCTTTTACATATGAGAGATATTCTAATCTTGAAACTTTTCCCCAGCAAGAATACATTAAAGAGCTGTAGTGACTAGTAATTAGGACAAAAAATCATTTTGGTAAGTTTATTTTTATATTATGATTAAAATTATTTAAAATTATTGATTTGTATGTCATTTTGGAATGGTTTTAATATTTGCAATAGGACAATTTGACACTGACTTTCCTTGTATGAAGCCCTACATAATTATTTCTTTTCAGATCTATGTAGTTTGCAGCAGGACTATGGTCATCCAAATCCATTCTGATAATCCAACATGCTATCAAGAGAAATTACCTGAATACTCCAAAAATTGCCAAAGTCAACCTTGAAAACAGAGGAGCCTGTGAAGAAGCTTTCTTACCTATGAACTGTTGCTGGAGATCTTCTAGCCTGATGTTTCTCATGCTGTTGATAATTTTTTATGGCTCTTTGACAAAAGCTTCATAAAACTCAGAACACTGATTTCTGCTTTCTTGCATCCCTTCCTATTACACATTTCCAAAATATGTTCTGATGTGTAAGGAAATAATTAACAATGCTGATATTTAAAGTACTGTAACTAGTGCCTGGGTAAACATCACTAGGATGAAGCAGGAATCAGTGTAGCATGGCTATTGTCTCAGACTTTCTGTCTGCTTAGTCAATTGTATTTGCATGTATCAGTTCTGTTTCTTGTTTTAAATATTTTCTTTGCAACTGAAGCTGACAGCTGTGCTTCAAAACATTAAACAAAGCTTCAAGATTCTGTCACTACAGTTTAGTAAACACTGACCTTACATAAACTCCCATCAGTTTATTTGTGTGATGGGCAAAGCACAGACTGTCTATAGATTAGGAATATTTGGCAAAACACTAAAGTTCTCTAATAATACAGCAGAAATTAGAACAAATGAGGTCTTTCATGTGTGAACTCTTGCGTTCAGCTTCAGGTGTCAGCAGGAAACAGGGTAGCAAGAGATTTTTTCCTGACATTTCTGACTTTTTTTTTTTTTCATACAAATTTTCAAATATTTTAACTATGTGGAAGCTTAGTGCTGTATATTATTAAGTGGTGATATTAGCTCTTGTATCTGTATGAGGAAGTGTTTGGTTTACTTGTTGTCTGTCAAATGTATCTACATCTAGAAAAATTTGCCAGCAATTATTCTGCCTGTCATTGCTGCATTATCTCATCCTCTGAGAATGTACTTGTTTGTTAGTTTGATTTTAGTAATTAAAGGTCTTCATAGGATTTTCATCATTAAAGAATCCCTTAGATTTAAATTTTACTTGCAGTTCTCAAACTAAGCTCTTCTAGAGAAGAAATCTTTGCCCAAGTCAACTACCAAGTGTTCTATATTTTCATATAACTGCATAAAAGTAATTAATCTTTAGAAGTTATTTTCACATAATTCCTGTAAAACAAGAGTGAAGACAGGTCTGGGGACTTGGTATTGCAAATGCATGCAAGCAGTCTAGATCCAGGTGCATATACACTAGAGACATTTTCACAGCTAAACTTTCCTTTTTCAGCAGAGATCAGTCCCTAGCTTATGCTTTTAAAAGAAAACAAACAAACAAACAAAATCTATGGCAAGACAAAATTCAGAAGCCAGAGGATGTTTTAAAAAGCCTGTACTTTAACATTTCAGAATAAAATCATTATATTGACTGTTGTCCCTAATTCTTTCTAGTTCTTCCTTTTACCATCATTACAATTTCATCAATATGCTTTATTTTAATCTGGATTTTATTGATAGTGCAGTGACTTGATTTCTGTTTTTGGCAGTGGCCTTGAAATATTTTTCAACTTTATCTTTGATCACTTAATTTTAGAAGTTTTAGATTGGGCTATTTCTATGTCTAGACAGTACCCAACCCAAAAAGCACTAGTTGAAGTGGAGATCCATCCAGCTAGGTCTCTAGAAGACCAAACACAACACCAAACAAAACAGAAAGACCTATAAGAAGGACTCTGAGTCAAATTTTAGAGATGAGAATATTCATGATCTGAATGAATCTGAATAACCTACCACTGGAAAAAAAACAAACAAACAAAAAAAAACCAGTTCTGAGATAAAATAATATCAGTTATGTATTAAAAGTGGGCAGAAAACTTATTGCTGGTAAGAAACCAGCAGGTCCTACTAGCTTTTGAAATTAATTTATTTTTTCCCCTGGAAGGGCATATAATACCTGTAAGCTGTAAATAGAGCCTATAAACTGTAAATATCCATAAACCTGTGATTTTCTCATGTTTGTTTATTTTGTGCAAATATGATGTCACCCTCTTTCACTTTTCTAATATTAAATTTTTGCATTTCATTGTAATGGACCCCATAGGAAATATATTTTTGAGGGAGCTGATATATTTCAGTTCCTTTACTAAAGAAGGCAGTCTTTGCTGCAAGAATTATGTTCAGTCTTAAAACAATCGTACTAAATTCTTAAACAGGCTGACAAATTGCATAAACTCTATGCAATAATCTATATTATCTGAGAAAGACACTGATTGGTAGCATAAATAGTATTCTGTACCATTATGCTTAGATAGGTCTTAGGTTGTTTTTGCAATACATCGTTTCTCATATACCTCTGATAACACAGTAAGAGTAAAAATAACCTTAATTTACTGGAGTTCTAGCTTATCTATAGTATTTGACAAAAGTTCATATTACCTCAGTTATTTCTCACATATGCCGACATCTGTCCATCTCTTTGTAATGGCAGTTCTCCCTTCTGCTCACAATTTCTGTTGTAGATTCTCTGCACAGGTCCTTGCAGCAAGCACAGTCTGTCTGTAAAATAACACGAGGAGTTACTTACACTCCTGCTTGGGGTTTTAGTGAGGAGTGTATGTGCACTACAAACTTAGAAGGGGTTCAAGATGCTTAGGGCATGCAGAGACTTAGATTACTATAATCCCCATATGTAAGCAAGTCAGTACAAAAATACAGGCTGATTTTTTAAAGAAACATCAGGCTGGACTTCTTTAATGGCTGCTTTCAAGCAAGAATTCACAGACCTTATTTAAGGTGGTTATACAGTAAGACATTAAAGATATGCTTTGTCAAATTGTCAGTTTTAAGATTTGACATTATAAAAATGTAATTTTCCTAATTTTTCAAATGGCTCTTCTGACTATATATTTCATCAAAAGCAATGGCTCAAGGCAGACATCTACCACAGATGATAACATTTACAATTATATTTTGAGAGTTTTTTTATAAACAATCAAATATGGCTTCCTTCAGAGTGAAAGTATGTGCTGTCTGAAAGAGGGCAGGATGAGCAACCTGCTTCTAAAAAAAATGACAACACAGTACATACAGAGTGTGCTTTGTAACTAATTGCATAATTACTAGTTTGAGCTTAAATAGCTTAATCTGGATTTGTGTATATATCATTGCAAATGTTCTTTAATATGAATAGATGATTCAGAAAAAACACTATCCCTAGAAAGCAACAAATAGATAATATCAGAGTACACCATTTCATGTGTAGTCCATAGAAATCCTCAAGTATTAATAAAAATCTGATATACAAAAAATTCTGATACACAAAGCAGAGTAAAACTGCTATATCTAACAGGACTGTAATTACTCTCTTAGGCAATACAGGGGTTAACTGTTCATTCTCCTCATTAACTGTTGCTGAAGAAAATTTGCTAATTTATAGATACTGACTTAACAAAAAAAAAAAATAGGCTAGAACTGTGCACACCACATCTTAGGTAAGCAGTGAACTGAGGAGAAAATACAAATCTGTTGATAAAAATGTTCAGTTGAAATGTTTTTCAGTTTAAAACTGAATGTGATGAAAGGGAACACATCTAAATGTATTTGGTGCATCCCTATTTCTGGTGACTTGTGTACTTTGAAAGATTCACAGAAATCGAACATACTATTTTTATTGCCTTAGTGAATGGACTTTTTTTACTCATAGCTAAGGAGAGGTGTATCTATTGTATCCCAAGTGTTAGGGTATGAAAGGAAAGATTTTAAAAAAAATTAAGTTTGACTGCATCTCCGCAGATTTCTTTGTAAAATAAAGAATAAATAGATTTGCCTCACATGTATGAAATAGCACTGGAGTAGCCTTGTGTCTGTTCTGCTGAACACAGGCAAGGATTTGGGTATGAGAAGCAGCTGTGCAGTCTATGTATTGTATCAGATTGTATCAGATTACGTACCTTTACTTTAGAAGTTTATCCTTTTATTTAGAAATAGTTCAGTATTAGCTACCAGAAACATAAAATATTGTCTGGAAAACTATAAAAGACTTCTGAAGGTATTACCAAAATATGGATTAAAGTTAAGACACGAAAGTCAAGACAGAAAAGCATGGTATGCAACAGTATATAAATGAGGAGGCAGGTCATGGAGAATGTAAAAAGAGGAGTTGTCTCTAGAAAAGTTGTATACTATGTTGTTTTATACTGGAAATACTAAATGTGCACTGATGCGAGATGAATAATATAATATAATATAATATAATATAATATAATATAATATAATATATAGTTATCACTCCATGTATGACAACTGATCCTGCAGACCTAGACTTAATGGTCAGGAGATTTAACTTTGTGAGCATTCCATCACTCAAACACTGAAAAGGAGATGAAGCCCTTAGCAGGGTGTGCACTGTTGTTCATGTTTATTCCAACTGGCTCAAAGTGGTAGAATGAAAACTTTACTGCTGCTAATATTCTTGAGACAATACATGATATGCTTGCTGAGATGAAACACAGTCAGGGACTATTTCACCTCTGTTTTCTCCAAGGAATTGTAAATTACCCTCCTGAGATATTCAGTAACACACGAGATCAGTTATTTATCAGCCTGCTTCAGATGGACTAGTGTAATGGTTTCTGCAGAAATTCTCACTCCTTTTAATTCAAAATAAGGGTCTCAAAGCACCAATATGGAAGCTTCATTGCAGCAGGCTTAGAAGAGGAGAGGAATTTCAGCCGCCAGAAGGGGAAGGGGCAGAAGAACCCCTCCACCTTGAGGTGAAAAATGTGGCTAGATTTCAGGGTCATGTTTCTGCCAGCAATCAGACAGAAGGACTGAGGTAGGAAATGAATAAGAGATGGGGATAGGATTGTTCCTCTGGCTGTCTCTATTCATCTATGTATCTAAGCTGAGAAGTCTTTGGGATCTTTTATTACCTTCCCTACTTCAATTTACTTGTTTGAAATCATTTAGACCTTTCTTTTCTAGTGCTTCTCAGTCTTGTGAGTCAGAACAAGAAAATATTTATTGAATTTCTATCTCACACATGTCAACATTTCCTTATTAATGTATGCTTAATTATTTTTTATGATAGCAGATATTTATACTTGTCATCATACTGACTTCTTTCTGCATGTGGTTAAGAAAGTAAATTCGATAGATAGGAAGTTTCATACAGCTGGGTGTTAATGGAAGAGATTTCAGCTCTCTACTTAATGGCTGCTGGCAGAGATTTTAGGCAGCAGGCAGCAGAGGGGGAGAATATACTGAACTCCTAAGGTCTTTTGAAAGGCATTGATTTATAGTCTTATCCATGCCTCTTGACACACATGATGGGAGAAAGACAGAGTACCAATCACAGAATTACAGAATCATAGGGGTTGGAAGGTACCTCTGGAGGTCTTGTAGACCAACCCCCTACTAAAGCAGGTTCCCTACAGTCTGTTGTACAGGAAAGTGTCCAGGAGGGTTTTGAATATCACCAGAGAAGGCAGCTCTACCACTTCTCTCAGCAGCTTTTTGCAGTGTTTTGTCAGCCTCAAAGTAATGAGTGCCCATATTCTATATTCCAGTTTGTGCCTACTGCCCCTTGTCTTGTTGCTGGGCACCACTGTAAAGAGCCTGGCCCCATCCACTTGACTCTCACCCATTAGATATTTTTAAATATTGATAAGATCCCCTCTCAGTCTACTCCAGGCAGAACAGTCCTAGGTCTCTCATCCTTTTCTCATAAGAGAGATGTTCCAAGCCCTTCATCATCTTTATTGTCCTCCAACAGACTCTAAAAGTTTCCTTAGTGTCATCAAAGAGGTGGGCATGCTAGTAGTGAGCTCCTGGAATAATCAAACAAATATGATGATCTTCAAAAGTCTAGTTCAATGTATTGCTGTAGTCTCAAAAAATCAGCAAGGCTGTAGATTAATTCAGCTTTCTCTTGCTTTTTATTTCTTGCTTAGTTTTTGGTGAGATTGTATTTATTGCTTTGAACAGCACTACATGAAAGTACAGCAGGTTCATTCTTTAAATGTCAGTTGATTTTATGATCCCACTTCTAACAAGTGAAGGCACAGAGTAAGAAACTCACAGATATTTATTTGTAGACCAAATGTTTGTTGAAAATTACAGAGGTAGAACAGGATATATAATGCCTTTAATAGTACTGAACTGAGGAAAGGGAAAAGTAATAAAAGAGACTACTGATCAGCTGTTTTTCCAGAGTTAAGAAAAGAAAAAGAACATGGTAGCTTGCATACAAAACTAAGTACACTTTCTTCTGAGAGTAACAAGACATGTCTTTTAAGCCTTTGAGAGTAATGAAGAAATTCCAAAAGTACTTGGCAGACATGTAAAAGTATACCTAATGAGTATGTACTTTTGACCTTTCCTTTCTGTTCCATCTCTTTATCTCTTTCCATTATGTAGTTAAGTAGTTGAATTGTTCCTTTGTTGTTCATCAATGTATTATATAAAAATGATAAACAGAACAAATTTTTATCTGAATTTTTCTCTCTCCCTTTTTTTTTTTTTTTAGTGCAACGATGACCAATGCATTGCTTGTATGTTGCTGGGAGAACTGTTCTGCCTATGCTGCACAGTTTTAGCGGTGTTATAATAAAGGACATTTACCCAAACGTCTGAAATTCCTTTATAGGAAAAAGCCATTATCTTTTAGTCTATTTGTAACATTAGACAGAAAATCATTTTTCTTCTGATACAAGTTTGTGCCTAAGACTAAATGTTTCCTATAGTTGAAGTCATGCTCTGGTACAAAAAGCGTATGTTGCCTGCAGGTCAGAATTCTTATTCTCCTGGAGTGGCATTGCCTTCCATAACAGTTCTGCATTTCAGGCCTTACTTAACATCACAGTAGCCATAATACAGATATAGTTTCGGTGAAAGAGCTGACTTGAAAACAATATTCTTAGTGTTACAAAGATTCAGTTCTGAGCGTTTTCAGGAAAAGATCTATTTTTTCACTTTTTTATTACTATTATTTTTATTATTTATTTATTTATTTATTATTTATTTTTTAAATTTAGGGGTGTCTTTAGGGAAGACAGCAATCTCTTCACAACAGATATTAATTATCATTATTGATTATTACTTAATGTGTGTGTACAAAGATGTTGTAAGCCCTGTGGAAGTGCATATGAAACAGTGGTATCACTGAATTCCTCCAAGCAGAAAACATTGCGCTCATTGACATTTATTGACACTTGCTCAACGTTGATGGAGACCAAACAATGGATGTGAGCACAGTGAGGCGTGGGTAATGTGTTCATAGAATCATAGAATCATAGAAAGGCTTGGGTTGGAAGACACCTCAAGGATCATCAAGCTCTACCCCCCCTGCCACAGGCAGGGCCATCAATCTCCACATTTAATACTAGACCAGGCTACCTGAGGCCCATTTCAACCCAACCTTCAGTACCTCCAGGGACAAGGCATCCACAACCTCTCTGGGCAGCCTGTTCCAGCACCTCACCACTCTTACTGTAAAGAACTTCCCCCTGATATCCAACCTAAATCTTCCCTCCTCCAACTTAAAACCATTTCCCCTTGTCCTGCTATTATCTAATCTTTCAAAGAGTTGAAAGAGTGTTTCAGTAGTGGTGACAGTGATGTGAAAGCTTAGCCATGTTCCATGTGGTCATACACAGCTGTGACACCATAAGATGAAGAGCAGCTCGATCAGCTCATCCATGTAAACTGGTGGATTATGACCAGGGAATTCAGCTGAATATTGGCTTCAATGCACTGAAATCTCACAAAGCCTGCCCCATGTGGTTCCCATAAATGCTCACATGGAAACAGGAAGAAAACCATATGCAAGTGTGTTAGGACCTAACGAACCAATATGAGGCTACTATTTCCTGAATTGCATCATCATTGGTGACAGAATTGGTTTCACCACTACAAGCCAGAGTCAAAATATCAATCCATGGAGTGATGACGTGAATTCCCCATTGAAGACAAAGTTTAAGATGCAGCCTTCAGTGGATAAAGAGCTGTGCACTGTCTTTTGGGATAGGAAAGTGGTGATTCTTCTGGATTTTCTGGAACCTGGACAAATCATCAACTCTGAGAGATATGTCAAAGTCCTCTTTTCAGCACTTTGGTTTTATACATTTTCTCTCTGAGCCTCTTGTTAGCTCAAAAGGAAATGAAGATTTTTACACAGAAAGCTTAGGTAGAATTGCCATGTGGACATATCTCTTGGTTATATATTTATAATTAGTTTGCTGTTTAGCATATAGGTAATTGAATAGTGGTTTCAGTTAATTTTTGATGAATGAGGAGTAAAAATTAAAACCTTCATGTCTGAGAAAGTGTTATAAAAGGAAATGAATATCTCCTATTTGAATCACCTCTTATCTGTGTACTGAGAAATGAAAAAAAAATTGAAATAGATTATGTTTTCTTTAGATTTAGAATATGCTTAGAATTTCAGAAATATTTGCATTAACATTACACTTTGAATATAGATAACAACAATTTGAATATAGATAACATATTGTTGTATTACCAAAACAAAAGAAAGGGGTTGAACTGAGAGAACTAAGTTTATATCAAATGTATAATTACTCTCTGGTCTCCAGAAGTAATTAAAACTGAAAAATATGACTGCAAATGAGCCTTTTGATGTGACATCAGCAAGTCTACTGTAACCAAAGGGTGATGGGTTGAGCTATCCCTTTCACATAATCTTATTGAGAATGTGTTTTACTGCCACAGTAATAGTGTGACACTTACTTTTAAATAATTTATAGTTTTATGCTGTAAAATTGACTTTTTTTAAAGAAAGGCATGCATTATTTTCCAGATGTTAATCAGTGATGGCTTAAAAGTGACTTGTAAAATTTATTTTACATGAACAAGGATTTTACATAGTATGCAAGAGGGAACAAAATAAACTGTAAAATGCAATATACAAAATTGTATCAAGTATTTCTCCTTTGTTTCATGCAAAGGATCTTTTAGCTAATATCACATTTGGGATTTGGAAGCCTCTTATCAGCCAAAAGAATGCCAACTCCCAGTTGTGCTTCTGTTGGACACTCAGAAACTTTCTGCCCTATATTTTCTAGTGACAACTAAGAAGTACACAGGGTATACTCCACAACACTACAAGATGTTTTCTCTACTTTAGAGAAGGAAGGAATTCCAAACATTTACATTTCAATACTCCATTCATTTGTGGAATTACATATCATCCTATTGCACATAGCCTATGGGGAAGAGTTAAGATTATGGTTTCAACCTCATTTCCTGAATAGTGAGTAATTAATTTATAATGTTTCTAGCATTTTAATACCTTTGGGCTGATCCTGTCCCTATTAAAGTAAACAGAAAATTCCCACTGTTTTCAGAAGATGAAGCCCTTATGTGTAACACTTACCATAGTATTTCACACTGTTCATAATGATTTTTTTTTGTAGGCTGTTCAAAGATTAGTTTTCTTTTTTTTTTTTTTTTTTTTTTTAATTTTGTGTCAGTTTATATCATATATAAATAATTTCTCCTGACCTCCCCTTATGTATTTATCTATCTATTATATAGATCTTTTTTTTTTTTTTTTTTTTTTTTTTGTGAATAATCAATATGGTGCTTACTTGTAGATTTTCTGCTCTTTGAATTTGTTGGGATTTCCATT
The DNA here is from genome assembly GCF_016699485.2 of Gallus gallus. NCBI lineage: Eukaryota > Metazoa > Chordata > Aves > Galliformes > Phasianidae > Gallus > Gallus gallus. The sequence goes on along the minus strand of NC_052535.1, from coordinate 61,916,660 downwards.
AAGGCAAAATTCCATTAAGGCAAAATACCAATATCAATATAAGCATGTGACTGAAAGAGACAGAAAAAGCTGCTTTTACTATAACAATGCAATTACAAGAGTAATATAAAAGTGACACAGTGTTTACAAATCCTTAGACCTGAACGTACAGTTTTTTAAACAAAAAAGCTAGATTTTCAAAGACTGTATGTTAATTACATTTTAGCCAAGGAAAAAGCTGTTTGCCTTTACTTAATAACTAAATTGCAAACTGATGATTCTAGTATCTGTGATTTTTTTTCTGACTTCAAAAAAGTCTAAACTCTCTCTTGAAGCTCTTGAAATGTCAGTTTTCTGCCTGATCATTACCTATTCACTATAATTAAGCTGGGAAAAAATATACTATTAGTTCAGTATAAATATCTAAATGTATTTCATAGGTATCATAATGTTTACATTCCTTTATTTAAACTTATAGAGAAGTAATTTGTTAAATTGGATTCTAACAAACAAGTGTGCATTGATTCTTTTTTCAGTGAGGGGACTGAAACTGTGAAAAATAGGGAGAAAAAGAGATTTTAATTTCTCTTAAATGTTCAGGTAGGGAAATAGTGCTTACTGATCTGATGTAACCCATATTATTCAGTGGATTATTCAATGTTGAAGTACTAAGGAACATTCTCAAAATCTGCCAGCTACTGATAACTCTCCAGGGATTATACTCCAACAGAACAAGGTGAGTCTACTGTAAGTCAGTCTATAACTTGTTGTCCTCTATTATTTAAATCTGTTTTGGAATAGCTATTTCTAGAAGAGGAGAAATTATAAGCAAAGCTCACTCTTATAGGTAAACAGACAACTGATGGCTTTCCCTACAAACAGTTTTATTTTGTAGCATGTAGTGGTCTGTGACCAAATGGGATATGGAGGATGCTTGGTTTATTTATGAATTTATTTATTTATGCAAGCACCTCTTTTTAAAAGGCTTCCTGCAGAAACAAAAACTGTAGGTTTTCCTATCTAAGGAATACAAACTTACTGTGTTGATATCAGCTCATCACTTCCCATTATTTTTGGGCAGATATAACGGAAATGCACTGAAACAATTATGTTTAATTTAAAGCAGGGCTAATGTAATAGAGGGAAAACAATTCCTAAGATGTTGTGGAAAAATCTGTTATCTGAATCTTTATTATGACTTAAGGTGCATAAGTTGAGTCATAAGTTTTAATAGAGAACTATTAAACGTACAGCCTAAGGTCTGGATTTAAAGAGTTCAGGTGTGCAAAGATGACATTGAATTTGATAGACAAAGAGTTCAGACACCTAACCCTGCTGAATATCTCAAGAAGCATTTAAGTACTTTAAAAAATAAGTATCTCAAGAGAATACATGGGCCCAGTTCTAGGAGACATCCAGTAGGACTTAATTGAGTTGGAGTAACAGGAATATTTAATTCATTTGTTGGCTATCTCCACTTATCTGCTAGTGAAAAAGCACCACACTGGGAACTGACAAAGGAAATTAGGTATAAATGTTTTATCAAAAGAGGCTTTTCTCACAATATTTCCTGTATGGGACTCTGATCTAGAAATGTGTTAATAGAAACATTACCTTTTTTTTTTTATCTTCACAAGATTGCTGAGATTTTTGCTTTTTTGTGTGTGTTTTGCTTAAAGTGTATTTTTATCTGCCTTGTTAAATATGTTTTACGTGGTTATTTTTTCTCACAAAAACCTTTTAGCACTCAGTGTCTCTCATGCTGGGATACTTGCGCAAACAACAGTTTGACTTTGTGACTTGACATGAAGAGTTTACCGTGGCAAAAATAAACCTGAGGAAGCAAACATAACATATTTACTTCAGAATATGCTATGCCATGTTTGTTTAATTTATGTTCAGTCTAAGTGATTTGCAATACAGATGTTAGTTTATTACAGCATAAGTGTTATGAATGAGAAGCAATAACAAGAAAGTCATGAATATTAATCTTATGTCTGACACAGATGTTGGCACTTTTGCAAATATCCTTAAAAGTGATAGTTAAAATGAATTTCTGTTTTGACAGTCATAGTCTTAAGACAGATCTAGACGTGGATATGGTATGTATTAGGGACCAGCTGCACTGCAGATTAATTATAGCTGATTGGCGTTCACTATATCATTATATGGCCTCCATTCCAAGTAAACTTCAATAATATGAAAATTTCTTAATGATCGATATTTCCTGATAGTGAAAGGGGATGGATTATATTTCTCAAGTGATGATATTTTAAAGATAATAAACATTCATAAAGCAGTTGGAAGAATTGGTACAGTTTGAGATTACATATGTTGATGATTGAAGTGAACTAAGACCAGAGCTAGTCACTGTGTAACTGATATATATCATTGTAATGACCTTATCACTTAGCAAATGAAAAATTTCACTTATTTAATAGTTTAAATTAATATTTATTCACAACTTATATTTTTGATGCAATGGTTAATAAATAATTTAATTTGTTATCATTGCTTCTATTCACAAGTTTTTTTCACAAAAAATTTTTGCTAATGTGCATTATGCTGTTTTTATGGCAATTATCATTGTGGTACAATTATTCAATGAGAACGGTGTAGATAAACTCTTTCTTCAGAGAGCAATATAAACCTTGTTGTGATAAAAATATCAAGAGATATTTCAGTAGTACCAAATAAGTGAACGAAAATCACAGATAATGAAAGTATAATTAACTTTGTTCAGTAAGTGTTTAACTATTAGTTGTATGTGTGTGCTCAGCAGCTATGCCCGTTCTTTGTGAGCTCATGAACAATGAATCCAACTGCGTTTGCTGCAGGGAAGATGGAAGATGATTTTGGGATTATCAAATTCAGAGTCAAGCTGGTATGTTTTTTTAAATGGTTGCTAGGGGCATTTGGCTTTCAGCAAAGAGAAGAAGTGAGGAAGAGCTGAACATAAATCAACTCTTCTTGTGAGCAGTTATACAGAGGCGAATGACATTTTTTACTTTCTCTGAGCTTTCATAAGGAACCTGAACCTATAACTCTTTAGCATCTAAAAGGTCTCCTGTATTTATTTTCAGTCTTTTCTAAACACACACTGTTCTACTTATCGATTTTAATTAAATATTATCATTTTTTTTTAATCAACATGTTTCTTTCTGGATTTTTGTTGCATTTCAACGGTTGACCTACAGTTTCAAAAAGGTCACCTTCTTTCCTTTAATAAGTATACTTTGGTATGTGTGAAAAATGCTCAAAATAACTGAGCTGTTTTATTCAGTTCCCTAGGTGCACTATTCTGCTCCTGCTTTGGGACAGTATAAACATAATATGTGGGGAACTAACTGGAGGTACTGTATTAATTGAAAACAATCCTGTAAAAAATACATACTTTTTCCGCCTACAGTCAAATAAGGGGAATGGTATTTCCTTCGACTGTATTGAATTTCTTCAAAGGGTCATGCTAGTGTTTAAACCTAACCACAAAACTGTAGAATCCACACCTTCTTGGTTACATATAAAAACACTTCAAATATAACAAGTCCTGACTGAATACATACTTAGCTTCAAAAACCAAACCTGTGAGACTGTAATTCTTATTAGGTACCAGATGCTTTTATTTTCTATGGAGACCAACGTTTTCTATTGTTCTTGTAACTGGATCATCTTAAAAGGATTTTTTTCTCTTTTAGGAAAAAAATATGAAACCCAGAATTTTGAGAGATTTGTGACATAAATTACCATAGTACTCCTCAAAATACTTTCTCATTTCTTATAAGGAAAATAACTCTAGCGTTTGAAGCTTTATTTTATTGTCTTTTAGTGTGAATTGTTTTATATTTAAATGAGATCACTGTCTCTCCTGGATCAGTGGATAAAGTTAAAAAATCATTCAGCTCTTTTGCTCCTTCTGGTTCTTTTCCTGCTGGCCGAGTTTGCCAAGCTAGTTCACCAAGCAGCCGCACAAACTCATGCCAGAGCCAGGGTCAGTGTGATCAAAACAAAAGATGCTCTGAAAAGAGAGATAAATCTGCTTACGCTGTCTTAGACAATGCTGTTTCCCTGTCTGGGAATCTACAGAACAAGTCAAACCAATCAAAAATTGGGGCTGATGTGCTCCTTTCCTGCTTGAGGTGATGTGGTTGTGATGTGCCAAAGTTATGAAGCATTTCAGAAAGACAGTCTGTCTGAAAGTCCTCCCCACCAAGAAGCTTACTATGAAAGTGTGAGTGTAACAGCAAAAGGTCTCTGCAAAATCCTGCAAATACCAAGGAGATAAATCTGAAATACTCTAATATGCTTCAAATGAGACTAGAGATCAAGTAAGATGCCACACATATCTTATGTTCAGTTATGAATATGACAGGGCAATATTAGGCCCTTATGATCAATGTCTGAACTTCCACTGGCTTCCAGGAAAAAGTTTTCAACTTATATTACTTATTCTCCCATAATATCTGTGTACTTTAGTCTCTATCTGGGGATTTGTTGCAGTTGCAATAAGGGATTCTTGTAGAGATTTAAATTTGTTCTGATACTCAGTACTGTGATAAAAAATTACTCCTAGATCATAGTAAAATTTATCTAGCACGTGTAAATTTTATACTTGAAGTTAAACTATAAAAACTTTTTTTTTTTTTTTTTTTCTGGAGTAATAAAAAAATGAAACACTTTTCTTCAGATTTCATCAAAGGAAAGTAAGATATCTTGAGAACAGGGTCAACATTATGGACTCCTACTGTCAAAAGCTTTTCCAAAAGTGATATGACTTTATGATTCCAGCCTTTTGTTGCTATAAATAAAAGGTGACGGCATTTTACTGATGCTTTAGAACTGTACATCATGGAATACAGTCCCACAATTTGATTATTATTTCTTTTGTATTGCATGGAGAAATCTTTAAAAAAATGAAGTTAAATAATAGTCTAATATTCATCAGCATGCCTGTCAGTAGACAGAGAAGTAAATTTTATTACTTGTGAATGGGATTTCAAAGGCAGAGGAATCCAGCTTTCCTTTAATCATGTTTGTCTTGAACCTGCGGAAAAGGTTCCCTCCAGGCACTGTGCTGGCATGGGTGATTGTAGTTAAGAATGCTTTCACATTAGGATCTGATGCAGCTGTGAAGTTGGTAGTTACACAAGTTATGCATAGCGCAAATGTGTTAGTTTGTATGAATTCCTCTCTGAAGGGCAAAAATCACGGGCAATGGAGAATCAAAAATAAAGATGTTTTTAAAAATTGGATTCCTTTTCACTGAAACTAGGTTGGAAAATGTACTGTAGAAGGATTCCAGATGCATTCCAGCAGGCACTTAGTCCCCATCATCAGACTAATGTTAGTCCAAAGCAAAATTCCCTCAAAATGCATATGTAAATGACAGACCCCAAATGCCAATATTTTTTGCTTTGTAAATCCACTTAGGTTATGATGCTTGCAAAGTAGAGCAGCAGAATGCTTGCAAAGTAAAAACAAACTGTATTGTAACAAGATGCCACTTTTTTTTATGGCTTCAGTGCACACTCACAAAAAAATGTAATTAGTTCATTGTTTAGCTAGCCTACCTCATCTTAATTTCAAGCAACCTTAATTTTAATTGTATGTTAGACACACATTACACATTGTTATCTGGGTAAATGGCTCTAGAAATCCCTGCTGCACGAAGGCATTGCTTAGCATAGTAGTTGAAGATAGGCCAAAAGGCAATGGAAATAAACTTTGAAGGAAATGAGATTGCACCAGTCTCTTTCCTTTCTAATTTTCTGTAGCTCATTAACAAAAGTCTAAGTTTATTCAACAGTACAAATGGGAATTTCTGAAGTACAGAAATACCGAGTTCTAGGGAAAGGTCAGTTGAAATAACAGCATGAGTTTTCATTTTAGAGACTAGTTGCTGTGCAGATTCACTCTCTCAGTAAATCTGGCAGTAAGAAAAAAGTAGGTTTTGTATAGGAAATGGGATTTATAAGATATTTCATTTGAATTCCTGGTTTACTCACTATAACTCTACTTTCACTTGTACACACTTGACAGGTTATCTCTATTCACTTGGCATTTTTATCACTTTAGCATATGAAAATGGAGCCATATTAAAGGTGACACATGCAGAAATTCAGAAATCTTTAAAAAGATACTAGAACTACATCTCTGTTGGAGATTGCACTTCCATATGGATTGCACCCATAAACTGGACATATGTCATAAGAGAACTGTCCATCCATCTAAGGGGAAAAGAATACTTTGAACTTCAAAAAAGATAACAAAAGATTGAAAATATCCTATGCCCTGGACAGATTTACTGAATGGAATTATATTCACAACAAGCATTTACAAATAGGATATTTTTTTTTACCCGTAAGTCAGCTAACTGCATGTAAAGTAGGCAATCTCAGCTGAAGGAGAAAAAAAAAAAGGAAAAAAAAGAAAGACATTAATTAAATTTTTAGTGGCTATCTCACCGTGGCTGAACATTTCAACAGAATCTGTTAAATTCCAAATGAGCAACATGTGCTTTGAGGTTTACAAACAAAGTGCTGGATATAGAACCAGTGAGATGAAATGTACTGTGTTGATTATCATATCAATTGATAATTCATAAGTGCTCACATTTCTTCCAGTATTTGAAAACATATAATTAACCTAGAACTTTATGATTTGAATAACTTGGAATTGACATGGGAAAGTGACTGTACAAAATGAGTTCAAACAATTCTTAATTAGTTTTTGTTGGTGGTTATTAACTATGAGATTTGCACAGATATAGTATAAATTTATTTAAAGGATGAATTGATTAATGTATCCTGATAATTTTTTTCTGGAATTTTTCCATCTGATGCAAAAGGCAATTGAATGCTTTTTGAATAACTAATTTTAAAAATAAGCATCAAACTTCACCCCGATATCTTCTGTGAAGTTGAATTATTCTGTTAAGAACTGTGGCCTTCTTAAAGCTCAGAACTACAATTATCTGTTAGTCTGGTTAGTAAGAAAGAATGTTGCAGCTTCACACACATTTAGGAGAGAAAAAAAGAAACTGATTTTGAGTAATTAATAAAAATAGTACCTATACTTCGAGATCTCTGAATTGAAGGGTTGCATTTTCACATGCTAAGGTCCAAATTACCAATAAGACATATGAAAATAACATGACATTCATGAATTCCAAGTCTTATTTGACAGAAGATAAAATACAGGAACATGAATTTACAAACATTTTTTTTTTATAGGGCTCTTTAAAATGTTAGCAGATAAAACTACTTTTCTACCAGATTATCCCCAGAATCTGGAAGATTATCCAATAATTACTTAAAGAATCTTATAGCAGTGATGAATGACTGAAGACAGATGCCTCTGAGAGCATTCTGGAAATAGGAAGTGCAAGAACACTTTGTTTTCTCATATGGAAAAAATGAAGATAATTATATTTGCCTTTAAGCTTTGTGGTGGACATGCTTGCTTTCCTTTCCTTTTTATCTTCTTCTACTTCTCTCTCTCAATTTCCATGTGATGAAAATCTCATATTATTGTGGACTCTTTTTAGGTTTAAAATGATTTGACACATAAGCGCGCAAAATAATTAAAAACTCAATTTTGAGTCAGCAGGAAAGACAATAAAAGATTGCTGTTAATCCTGGTCTGGGTCACCGAAGTAATAAATGGCTTGTTCTTGTAAGAACATAGGGGAGGTTGCAGGGAACCATTATCTTGAAAATCCCACCCAGAACAGGCTCATCAAAAGCAGAAAGCTTTTCCTAGTTCTCTCTTGGTAGTAGCAGTTATCAGCAGAAAGAGACCACCTGGAAGGAAAATCACACAACCATGAATTTTCATCCTATGCCTATCAATCCTTGAGCTGGCATTGGGTGTGTCTGCTTAATCCAGAAGCATTAGAGGCGGACTGCCAGTCAAACCCATTTGGTCTTTATTGTTAACAGCTGCTTCTGACCTCACTTCTAGATATGACTTGGCAAGCCTTACTGTTTTAACAGTATCACATCTGACCTTCTGCTTCAGTTGGTATATTTGTGGGTTGGTGAATTGCTTGGATGTAGAATCATGGAATGGTTTGGGTTGGAAAGGGCCTTCAAGATTCTAGTTCCAACCCCACCCCACACTATGGACAGGGACACCTTCCTCTAGATTAGAGTCCTATCTAGCCTAGCCTTGAATGCTTCCAGGGAGGGGGCATTCATAACCTCACTGGGCAACCTATATGTGAATCAGAAATACGGACTTACAGGTAATTTATATTTATTTTCTTTATTTTTATAATATTTTTATATTTTATTCAGGTTGGATATTAGGAAAAATGTCTTCTCAGAAAGCGTGGTAAAGTTTTGGAGCAGTCTGACCAGGGAGGTGGTGATATCCCTGTTCCTGAAGGTTCTCAAGAAAAGGGTAGACATTGCATTGAGTGATAGGGTTTAGTGGTGTGGTGATGAGTTGATGGCTGGACTAGATAGTCTTAATACTCTTTCCCACCTTAATGACTTTGTGATTTTCTTCCCTTGCATGTCTATTATAATGAAATAGGAACAAAACAGCTGTAAGGTTCATCTTCAGCACAAAGGGCACTTGTTTAACATCAATAGACTAGACAAGATGCAGGCAGTGAAATTGTTTGTACCAGTGGCATAGGCCTTTGTTTTGAGTATCACCGTGAAGTTGTTTTAGCAGGCATGGTGGTGATGGATTGATGGTAGGACTAGATGATCTTAGTGGTCTTTTTCCAACCTTAATGAAACTATTATGGAGACAAAAAGGTCAGCTGATTGGTGGGCTAATACCAGCGGGAATGTTATGTATGTGAGTATTGCATTGTCTATGAGTTCCATTAAATCCTGCATGAAGATATTGCATTATATCTTTTAGTGAAAGAAAAACAAAAAGTTCCACGAATGATTAGAAAGGTCTTCTCTGTTATCAGAAAGATATCATGTTACAGTGACTGGGCTCTTAGCTAAACATTTTTAAATGATTTACTAAAATTTTTTTGCTACCAACATTTGCATTCACTTACTGCATTTTTCATTTTTTCTTTGCTTTGTTAACCCAATTAATTTTATTTCTTTAAAATTCAGTTGTCAAGAAGTCTAATTGAGTGGTAGAAGCTTTCTACTCAAGTCATTCATAAACTAGAGACTCATTTAAGGTGGGTGTTAACAGTATAATTAATTGTGTTGATAAGGGATATCAAGATTCTCTAAAAAATGCAATGAGAACACCACAGGAGTAAACAAAACACTTTACTCCCTGTGCTTGACAGTTTAACACTTTCATGATTACTGAATAATTTAATCTATGTGATTTCTTTCACCCTTCAAAAATGCAAAGTGAAACAAATAGTCATATGAAGATTAATTGATTTATTTATATGTTTGACAGATAATGTGCTGAAGAAATTAGGAACTTTATCTACCTACCTGAAGTGCTTTTTTCTATCAGTCAAATGCATGCTGTGATGTGTTACTTACTATCTGTGAATAAAACATTTGTTAGAGCAAATGTATTTCAGAAGATGCACCTTTAAACTACAACACACAATGCACAGGATGTGTCATAGCTGAAGCCATACCAATTGTAAAGTCCCATGGTATTTCTTATCTGTGTTTGCTAAACATTTCAAAGCAGGCTGCTAAAAAATAGCTCTGGGGTGATGGAGTGGGTATGTTTTTCAAAGCATAAAAAACAAATGAGTGCATAGCAGACACATACTACCCCCACACATCCTGCTGTTTCCTGCCTTTTTTTTTTTTCTTGCTATCAACCTGACACTTGATGCAATCATTCCACCTGATAATTACTGGCAATTTCTCCAAAGAAATCAACACTTACAAGAATCTATTTATCTTCTACCTCCTCTTACAAACAGATTGAATTTTTAAAAGCAATATAGAAGTAATTATTTCTTTTTTGCAGGAATGCAGTTTAAAATTGCTTTTGGTAAAATTATTTTTTATAACAATGAAATTACTATTATATAAACATTGCCTACAGGAAGGACTAGCAACTGAGGATGTAAAACACTCCTCTGAGATGTGTGCCATCATTGGAGAGGTGGTATATGGAAGTGCTTAAGAAATCTGCAGTATGAGTAATTTACTAAGAATCAGATGTGACATACAGTATCTTAAAAGTCTGTAAAAAAGCAGCAACATTCTGCAGCACACCTTTCTTTTGAGGGTTTTTTTTTTTTTGCATAAGCATATTGCTCTTGAGAAAATAGCTTTCAAATATTAAGGTTCACATGAATATAACTGGAGGAAATGGAAATGTCAATCTGTGTTCCTGCTAGACCATTCTCTAAAAATCCTATTTCTTGTAAGATGAAAAAATTAAGCTAAATGTGCACACCAAGAAGAGTGTATTTGGCAGTAATTTAACAATGTTGTTTTATGCAGAACCTATAACTGTATAGATGTAGACCAGAAGGATATTCTGGGAGAGGAAAAGACTGAATTTCTACAAAGTATTACATTTTATAAAGAAAGAGAAAACAAGTCTGAAAAAGCATAACATAAACAGTGAATGTTGCAGTAAAGTTTGTTCAAGTGGAAATGGCATTTCCTGTGGCTCAAAACCAGAGATAATGACTCCCTTACTCAGATTTACCAAAAGTAAGGGTTTCTTTTGCTCAGTCACTTGAGAAAATGGATCACAGTGCTACTACACAATGTAGATCTCCCTCAAAAAGAGTCTTCCTTTAAAGAGTTAGGTAGCTGTATCTACTGTGCTACCACAAGCCTTCTGTCATATTGTCCCTTCATTATCTAATTCAAATTCAATGCAAACAGGATGTGGATGCAGAGTTCCTGCCTATCTGTGAGTGGCACCTACCTTGCATCCTGTGTCATGGCCACCTCACAGATGCTCTGATAGGTGACTCCACCTTGCATGAGAAACTGGGAGGTGGTTATCTGCTGTTTTCACCAATCAGTGGGACTGTTCTGCCAAATGTGAAACCGGGGCTGAGCTACAGGGCAGTACAGCTGATGCTGCTGGGCAGGCTGTGAACAGGGCCGTGTTGCAGGGCTACAAAGGAGCTGCAAATCTGACCTCTTGCTTGGCTGCTCACTTTCTTTTCTTGAATGCACATAGCTACTTCTGAACCACCTACTGGGGAAGAATATTTCATCTGAGCAGTATTCCTATGCTTTCAGTATGAAGAAAACATTGTGCAGGAAGGTTCCTGTACTGTTCTAGCAAGGAATTACAATTAGCCCTTAGCCAATAGGGTGTAGGAGCGTTGTTTTTTGTTTGTTTGTTTGTTTTTTCATTTCTATATAATCTTATTACTACCCTATTGCACATGAGGACTCTGACAGTATGGGACTTTTTGTGTGTATGTAAAAGTAATTCCTGAATGTTACAGCAAAGTAAAATATGGGAAACCTCTTTGTGATATAGTCTTCTTCCCTATTTTTGTATTTACGCATGAAAAGAATACTGATGATTTATCATTAAGCTGGAGAGTCAAATTAACAAGGCACTTGCTGTTTCAGACTGAATGCTGTGATGTGGCAGAAATAAATGCTCTGTTGCAGCCAGTTGCAGGCACGCCATGAGAGCACAGCGGGGCTGCTGCAGGATGTTGGGATGAGGCTTGTCCTTATGAGTTGCCGGGCTTGTAACTGATATTCCATGTGGAATTTTGTCCTTGTGCTTCAGAAGTTGGTGAGGTAGGCTGTCCTGAGCCTTCCAGTCATAGCTGTATCAAAACTGGCAAATCCCAAAAGATGCACTCAGGAAGCCTGTTTACCCCTTCTGTCATATACAGATCTGTTGACAGATTAAATTTAGCATGCTTCCAGCTGTTATCCTTCAGATTTTCCATGAATTATTCAGCATTCACACTAGATATTTCATATGCTATTTTTTTCAGATATTTTAATCTATGCAGTATTGTTCTTTAAGAATTTAACAAAGAAAACTCAAATAATGAGCTATATGTTCAAGATCTGTTTAAAAAAAAAAAAAATTAAAAAAATCCAGTTAGTTGATAGACTAACTATCATCACCATTCAAAAAGTAAATGTAAAATAAGCAAAACTTTCAGCCACTGGAAATTCACTCTAGTGACATGAGTTTGCTCAAAAAAATCCATTTTCAAGCATGTGACGTACAAATAGACATCTCTGAATTCCAAGCTTCCCTAAAACCGGGATGTCTTTCCTCCACGGCATATGTAGGAGCAAAGTCCAGGAAGTGCTTCATGCATGGTTCTCATGTTGAAATATTGTATATTATTATGATCTCAGTGTTGTTGTTGTTTGTTTGCTTTTGTTTCCCTGTTTGCTGTCATTGTAATGCTGGAGCCAGGGAAAAACAACATAGGACGGACATAGATGAGTCTTTAAAATTCCAATCATAATATCTTAGATTGCTATTTAATACTGTGATTCAGGTTTTTCTTGGATACTTTAAGAGATGCATCCTTCCATTTCCCTTTTGCTATCTGATGACGTATATGACATAAGCAAAATAGCTTAACTGCCGTTTTCAATATTCATCACACATTATTATGATTTCTGGTGATTCTGTTGAAGACCTTGTCCTGTTTCACTTCTTCAGGATGAATGACTTCAGAATCTCTTGCAATGCTGGGTAATGGCATTCCTGATTTTTCACAGGCTGCAGGGAGGCACTTACATGGATGATTAATGATTCCTTGCTCCAGGAGTACTGTTCACTGGTGGATACACTCCACTGACTAACTTCAGGTTTCTCTGGCAGCACGATCTGTAGTGAGTTAGTGTTTATATTCCATATGCAAACTTCACATTATATTTAGCCTGAAAGGGAAAGATAGTTTGGTCCTAGCCTTAATGGAAGTCTTTAGTCCTGTGATGGTTTCAGAGAAATTAGAATTTCCTCCCTGAGGGTGAAAAGATGATTCTCATTTCTTCTTATAACTTTGCTCGTGCTTATCCTTCCTATTATTCTACGCTATATTTTTTTTTTTTTTTGCCACCTTGAATGTAATTCTTTCCTTTTATCTCTCTAAATTCATTGGTATCTCTTCCTCCTCTCTTCTTCTATTTGCTGTTTAAGCCTGCATAAATGTGTGCAGAACATCCACCAAGATCTTAACTATTTGTTGAGACGCATAGCTATTTCTTATACCACATCCACTGCACTCCTGCTTCATTTTAATTATATAGAGGAAGACAAGTTTTTTCTCTTCAGTAGGGAAATTGAAAACAGAAATGTTTCAGGTCTGATAAAACTAAGAATACGGAATAAAGAATACCTATATCAGAAAAAAACAGCAATAGTAAACTAATTTTACATGTCAGATCTGAATTATACATTTTGTCCTCCTTTTTTTCTCACTGTAGGTCATTTTGGGAATAAACATTCTTTTCCAAAATAAGATCACACTTGTTTTTAAAAGACATTGAAATAAAACTTGCACATTTTCCTAAATTAGATTTAGTGCCTAATATAAATATAAAATGTAAACATCCAGACTTCTAGTGTGCCTGTCTCCTTTGGCAGCTTTTCTCTTTTCTCCTAAAATATTAATTTCTTTAAAGCTCATAAATATTAAGAAATTGTGAAGATGATGCTTAAAATCAATAAAAGTCACATTTTATGTATTTGTAAGGAATTTGTAAATTTCAAAATACCATCAAGGCACAACTCTGCTGTAAGGTGGAAATCATGGTTCAGATTTTCACACAAAAGAGACTATGAATACAGTATGAGAACAAATCTTGGTTGTGTTGATATTCACCTACATTGTGTAAGGTGAGTTTTAATGTTACAGCAAGTGTTTCAGATAACAGGACTTGATCACAGGTTTTTCTACATCATCTGAGCTTAGGCAGATATTGGTGTTTTTTTCTTTTAGTGCATAAGACTATCTTTGCTGCTTAAAAGTCCATGAGGAAAATTTGAGAAAAAAGAGTGACAGAAAGCACTGTGGCTTGAGAAAAGCCATATTCCATCAGTTTTGTTTTGTGCTGCTTTGTATTAACTTGAATTATGAATATTTTGTGATTAGCAAATTAATTTGTGAAAGTTCTTAATTTTTATTCCATTTCACAGTTATTTTCTATTTCAGAACACTGAATAAAAAGATATGGCAACAATTCCAAATGCAGGTTTCAAACAGATTAAGATTTTAAAATTTAAGTCACATTCTAATTAGGTTTGAATTTTTCTGTCATGTTCAATACGTACTGAGTCCAGGGGTAGAAAAGTTCTTTGGAATCTCGTTCTATCTTGTAGAGATCAAATACTTAATTTTTATACTAAAATGACAGTTGAAGAGTAATGGCAAGAAAATGACAATGCTTAATATTGCAAATTATGTGCCAGCAATCTGGAATTTTTGCAGAATTTTTTTCCTCATGATGTCTGTAGGATTTTCTTTTTCAAAATAAAGATCCAGTGGACACAGTGCTTTGTAAGCAGAGTTCAAGTTCTCCTCCTATTCATGCAGAATTCAAAAGCAGCCAGGGGGCCTTGGGATCCCCTCATTTGAGATACCTTATTCATGAAAATTAAAAATGGCTGTTTGGCCTAGGGCTTTTGAGAGCTCTTCAAAAAAAAAAAAAAAAAAAAAAAGCATAACAAGTAAAGAGAAATTCCTTTCAAAGGAAGGCATTCATGCTTAATGCTAAACAGATACACAGCATGCCAGATATAATGCAAACACAAGAGTGCCAAAATACAGGAACTGCACAGTATAAATGTCTTTGTGGGGAAAAAAAAAATAGGGATTACAAGATAGAAATTCATTTTGGTCCCTGTACCAGTCAGGAGAGGAGATGAGAGCATCAGCAGCACTGATGGTGGACAAGGAGCAAAGTACTGGGTTGTTACTGTCAAAGCTATTCAGATTTCTTGGCTCATCTCTGCCTCGCAGAGGGGAGATGAGTCCACCTTTCTCCAGGCATTCTGATCACTCTCAAGTGTCATCCTGAACTGTCAGCAAGGACTAAATGCTCTCTCATCTTTAGCCTTCCCATCTGTCAGTGGATGGGAGCAAGCTGACATTTATGTAGCAGTGCTTTCCTGCTAATGCAGTGGCAAGCTTTGCTGTGCCCCTTTTGCAGCTCATCTTTTTTTTTTTTATCTCGTGCTTAAACAAGCAATGCTTGGCACCTCTGATATTTAGGATTAAACTCTTAAAGCTGGCAGATGATATTTGTAAAATTTAACTTCTGCAAAGCAGAATATTTGGTCTGTGGTAAGTTTATCCCACTGTCTTTAGTTAATTCATGTATATCCCCAAAGGAACTTTAAGATGAATATGTTAATAGAGGTTATCTTCAGAGATAAGAGCTACAAGACAGACTCATTTTTTTCTGTATTTCACAACAAACACTGACATGATTCAATGAGTTAGCTATGAGTGTTTATATGAGTAAGAATCACATACTGTGTATTGCCTACAATTCATCTGCAATGAAGGAAAGTGAAAACTAGAAAATGATGCAGGATAAATTCTTGGTATATTTATTAAGCAAGAATATGAAATGTGGAGTTTTACTTTTGATCTCTGTCCATCATTCCTAGCACTTAAAAGGGACCTGAGTCTTCTGAAATTTAAGTGCATGGATGCCTTTCTTAGAATAACTATACCTTTAGATTCTATTTAGAAAATTTAAGGTTTGATTTAACTTATTTGGAATTTTTTTAAATTTTTTTATTTTTTGGGGGAGGGAGGGTGTGTGCAGAATTGGTGGCATTATATCCCCAAGAAACATCCTAAAAGAAGGGGAGAAAACAGAACTAAAATCCAACCTCCAAATGTCAGTGCAGATTCAGTTCATATCTCAGAAAGACTGATTTCAGCATTCCAATGTGTTTCCAGTTAGAGTTAGTACCCAAGTAAAGTCCTACACAAATAGGATAGCAAGCATAGCTCCCAATACAGAAAACTATGCTTTTTTGGCTTACTGTCATTCCTAGCTGTTGTTTGACTTATTTTTAAAAAGTTGCTTGCTGAGGAACTATACTAATAGTGTAATTAAAAGGTCAGCAATAACAGCTATTGTGTCTGACCATAAACTGTTCTCAAAAACTTCTTCTGGTGCAAAAGTCTTGCTCCAGAAGTGTGTGTGTGTGTGTGGGGGGGGGGGGGGGAGGCCTACAGAACTCTTCATTTAGGAAAAGGTGATCGTTTTTTCCCCTCAAGAAGCAAAATAAAGGAAAAAAATATATATTTGTAGCTGATCAAAATGACCAGATAACATTTTTCCTAATTGAAGATCATATTAAATTCAAAGTTGATGTTAGCTGCGTTTCATTAATAAGAGGTTTACATTTTGCACAACTTATAATTATGACAGTAGTAGGACAATTATCATTACGTTAGCCACGCTTGTCTCACCACAGGGTCTGCAGGCAGGAATAGAACAGTGTGTTCTGTTTGCCTAGACTAAAGCACTATCTTTATCCCAAAAGTTGCTGTTGTTAAATCAGTGAATTTATTTGAATACCTATTGGTGAAAGACTTAGTAATCTTGCTCCTAGATCAAGACAAGCATGTTTGAATGTAACTTAATTAACTTTTATGATCCTTTCTAACATTATTAGTCTCTTCAATTCTAGCTATCATCTAAGCAGTCAAAATGAGACCCCAAATGACTTTCAGCTCAGAATCATGTCTAGTGAATTCTTTAGAAAAATCCAACACCTCCAAATAGGACAGAGTCCCTGCAAACTCAGTAGAAGATGGATTTATATTCCTAAAATGCCAGAGTACTACTGGGATAATAGTTGCCTTCTATTTGTAATAGTTTCCTGATGTATGGAGAATTAAGTCAGAAAACTTTCCTGAAGGGCTGCAATTTGTAGCCCAGTTTCCACTCTAGGCAAGACCAAGTGAGAGCAGAGTACTGAGGTCCAGGTCTTGCAAAAGTGCTAAGACTGTAATTAGTTTTACATGTTCTTAGAGTCCTGAAGTTTTAAATTATTTTCTTAAACAGCTACTTGCCCCTTTTTCCATATAGATTTTATAACAAATACTTTCTCTTTTCTTGGTCAACCAGCTAGTCTGTTTTCTTCCTTTAAATTTGTCCACGTTCTCTGTCTCCAAATACATGTCACTGGCCCTGTCCTTATTTTGCTTTGAACAGTATATTGAAATGTGACTGGACTAAATCTAGTTTTTGGAAGAAATTAAGCTAATGCTGTAATATTAACAATCACAAGTACTTCAACACAGAAAGACCTGTGTTGATTATGTGGAGTTGCAGGTTACTTCAAAGATAGAAAACTCTTTAAAGGCATACAGGTATGCTTGTTCAGTGTAAATTGTATCAGAAAAACCTATCTTGATCTGTCATTATGGTGTTGAAATTATCCTTGTTTTTTGAAACTGTATGTTTTCTTCTTTCTGTATAACACTGCTCTTTTTCCTCACCACTTAGAAAAAAACACCATAAAATAATATTTTAAAGATTAAGTTCCAGGGGTAATTACTTACTGATTCATATTTGACGTGCTTCCTGTAGCTAATACTCAGCAGGTGTCTTGTTTGCATTTGAGAAAATAACACAGTGTAAGGACGTGTAAATCCTGTGTCAACAGCAATTATTCATAAATAGGTCAAGCTATTAAAGATGTTTAAGGAGAATTTAAACTGTAGCTTTTAAACTAAATAATTTGAAAAAATCCTACTTGTCTTGTTCGCAGGCAGACAAAATTCACAAAATCATTAATTTATGAAAGCATTTAGTTTTCCTATTTTAAAACTTGATATTTAAGCCTATGTAATTAAGATCTGGTGAACTACTCTGATTAATTCATTAACCTGCATTAACCTAAGAGCTGCAAACACTTCTAACTCATTTGTATACCAAATTTAGTAGAAAACATTGTAAATAAATACTGCAGCAGATCTATTTTATTTTGTATGGTCAAACATATTCTTTACTGCTGAGAATTATTTTATGGATAATCCCTGATTCTCACAAGGAATTGCTGAGAAGTCTATTTTGAGCCGAACAAGACTTAAAAATGTAGCACTATTCTTTCTCTCTCTTTTTTTTCTTCATTGCAGATACTGCTTTTGTCTGATTGTCACAAATGTGAGTGCTCACATTTGTAGAACTTTCCAGCCATCATTTCTTTGTACCTCTGCGCAGATAAGCAGCTAAAAGCAACACTTCTAACACTTCTTAATCAAATGCTTAGTTATTTACATAGTATCAGACACTTCTGCATCAGAACATTCAGAGCCTGTCCTTCCAAAGAGGCCTCTCATTTGCAATTAACTGCAGCATCAGGACTGCAGTCCACATAAAAATAATTAAAAACTGGCTTACAAAGAAGCCCCAGACTTACTGTTTTCTGTTATTATTTCACCAAGATTTTATTTCCTCTTTCCCTCTCACTGTAAAGATGAGCTATTCTCCATCTTGCTTCAAGTGTCTTCAGCTCAGAACTGATCTTTTGTCAGTATCTCCACGCTATTAGACTGATCTCACTTCATCTCATTGAGCCATTTCTGCTCTTCAGGCCTCTGTTTAAAGTTATTTCTTCTATCTAGCTTATAAATCCCTGTATTTTCAAATTATTTCTGGTCTAGTATATCATTGTAAGAACCCAGTATACTGCTCGGTAGGTATTTATGCTATATTCTTAACATCACAAATATTGTCATCGTGAATCAGTATCATTTATTTTTTATTTTTGTTTCTAATGTTTAGGTTTTTATTACCTAATTTAGTTGTACTTTCATTCTTTAACTATTCCTGCAAGACAAAGGACATTCTAAAAAATTAGGAATTATGAAGAGAAGAAAAATTGGAAATAAAGCCTGGGGATTTTTAGTATTTAAACTCTATAAGGATATTTAAAAATAATGTCAGGATATGACTTTTGAAATAAAAGGCTCCTTGCTATATCTTAGCTAGAAAAGCTACAAAAAGTGTCTACAAAAGAAGATAAAGTGATTAAGGAAACTCATTGAACATTGTCAAATTTACATATAATGCTACTTAATTCTAGAGATGGAAATACATAGTTGTGTCAATCAGTTATGTCTGTATTTGTTTAAATAATGTTGTTAAACAGCGAGTGGGTGACACTGTTTTTGAAATATAGGGAGCAAGAAATAATGGACTGACGGTGTTTCTGGCTTAGTCTGACAGCTACACTGTGATTTAGAGTCTGATCCTGCATTACGACCCTAAGCAAAATTCTGTGGATGTCAACGGGAGTCTCATTTCTCTAAAAACTGCAAAATCTGACTCTCAGCTATGTGGCAAAATTGTATGGTATTCTGGGGACATCAATATTAATACTTAAGATTTGTGCAGAGCAACTGTGTTCCTCTATTTGCTAGAACTGGCTTTTCAGAAAATACGTCTCTTTACTCCTGCTCTTGTGAGAAAGCAAAATAAATTCTAGAGTGGGAAACTGAAGGGTAGAATGTATAAATATATATGAAGGAAGACTCCTTTTCATTCCACAATACTCAAGACATTTCTGCCTCCATTGCTATGGTATCAGTCGAGGAAATTTCAGATGAAAATAGGAGACATCTGCACTGACATTAGCTTTCAATGCTTTTCTGTCTCTGTTACACATTTCAGCACCCCTGAAAAATTTCTAGCAGTATTGTCTTCTGTTTGTATCTCAACCTTGACTTCAATCTGAAACTTATACAAATGTTTGTGATGCTTTAAATTTCTTATTATTATGATAAAAATGTTGGGGTATCTCCAGCCACAAGATCAAGACTATAAAGTGCTCAGTTTGGGAAAACTCTTGCTAGGAAAATGAAACATAACAAATAAAAAAAGGAAAAATTGACACCTGCTTCTGCTTATGTTATATATTTCGTCTTATTTGAATTTTCTTTATTTACAGTTTATAAAATAATTTTAATATAATCTCAGTCTACAGTCATTGCATAACTCCAGAAGATATTGCACACCCTCTCTATCTCTCTCACATTGTGCATAGGTAGGTAAGTGGTCAGATCATATTAGAAATCTACTCTTATCACCTCAAGAATAAACTTAGATTCCATTTCAAAAAACACTGAAATCAGGGCCACTCTCTTCTTTGAATCAGTTCCTTTTTCATCCTAAATTCCTTAGTTTGTTGCGTCAGACAATTTTGTCTTTGTTTGTATTCTCTAGTAATGTAATTTACTTATGTGTTTTTACAGTAATACTTTTTTTCAACTCATTTCGGTAATATGAAGGGAAACATATAGGTTTTTGAGGAATAGGCAATCTCTTGGAAGAAGATGTAGTAATATACAGACTGAATTATTGGGCAAACTGAAGGTGAAGGAGGGAGAGAGATTCATGACCTGGGACACTTGGAAATGCAGGTTAAGTAGATTTAGTTGCTATTATTGGATATTAGATCTTAAAAAAAAAAAAAAGTTTGAAGTAAAAAAGAAAAAGAAAAATATTTGAAATTGATTTATTTCCTCAGAGAATCTTTTGTTTCTCAAGTTGCTTTTTTCTGTCACAAATAAAAATGAAGGAAAATAAAAAGTAGAAAAGGGTGTTGCATAGACTGTGAAAGAAGAAACTATTTTAAAATAAAATCCTGACTGTGGACATCAGGGGTAGAAGCTAGTAGCAAATAGTAAATTTCCAAGTGGGAAATCCTGAGAGGACTGGGTGCTCAGCCTGCAGTCTGAATAAATGGCTATTTCAAAAACTTGGAAATTTAGAACTTATTCTTACATGAAAGTAAGGATATCCCTTTGTTAACTGTACTTAGTTTATTGGTGTGTGCTGGATCTGCATGGATAGAGTGCCAAACCATACTGTAGCTAGGGAGATTTACTCTAATTACAGTATAATTTGTGAACAATTATTGGAAAACAAAGTATACACAATGTTTCCAGTTAAATGGAAAAAAAAAAAAACAATGAAATTTTGTAAAGTTATAGAATGCTGTACCTATGGTTGTTGTAGTTTGGCTATAAAAGATACAAACTGAAGAACACTTGAAGCATAGATTTTCAGTTCCTTACCCTTATTGCCAGTTGTACAGTCAACAAATGTACAGTTGGAAGAGTAACATGGTTAGGATGGAACTTTACAGGTGTTATAGTTGGAAGGATTATTGTGGTGGAAAAGGGTCAGTCAGAGCAGAAATGCTCACTTGTATCCAAGGATCTAGGCTTACAGTGGAAAACTCTAAAAAAGAGGGAGCTCCAGAAAGACATCCGTACCTACATCCTGACTACCTGAGGGTAGTCAGCCCTCAAATGAGGGTCTAGGCTCCACTCCTTCTGGTCACACAAGTGGATTGTCTTCACCTGTACTCCCACGGCTGACCCCATCCTTGCCTCAGGTGATCTATCAGTGGTTCAGGCCATGATTCAAAAGTTCCCATACATCAGTATACTCAGTCAGACAAAAACATATATGCAGAAAAATGAACTTATATTTTCTTCCTAGATTGAAGACATAACAAATTAAGAAACCTAGCAGCTAAGACACTTATTCAGCTGCTTCAGAACAGCCAGAGGCCCTGCCAATATATAGTTTTACAGCAACAATAATTTACCTTTCAGCCATTTTCTGTAAAGAGATTTGCTGTGGTTTCCAAATAACAATGGTTCTGTCTTCAGAGTGTGGGGTTTGAAACAGTATATGTTTCTATTCTATTTGAGTTTTTATACTTTTTCAATTACTTTTTTAAAGTCACAATTTAAAACTATTATTGAACAAAAGTTTTGCAAATGTAGCTACATCTCGTCTCTTCTTGCTTTTCTCTGAAGATATTTGCTTACATGAATTTAATACGAATATTAAGCTATATGCACCTACAGAAACACAGATATATGTCTTGTAATTAATATTTGTGATGCTACAGAAAATCACTGTGTGAGAGTGAATCACTTTCTCATGTATTCTAACTCATATACCAATTACTTAAATAGATTTATTGTATTTGCTTGTGCAAAACACGGAGGAGACTTTTTTTTTAATCATAAAAGGGAACCCATGTTAAATTATTCAAAAAAATTACACAACCGTATATATAATACACAAGTATACATTCATCTTCCTGCATACTGGTGGAGCAGAACAATCTACTGTGTGTTCTATACTTAGTTACCATCTTTCCAATGACTAAATATTTATGACAGTAGAGAATGGAAAGTATGAATACATATCTTTTATATTATGGAACATGTTAACTGAAGAGTGTACATGTATAAAAAACATATACAACACCCCTATGAAGAGATGTAGGAAACAAATAATATGTGATAGAGTTCATATAATTAACACAAAAACACATGAGAAAAATTACATAGTTCTTAAAGGACGACTTGAATCTGATTTTGTTTTCTTGCCAAAACTCCCCATCAATATTTGATTCTATTGATGTAGGTGCAAAATTTCATGTGAAAACCCTTCTGTATCTGCAAGGTATTTACTATCTTCTTTTCTAGTGTTACTGTTGTGATTCTTATGTATCTCTTCTAAGTTTGCTATTTGTTGTGCATACTCTTGACTTCACAGTGCAGGCACTAGACATGGAATTGATTTAAAGTAGTGGGCTATAACACTGATTAATAATAGAATTGCTCAGGCTGGAAAAGACCTTAAAGATCATTGAGTCCAATCACAACCTAACCATACTACCCTAACTCTAACAACTCTCCACTAAATCATGTCCCTGAGCATCACATCTAAATGGTTTTCAAACACATCCAGGGGTAGTGACTCAACCACCTCCCTGGGGAGCTTATTCCAGTGCTTAACAACCCTTTCTGTAAATAAGTTTTTCCTGATATCCAACCTAAACTTACCCTGGTGCCACTTAAGGTCATTTCCCCTCATTCTGTCACCTGTTACCAGTGAGAAGAGACCACTCTTGCTGTAAGAACCTTTTGGATATTGGAAGAGAGCAATAAGGTCTCCCCTCAGCCTCCTTTCCCCCAGACTAAGCAGCCCCAGTTCCTTCAGTCACTCCTCACAGGGCATATTCTCCAAGCCCTTCACAGGCCTTGTTGTCCTTCTTTGGACCTGCTCCAGCACCTCAATGTCCTTTCTGTACTGAGGTGCCCAAAACCGAACACAGTATTCGAGGTGAGGCCTCACCAGTGCCAAGTACATGGGCAGGATTACTTCCCTAGTCCTGCTCAACACACCAGTCCTGATACAAGCCAGGATGCCATTGGCCTTCTCGGCCACCTGGGCACACTGCTGGCTCATATTCAGCTGACTGTCTATCAGTACACCAAGGTCCCTTTCCATCAGGCAGCTTTCCAGCCACTCCTCCCCAAGTCTGTAGGGTTGTCTGGGGTTGTTGTGACCAAAATGCAGGACTCGACACTTGGCCCTATTGAAACTCATACAGTTAACACTGGTCCATTGATCCAGTCTATCCAAATCCCTCTGTAGTCCCTTTCTCCCCTCAGGCATATCAATGCTCCCTCCCAACTTGGTGGCGTCTGCGAGCTTACTGAGGGGGTACTCAATCCCCTCATCAAGATCATTAATAAAGCTGTTAAATAGAAGTAGCCCCAGTACTGAGCCCTGGGGGAGCATCCAGCTCTCAGAGCAGGTCCAAAACCATCTCATCATGGATCATGCAGAGCCTATTCTGTTCCCCATCTCTATCTGTCAGTGCAGGGGGCTGTGTTCCCAGGGAGTAACAAGTCTTACTTTTAAAAACTGGGGCAAAGGAGGCATTAAGCACCTCAGCCTTATCATGACATCCTCTGATCTTGCTTAGATGATAATGAGCTGGCTCTGTTGCAGTGATATGTGCTCCACAAAGAAAAGAAAGCATTTGCTGAGTTGATCAATAACATGCATCAACTATGGGAGCTGCTCTGAAAGTAATGCCTCCTTTATTATTATATTAGCCCATGATGTCCAAGGCAGATGGTGGTGGTATGGCTATAGAAGCTGAACCTTTGCACCAATATTCCCTTACGCTCTCTAGCCATGTGACACATGGGAGCAGAGGGGCAGTCTGAAAAAATGGAATCTGACATGGAAGTACAAATGAAGCAGTGGTGTGAAACTGAAAACTTCCATGTGGAAAAAATAGCACTCACTGATGGTTTCTGAAGTTTTCTGGAGACCAAACTGTGGATGTGAACACAGTGGTGTGGTGTGTTTCAGCATTTGAAACAGCCACATGAAAGACTGGTCAAGTTCTGGGCAGCCATGCAGATTTTCATAAGCATGTCTTTCAGAGTTTTGTTCATTGCTGGCAAAAATTCATAGCTACTGGTGGTGAATATGTTGAAAAATATGTTGAGTATTTTGTAGCTGAGAATTTGCTCTGTCAGTACTGTTGTACTCTTTGTGTCTATTGTAGTTTCCATGGAACCAAATAGGAGGCATTCCTGTCAGAACAACTTCCATAGATTGCTCTTTTTTGGCAAGAATACTTATGACTAGTCATGAAGAACAAACATCACAGGAAACATCAGAAAACTCATACGTGTATCCTGATGGCATATTTTTTATTGTACTGATGAGTACAACAATATTTTTGATACACAGAGATGTATGAGGTCTTTCAGTCAAAAAAATATCGTCCTACTATGTAGAATGCAAGTTAATAAGTAAACACAAACCTGGTTTTCCCCCTGAAATATGAAACAGTATTCAAAAACCTAAATTGCTTCCTTTGATAACTTGGCTTTTAAATGAAAGTTTTATCAAAGGGTTGGCAGGATATATTTGGAAATACATACTCATGGATCTCAGGAAATTACTTTTTCCTATGGCTCTGATTAAATATTTCATTGCAGTACGTGCTTCTTTATTTGTACATGCTGTGTCAAGGTTTAAAAAAAAAAAACAAAAAACAACAAAAACAAACCAGCTTCTCTTTTTATAGTAAATATGCTTATTTTGAATGCATTACCCATCATAACAGGAAGACCTAAACTATGCAGACTGCTGAGTCTACAGGGTGAACGCTGTCTCATGCTGAAAATGAATACACAGAAACATTCTTCAGTGACAGCTTCTACAGCTGGTTTGTTAATTCAACACTCGAAGAAATGCATCAAGAACCATGGGCAATTCGTTGCAGTGAAAGATAGAGTAAGCACTCTAATATTTGAGCTTTGTATTGGTAGATAACACATGGTTGGTAACACATGTTGCTGTTTTTTCTCTCTCTACAATTAAATATATTTTGATCAGTTTTGAACCCTTTCTTTATCCTAGAATTATACAATGGCTTGGTTTGATAAGGACCTTTAAAGCTCATCTGCTTCCAACTCCTCCTGTCATGGGCAGCGTTGCCACCCAGTAGATTAGGCTGCCCAGGGCTCCATCCAACCTGGCCTTGAATGCTTCCATGACCTGGGAATCCACAACTTCTCCAGGCATTCTGTTCCAGAGCCTCATCAACATCTGAGTAAAGAATTACTGCCTAATCTCTAACCTAAATTTACCTTCTTTTAGTTTAAATCCTTTCCCCCTTGTCCTATCGCTGCCTGCCCAGACAATATCGCTCCTGATCAAAAGCTCCTTTAAAGTACTCAAAGGCTGCAAGGGGATCTCCCCAGAGCCTTCTCCATTTATTTATCTGGAATAAATGTTCTGATATCTTCCTTCTTCATGGGCATTTACATGACTGAACTTGCTTTAGTTAAACGTTGATGAACAAAACTGGCCATCAGCCTATATGGATACTAGAAGTCACTGTAAATGTTACAGCCAGTGTCCCTTTTCTCACATCCTCTTTCAACCAGTGAAGCAAACCTATGTTTCATTCTCCCTCTCCACCCACCTCATTCCTCCCATGACCTAGAATAAAGAATAATAATACAGTAGCTTGTTTTCTCAAAGATCTTTAAATACATTATTTGATGTTATTGACCTGTAAATAATATTATGCATTTTTACACTGGTTGATGTAATCTTTTCATAGCACTGCCTGTATAGGGACCAAATCTAGATATTTGTTAGGGTACCAGTTACAGCTTCCCTCTGTTAACTGTCTAAATCCTCAATAAAATGCTGAGAGAAAGAAATTAATTACCCTTGCCAATTTTAACAGGAAGCAATTATAGCTGGCAAATAATAAATGTTTAACATCTAGAAATTTGCAGGTTTTTGGCATGTGCAGCTTCCTGGTAGTTTAAAGGCATTCTTGGAGTGCCTTTCAGTATATTAGCAAGGGATGTCTCTAAAATTTGGAAGACTGAAGTTAGGTCTGAATTCTAATCTTAAAATTCTGACTATGTACAGTTAATTTGAGGTCTGTATATGCACAAAGGTTGACCCATGTGATGTGACGACTAATTCAGACATGAGTTGTAGAAATAGTATCATATGCCTTTCTACCTTGTTATCTGCAAACAAGAATTTGTCTTCTAACTTCAATTTCTGGGACCTTCCTAAATATTTATGACATTTTTCCTACTTTTTCCAGATAAAAGTTGTTTTCTAAATCTTTATAGCTGGTGATGAAAGAAAGCAAATGTCACAAACTGCAACATAAAACCTCGAAAGAGAGATAAACAATAAAATAATACACGATGCTATTAAACACTATAAAGAAACCCTAAAAATATTTTTTCTCGTGTTTCTTAGGTTTATATTCATAGAAATAAAATAAAGGATTAGTAAATGTAAGGTGAACAAGCCTTTTAAAAAAATCAAAGCTAAGCAGGAAAAAAAAGATAAAATAAAGTTGTTTTACTGAAGTTAATAAACCCCACATTCTGAAACAAATATCCTCAAGCCATTTGTTTAAACAAGCATTAAGTTTAGCAGTACTACACCATAACATGATACTCCAAATTAAACTTTTGCATCTCAAATGACCTTTATAGCAGTTTTACAGTTCATAAATTCTTTACAATAGTTCTCTGTGGAGTAGTTTTAATAAATCTTGATTGTGCTGTAAGTGTTATAACACATACTTGAAATGGCATTTCCAGTCCTAACAAACACAAATTCAGGAATGATTCCCCTGTTCCATATGGAGAACTTTGTTTAAGTGTTCATGAAATATTAAGAAGAATATTCCAGCAATGAAGGAGGAAATGCCATAAGTAACTCAGTCCCACTGGAGGAGAAAAACATGGCTGATGAACATATTTATCAAAGTGGGCAGGGAGAATATCTGCTCCGTATGTATCAATACAAAAATTTTCTTCAGTTTATAGGGCTCCTCAGGCATTCAGCATAGCTGGAAAGAGAAAAGATTATATTTTCTGTTTTTAGACTTGATTTCTTAATCAAGTGTCAGATTCATAGAATTGTAAAGTATGTGGTCAGTTTCATTATTTCCAAAACAATAGGATACACAGAAGCTCTGTTAAAATATGTCTGCTTAATCTCTTGTATCTGTTTAACAGTATTCTTTTCTGTAAAAAAGAAAATTAAGTTAAATACTGTACAGGAAACATTCTAGTAATCTGTTAAACTACTTGTTTTGATATTAAAATATATTTCCATCTGTATTTCCTTTATCCTTTTTTTTTTTCTTTTTTTTTTTCCCAGCTATTTCTTTACTTATGGAATCTTTAACATATTTTCAAATAGTTTGTTTATGCTTGCTTAGGAAAAAAAGGGTTACCACTTCTTAACTGAAATCATCAGGTCCTCTATCTTTAGATGTTTCTTTCTTCCCTTTCTTTAAAAGTTTGGGTAAGGAATGTATTTTCTCATTCCCATATATAGACAAGAAACTACATGATACATCTCTGAGAACCTTTTCCACTGCTTATAATTTTCATAATTTTATTTTCTTGAGCTCAGCCAAAATTTTTATTCCTTTTTTTTCCCCCTGGATAGGAGAAAATGAAAAAAACCTTTCTCCTTTATATGGTCTGCTAAAGTTGTTTCTACTCAGACAAATAAAAAAAAAAACCAAAAATTGAAACTATTTACAATAGTTTGCTGATAAAAATAAGACAGGCTTAAACCCACAAAATAAAACTGAATGCACCTTCCAGTAATTGTTAAATTACACATTTTGAGGTCAGAACTGTAAGCATATCTGCATTTTAAGGATATTGTTCACAGTTGCACAATTAATGATGAAATAGTGAAAAGATTATCAAGTTGCCCAGAGAATTTGTCTCCCTCCTTGAAGACCTTCAGAAGCCATCTGGACATTGGCAACATGCTCTGGGTGGCCCTGCTTGAGCAGGACGTGGTACCAATCTTTGATTCTATGGAGATAACTACATGGATGTTCTGTTTTTTTTTTCCGTAGAAAAATCAAAACCTACAAGATTCGCAGATTGCTCTGTGATGCACAGTGTGACTTCGAGGAAGTGTAATTGCTAATCTATTAGTTTGCTAATCAGTAATGATCAACATGCATGATGTGTTACAGTGAAATAAAGATATTGCGTTGGATGGACAGTTACAATCAAAGTGAATTCATAAATTTTAAGGTCTGCCGTAAATGATGAATATGGAAAAATCTGAAGAGAAAAATTGCTATAAGTTTTCCTTTAATGTAGCATTAATGAATCTGGGTTGCAGGTTTATTATTAATATAGAGAGATGCTTTTTTTACTACTAGTTAAACGTTCATCTGCAAAGACAGTAAGGAGTGATAGATTCTAAAAATGGTGCATTCATCTTGAGAATGGAAATAGGTATATCAAGGTATCTGAGAAATTTAAAGAAGATAAAAGTTAGTAGGTCTTTATAATTGCCAGAACCTGTGATAAGTACTTAAATCAAACAGTCAACTCTTGCATCACATGGTATCTACGAATTGAACCACAGTGTTAGTAGTAGGAATCTACTAGTAGGAAAAGGCTGTTGACATAGCCTACCTAGACTTCAGCAAAGTCTTTGACACTTTCTGCCACAGTATTCTCCTGGAGAAGCTTGCAGCCTGTGGCTTGGACAGGTAGGCTCTTTGCTGGATAAAGAACTGGCTGCATGGCTGGGCCCAGACAGTGGTGGTGAATGGAGTCAAATCCAGCTGGCAACTGGTTACAAGTGGTGTTCTCCAGGGGTCAATACTGTGTGAGGCCGGTCCTGTTTAGTATCTTTATTGATGACCTGTACAAGGGGATTGAGTGCACCCTCAGTAAATTTGCAGGTGACACCAAGTTGGGTGGAAGTGTCAATCTACCTGGGGGTAGGAAGACTCTACAGAGGGATCTGGACTGGCTGGATCACTGGGGTGAGGCCAGTGGAATGAAGTTCAGCAAGAACAAGTGCAGGGTCCTGCACTTTGGCCACAACAACCTCAGGCAATAATACAAGCTTGGGGCAGAGTGGCTGGAAGACTGTGTGGAAGAAATGGGGGTATTAATTGATGCTCAGCTGAACGTGAGCCAGCAGCATTCCCAGGTGGCAAAGAAGGCCAATGACATCCTGCCTTGTATCAGAAACAGTGTTGCCAGCAGGAGCAGAAAAGTGTTCATCCCTATGTACTCAGCTCTGCTGAGGCTGCACTTCAAGTACTATGTCCAATTTTGGGCTACTCAGTACAAGGAAAACAGGGAGGCCACATCCGTGTCTGGAAAAGGGCAACGAAGCTGGTGAGGGGTCTGGAGCACAGGTCTGATGAGGAGCAGCTCAGGGAACTGGGGTTGTTTAGTCTGGGGAAGAGGAGGCTGAGGGGAGACCTTATGGTTCTCTACAACTACCTGAAGGGAGGTTGCACTGAGGTGGGGATCAGCCTTTTCTCTCATGTAAATAGTGATAGGACTAGAGTGAAAGGCCTCACGTTGCACCAGTGGAGAAGCAGGCTGGATGTTAGGAAACAGTTCTACTCTGAAAGAGTGATCAGGAGCTGGAATGGGCTGCCTGGAGAGGTGATTGAGTCACTGTCCCTGTAGATGTTGAAGAAACATTTAGATGTTGTACTAGGGGACACGGTGTCGTGGGGAAATACTGGTGACAGGTAGATGGTTGCACTGAATGATCTTGGAAGTCTTTTCCTGATTCTATGATCCTGTGAATGTCAGTATGTTATCTTAAGCATCTCATTCTTACTTTTTGAACCCAGCACTTTCTTAATTTTAGAAGTTAAGTTGGGTTAGACTTCTGAACTCTCTTAACATTTACTTGTTTTTATTATTTAAATTATAGTGGTTCAGGGAAAACTCACATGAATAAGATTGAATTCTGGACATGCAAAGTATTATCAGAAAAAGTATTGGAAATAGCTTCTATCCTGAAAGGCAAAGGGGGATTGGATGCATGAAAAAGCAAATTTTTTTTTGCAGGAATGAGTGTCACCAAGGCTTTATGTTCTCATTAAGGCAAAAAAGAGTCAGGTAATGATTAACTAATCTATCACTACACTGAGCTTTTTTGCCAAACCCATCACCCCTCATCCCTGACTGTTTGGCCTGGTGCAAATAAGCAGTTTCATTTCCTATCCTAATTATTATTAACAAATGTTGCAATTGTGTTTGTTTAACTCTGTGTAGTACTGATTATAAATTAGAGAAACAATCTCATCAGCGTCTTGATGCTCATTCTATTTTCCAGTTTAGTCCATTCTTTGTTCTTTACATCAAAGTTTCTGCTTACTCTTTTCCCTCCATTCTTTTCTTCACCTTTTTGCTTCCCTTATTGTTTCCATATTGTGCAATCCCCTCTGTCCACGTGCTCTTTCAGTTATATCTTAGGACTGTAAGGACTGATGCATACGAGCTGAGGAGGAAATTCTGAGGCTACTGTGGAGCACACTCATAAGAATTGTATTCTTCACAGCATCACTCAAAACAATAACTGAACTGTTTATGTTTTGTTGCTCCTCAAACTAGGAAAACCTCAAATCCTCAACTCTCTTTAAACTCTTCAAGTTTAAAATTGTTTATATTTCCATAAAAGAAGTAAGACTGGACCACCCTTCTTCGTTACCAGAAGTAGCTTCAATACATAAATCTGACAGCATTTGAAACACAAGTTATTCTTCAGAGAATGTCAAATTATGGACTCAAACAAAAACATTCTAAATTAGGAAATGTTTCTGCCAGCTTTCAATATATAATACAAAAGGGGAACAATTTGTAAGCCTGGTGTTACATTTTCCAGTCTGTGCAATATCCTAGCTGATCATAAACAGTGCTATATAGAATTGCCATCCAGAAGCCTAGTAATGTATTGAGACCACTAGATTCTATTACAACTTGCTTGATGGAAAAAGATGTGTTTGAGAGAAAAATATCTGGGATAAAACAACTGAAAAAAGATACGTTTACTTGCAGAAGAAAGCTTCCCTAGATTTCTCATTAAGGAAAGAACTAGAATTTACATTCCTTTTTAGCTATATTCCTACTATGGAATATATTAAATTTAACATACAAACATTAATCTTGTAAAACAAACTTAATACTCAGTGGAAGTATAAAAAATTATATGAATAATTGCAAGAGCCACCAGTAACAAGAGTAGGCCACTAAAATATGAGGGTTGCTCCAAAAGTAATGCTTCATATTTTATTATATTGGCCCATGATGTCAGAGGTGCATGTTGGTGGTAGGACAGTAAAGGCTGAATCTTCCCACCCAATATTCCATTACATTTTGTTGCCATGTGACAGATGGCAGCAGAGAGGAAGTCTGCCAGAATGGTGTATGACATGGAGGTGCAGATGAAGCAAAGGTGTTTCAATGAATTCTTCCATGCAGAAAAAATTGCACCCATTGACATTCACTGATGCTTGCTGCATGTTTATGGAAACCAAATAGTGGATGTGAGCACTGTGAAGTGGTGGATGGTGTGTTTCAGAAGTGGTGACGGTCATGTGAAAGGCAAGCCACAATCTGGACGGCCATACAGATTTTTACAAGTGCAGCATGCAGGCTATTTTTCATTGCTGTTGAAAATACATAGCTACTGGTGGTGACTATGTTGAAAAAGAGTATTTTGTAGCCGAGAATTTGCTCTGTCAAACTGTGTTATTGTACTCTTTGTGTCTGTTGTAGTTTCCATGGAAATAAATAGGGGGCATTACTTTCAGAGTGACCTATGTATATTTACTGTCAGGAAGAAGCAAAATATTTTATTTGTTTTGAAATATCTCTTTTTAGTGAAAATGTACTGAAATTGTTTCAGAAAGCATTCAGAAAGCATTGCCAGTTTTATCTCAATCCTTTGACTGTAAAACATGTTCAAAAGGAGATCTTGACTAGACCGAAAGTTTCTTCCTACCAATTGTTGTGAACTATTTCTAGAATTACCTGGGGTAACTCTGAGCTAGGAACAGCCATTAAATTGTATATGTGGAAAAGTTGCAGTTGCCAACACTGTTCTCTGTGAATACATTTTGCATGAGTAAGTAAAACAAAATAATAGTAGAGTTTTCTATGAAAAATCGTAATGCTTGAATACCACCCACAGACTGGATAAACATTCAGTTAAGTTATCCTCTTCTCATTTGTAACCATCACTCAAGTAACACACATTCCAAAACACTTGCAAAGATTTATAACAAAACTTGATCACCTACAGTAATATGGTTTTGGTTTAAATATAAGCTATCCTAAGCCTGAGTGACAGTCTGTTTTTCTGCCCAGTAATGCAGAACTTGAAATGTGTAGAGTGGCAGATATTACCTTACTAATAGTAAATAATTGTTCTACTTCATATAGAAGGAAGTTTTGGAACAGATTGTTCCGAATTTACTTGCCTGTTTGATAATGAAACTGGCTTAGTCTCCCACCAGCAGAGAAATAGCTTAAGGAAGATTTGCCTAAGCATTGTTTGTGCACAAGAACTACAAAAATAGCTTTCTGAAAAGTAATGACAAAATAGGGAAACAGGAAAGTCCACTTTTAGTCTAGTTTTCTTCTTCTTGTCTTTACCTTATAAAAAGGATCCAGCAATATCACCTCCTTTAGGCGACAGTCTATTGTTACTTTTTAAATCATAGAATCATAGAATGGCCTGGGTTGAAAAGGACCACAATGGTCATCTAGTTTCAACCCCCCTGCTATGTGCAGGGTTGCCAGCCACTAGACCAGGCTACCGAGAGCCACATACAGCCTGGCCTTGAATGCCTTCAGGGATAGGGCATCCACAACCTCCTTGGGCAACGTGTTCCAGTGCATCACCACCCTCTGTGTGCAAAACTTCCTCCTAATATCCAATCTAAACCTCCCCTGTCTCGGTTTAAAACCATTCCCCCTTGTCCTATCACTATCCACCCTTGTAAACAGCTGTTCCCCCTCCTGTTGATATGCTCCCTTCAAGTACTGGAAGGCCACAATGAGGTCTTCCTAAATAACTAATAAATAATTTTATAATAATAATAAATAATTTTGAGTCTCCAAGTTCAGGAGAGCTCTTTAGTATTTAAGGTATTTCTTTGGATTATTCCAGTGACCTTGAAAAGAGCTGATTTAAAGTTCTACATAGCAATTAGTCAAGAGTGTATCAGCGCCTTGAACTGAATAGGTGAACATCCAGCACTTTGCTGTGCTATTTCTGTTTCCTTTTAAATTATTTCTCACTTGTGTATCTCAGAGGCCATTTTTCTTTTCCCATCTAAAGAAAATGTAGACAACAAGCTATGCTATTGTCTAAGTCAGAGCAGTGAAGATGAGGAGTTAAGATGTATTCTTATGTTGAATAAATAAATATAAGTTCTAGGGGCCTAGATATTTTCTAGAAGTTATCTAGGCCCCCAACTCATACTTTCCTAAATTAAATGAAGAGATGAACATCCATGAGCAGCAATACAGAAGTCAATTACCTATGAATAATTTCATCTGTATAGAGATGTTCCACCAGAGACTGAGGTTACATAAGTCTCTAGGAAATCTGTC
Organism: Gallus gallus; assembly: GCF_016699485.2. Lineage (NCBI taxonomy): Eukaryota > Metazoa > Chordata > Aves > Galliformes > Phasianidae > Gallus > Gallus gallus. Next base: position 61,882,999 of record NC_052535.1, on the reverse strand, counting down.
CAACTTTGACATACATTCCAAAATACAAGCTATATCCTTCACTGCATCATAAAATTTGCATAAGCACATTGAAGCTAAACATAAATATTATATTGCTATGTTTCAACAGGGCACTCCATATTCATTGTGACAGGGTAACACAGCTTTCTGTACATGAAAACAGATCCCAATTCCAGTTCAAGTTTCCTTTTCTCTTCTCTGCAGTGAAAAACTTGCTGTGTTGAAAAAGCTCACATTGTGTTAAACATGATAAGAGTCTTCGAATATAGAAAAGATTGTAGCACAGAGGAAAAGGATAAACTGCTTTCCATATCTGAAATGTGTGTGACAAAAAATAAATTAAAGCAAAGCAGATTTAGACTCAAATACTCCAGAAGACTTTCTATCTTTAAGGACTGTATTGCTCTGGGAGACTGTGGAAGCACCATAGATGGATGTTAGTATCTGTCAAGCATGGATAAGGCACACTTGATTTTGGTTCAAGGAAAGAAATGAAGTAGGTAATCTCCTAATGTTCCTGCTAGTTGTGTTTTCTGTTATGCTTGCTGACTAGATGTTGGAGAGAAGTCGTCTGATTTATTTCTGTGCCAATGGATATGGAAGTTTCTCTCAATTTTAGTGATTTATTGTTCTGATGCAAAGTTCCCAAAACTTTATACTAGAGCTGGTAAGACTTTTGCACAACTAAGAGATTGCTACATCTGCCGTCGAAACTGAGTTCCAAACGTCTTTCAACAAAAACATTTAATACTATTTTTGCAAGTCTCTTATACATACATTTCAAAATTTTTCTATTTATTTATTTATTTTCTGGATGTGTGCAGTAAATCTCTCGTTAGCTTATGGAATTCTAGCTTAAGTTTCCATTCAGGTTTGAAAAAAAAAACAAACAAGTATTGATTATTTATGGAACTTTAACATCATTGTAGATAATGGTGACTTAAGAGACTGATGACAGCAAATGTACAAGTAAGATAAAATACTACTGCTGATTAGACTATCTTCTTGACTTGAGCTGGGATAGCAATAGGATGTGTTATTTTTTTCTGCATAAGATGGCTTAACAATGTCTTTTCTTTCCTAATGTTCTATGATTTTTAAAACCCTTAGAGTCCTCTTTCTGATACAGGAAAGCTCATTTTCTAATTGCTCATTTGTAGAACTAGAATAACATCCTAGCTTATATGAAGGTAACCTGCCTTTAACTGGATAATTAATTTGCTAAAGGGAGGATCTGGTCCAACAAGCAAATTAAACAAAGAGGGAAACCTAAGTAATCTAGGAAGTGAGAGAAGGAGGGAAATGAGTGATAATTCAAATTTACAAGGCAAATTCATGGGATTTGACAACTCAAGGTCACAGTAACCTTGCAGAATATTAAATATTCAGGCACACATTGTCGAAGCATTTTTCTTGCATTGTTTTCCATAAGGCAACATGTTCTCTCTAACAGTGAACAAGTTCTATTTCTCTGAAAAATATTTTTATGAGCATTTTATGGAAAATCCAACTTCAACATTTTCTATATTTGGTTCTATTAAGTCCTTTTTGGTTCCCACCCCTCTTCAGGGACCAACAAATTTGTTTTTATTTGTTCAAATCTTAATCTTCTTTTTTTTTTTTAAGTTCTGGACTTGAGTACTTAATAAAAAATGAATGTTTTAATGCTGTTCATTAATTCCTAAATGTTAGAACTCTTAAAATCTGTTGCTGACCCACACTGACCTTAGCTAATTCCAGCATTTACTGCAAGAAAGTGTAGCTCTGGAGAAGCTTGTGTTTTTGGCAAGGCAAACTCCTGGGAGTTTACAGCTGACTTGAGTGATGCCAAGACTGTACCATGTTCCATACTTATATAGATATCAGGAAGCGTTTATTAATGTCTGCAAGATACTAGTGTTGATACAGAACCATAGGCCATAGGTAATAATGACGTAGACTCTACCTTGCAAACTAGCTCTCCTGCTAGTTAAAATCTAAGGAGTTGGAGTATAGAGCTTGATCTGTGACAAAAAGGTATTATTTTGAGCACTTGTTTGGATGTTATCAATTTAATCTGCTGCCAAAGATTATGTATAAAAATCCTGCTGTTGGAATGAACATAGGGCTTGAAAAACAATGCAATTTATGTCATTTATTATTTTCCTCTAATTTGTAATGATTTTAAGTATCATATTCTCATAGAATGGCTTGGATTGGAAGAGACCTTAAAGGTCATCTAATTCCAACCTCTCTGCTATGGATAGGTTTGCCAGCCATTAGATCAGGCTGCCTGGGGCCCCATCCAACTCTATTCAGTTAAAAGATGATCTGTATCCTTTTTCTGCTGTCACTGTGTTAAACTAATCACATCACTGCCTCCCGCAGTACAGGTTTCTGACTACGTCTGGTACTCTGTATCAAACTTTACTGTCCTTGGTTCTAACATACAGCAGTGCTGTACTACCATGCTGGAGAAAGTAAACCTGCTTCTATCTAAAAATCTAAAGTGGAGCTATAGGAAAGAAGAGGACAGGCTCTTTAGCAGGATCTGTTTTGATACAGGGGGAAATAGTTTCAATCCTGAAGAGGGTAGATTTAGGTTAGATATAAGGAAAAAGTCTTTTACAGTGAGGGTAGTGAGGCACTGGACGAGGTTGCTCAGGGGTGTAGTAGATACCCCATCCCTGGAGGCTTTCAAGGCGAGGCTGCATCAGGCCCTGGGCAACCTAGTGTAGCTGTATATGTCCCTGTTCATTGCAAGGGAGTTAGACTAGATGACCTTTAAAGGTCCCTTCCAACTCTAAGGATTCTATGATTCTGCATGAGGAACTTCAAGAGATAAACATTTATTTCCTCTCTGCCTCTAATTCAGAAGAGCAATATAAAGCTTCCCTTTGAGAAGCAAAATATCAGCTCTGTGTTCAACTCTTGACACTTTGAGCTGGAGGTGTTTGAAGGTAAAGGAGAGTCAGCAGTTAAGGTATTACTGTATTTTCACTGGTTGCATGTTGCTGGACTGCAGAATAATACAACTGAATAATCAGCTGGTAACCCTCATTGAACAGGGATTGTTGTGTTGCTGTCTAACAGGCCCAGGTATAAATATGGGATTTCAGAAGACTTTTTCATAAAGATTCACCTCTAAAAACTGCCACATGGTGAAGATAATCAATTGCTATACTTATTCCAGACAAAATGGCAAACTTCCTCGCATAAACTTGCCCTACCATTTCCAAACTTGATTTTAAGTATTTTTAACTACAAGTGATAACTTAATCCAATACAAAAATACAGTTTTAAATTATTATTCTCTTGTTTTTATCTGTTTGTAGAGAGAATTGTGAGAAAAATAAATCATTGTCTGATAATGTAGTATAGGGGGATTTCTGGTGGGCTTAAGGGTATCTTTGTGAAATAATGCTTTGATTGCCCAGAGAAATGTTAGCCTGAGTAAATTGACTGAATAAAAGCAGATGATACTATGCTAAGAAAAAAGCCTCTGTCCTAGTCTACTAAAAAAAACAAGCATACCTGAGATTTAACCATCTGCTTTTTCTTTTATTTATTTTATTTTTTGTTTGTTTGTTTGCTTGTTTGTTTTAAAGGAAAGCACTTAAGGATGGATTTTAACTAGAGCTTATTTCATACCATAGGATATTGATAAATTATTCTTACCTAGCATAACCATAGGGCCTGTCAGTCACACTGCTGCTTCAGACATTACATTAAAAACAGTAGCACTGTATCAAATACTTTAAATTAGTAAATTAAGAGGCATAAGAACAAGATATTAAAAGGTGTGAAGAGATGTACAGTTAGACAGAGACTCTTGGTGTTAGTCAAGACTTTGGTGAAAGTCAGAGATGGAAGCTGTTACATCTCAGCTGAGTCATTGCGACCTACAGCAATGGAGTACTCTCCCTTCCTACCATTTTCCCCTGCAAATATGTAGTTTGAAGTAAATTCATAGCAAATTTGAGTGCTTTTGTCTAAGATTCCTTTGTCACATGAGAAATGGCAAAGCTATTTAAAAAAAAAAGTCTCAATCTTTAAAAATATCTTTTCAATAATATAAATGTGCCTTATTTTTCCTCTGTTCTGATCTTCTGATCTTGGCTCACTAAACAACTTTTTTTTTTTTTTTAAATATCTGATTATATATATTTTCCACATGTCTATGCTACCTGAACTATATTTTTCTTCATGAATCATGTCTTCCAAACGAGTTATATCTTTATCTCTGGGTTTGGTTACAGCTTCATGCCAAAGTATTCAATCTAATGAAGCACCAGTACATTTCTTTGTCCACAGAGGCAAGTAGTTGGAAAAATCAAACTAATATGACAAGAGTGACTCTTAGGAAATTACAAAAGTTATAATCATCCAAGGTTGTAAGTATTTTCAAATTCAAAAAATCAGTTGAGCAAATGAACTATGTGCATTTATGAGAATATTTACGAAACAGGAGCTAGGCTAGCTATATCATAAATTAATGTTAGGTTTGCATTCCCAGGCATATTTTTGGAAAGGATAATTTAAAGGATAATTCCCAGGCAAATTTTAAAGGGTAATTATGGCTAGAGAGAGATCATGGTCTGATCAAAATTATGTTACAAAGAGAACTTCTTCAGAAGAGGGAGATATTAGTTATATTATTCTAAGGCTTTTTGTGATCTCCTCTTATTTTTTACCCTTATTTCATGGTTAGAATTAAATTTATTAACTATTTGAATCCAGGGAGCTTTTACAGTTGTGTTATTTTATTTGTTTGTTCCCTTTCATTAAGACTAAAGCACAGATTCTATTGAAATTTTCAATCTTTTTTTGAGTTCTTCTTAACATTTTCTCTCTTACTGTTGAGCACCAAGCCTCTGTTTTTTATTTTCTCTTTATGCATTTAGGGAACCTTATCTTATTTCCTTTTATGTTTCTGTGCCTTTCGGATCTTGTCCCTTAGGGTTTGAGCTGTTTGAGCTGTCCTTTATATTTATGTTCAGACCTGTAATCTGTTTTCAACTTTTGTATGGTTCTTTTTAAATTTCCAGGTCATTGGAGAAATTCTGTTGCCTCCACAAGAGTTTCTTACTGTTCTGCTATTCCTTGTTGTGCTTTAACAGGAGTATTTCTTCCTACACAGTCCCATTCTGGGGTAGCTGTATAACAACATCCCAAAGGTGGTTCAGTGTGATGCTCCCATGACTGTATTGCAGTTGTCACTTCTCTGCCTAAATCTAGTTAGAAGAATAGGCTTTTGTTTTTGTTTTCTTTTTCCTCTGTTCGCCTCCAAGATTTTATCACTGATCCTAATCAAGTCTATTTTAAATCTCTTTCCCTGTATGCACTTGAAGATGCCCTTCCTCTTTCTTTTTATGTGGACCTTAAATCTTTTTTACTATCTTCTTTGTGTAATGTGGTTCCAGGCATCAGGACACCTATCTGCACTCCTTAGACTTCTGAAACATTCATCTTGGAGTCCTCTGTCTCCATCTGCCTAGATGATCTTTATTATGCTGTGCTGCTGTCTCCTATTCCACCACAGAGTTGTCAGATGCTTGTATTCACTTATATATTGCATTGCATACAATATAGCAGTGACATAGAGTTCATTTAAATAGGCAACACAGTGAGGTAAATCAGGGATAGAGACAGCCTCTTGTCTTTCTGAAGTAGCCCTTGTTGTGGGTACAAGCAGGAGCCCATTCTTGAAGTGGCGTGTTGTGTTTCTTTTAAGGTCAGCCAAGGTCAGGACCTTCAAAAGGACCTTTAGGTAGTGATATTTCTTTGCAAATGATCCTTAGATACCAGAACAAGGAAGAAGAGAGTGGGAGGTAGTGTTCCTATTTCAGTGCTTCATGTGAGCACTTTCAAGAAGAGATAATAATAGAAATCTAAGAATAGAATGAGTCAGAACAGAATTAAAATATAACCTTGGCTTTTTTTTTTGCCTCAGCCTCTCAGGACAGATTGCTTAATATTTTCTGTGTTCCTTTATTCAGAATCCCCTTTGGGAAGCAAAAAACATCTTTGCTTTTGCAGGGATACACAGCTGCATCCCACCCTGCAAGCATGGAATTAAGCAGAACCTCACTATTGAAAATGCCTCTGGGGTAGGGTAATTAGATGGTTTGTAATATACCTTCCATGTCCAGGTTCAGTTTCTTCTAATCCCAGCACTTGGCCATTGGTGTCCTATTCTGACGTACCAGATGCTATTTAACAGACAAGGGTGGGCCAAGAAGATCATATTTTAAAAATGTGCAAATAAGCAGCTAAATAATTTCAACAGTTCATATATTTTTTCAGTGAGCATGACATATCAGTATATTTTAAGCAACAAAAATAAGAGTTTTTCTTGTTTGTAGTGTATAATGACATCTTTTATTAAGTACTGTATTTGGCAATATTTACATTACTACTGATATGTGTTACAGAGACTTGAAGTTGTGTCAACACATTGTTGCTTTCAATTTCAAACGCTCATTTTTTTTCTTTCAGATATGTAATCCAGTCACAACACTGAATTTTATACTCTCAATCCCTAACCTGTTTGTTTATTTTAAATACAAGAAAATGTCCATTTAACTTTTTAATGCTCTGCTATTACACATTCCAAACCAGAGCTAAAGCATGCTTGCTCTCATTGAAGCTTTTTGAGTTTTCTCTAGGTTAGTTAACAAAGAAAACAAGAAAATTGTTCAAATGAATCATTTTTAAAAATTAGCAGATATTTAAACACTAGCAAATATTTCCATGTTTATCATTTTTTATCTTTTGCTAATTTGACAATTCTGCATTGAAACTGCACTTTTAAGTGTATTAACATACTCCATTTCATGTTAATTTTGATTATATAATTTGACCTTTAGAGAAGCCAACCTTTGTAGGGTATTTCAGATGTTGCCATAACTGTCAAGTATATTGTACAACTTAAGGTAAGTATGTACAGGAATTAGACTATAGAAATATCCATTCATGCTGTGGCCCTACACTTAAGTCATACATTTAAGACTCTTACTGAGAGTGGTGGCTGTATAATTTAGTCCTAATTATCTATTGCTATGATAGTGGCAGAGCAGTCACACTGAGCCATATCTGGGGTTTGCCTCTGATACTCATCCTTAGTGCTACCTGCTCACAGAGAAACCTGCTGCTCTCGGAGAGTGACAGAATCTGATTCCTAATTGCTTGTAATTCCTCACCTCCTTGTTTGGCTTGTTTCAATCTGGATGCCATCAGCATTCATGCCAGTATAATAAGTATTATGAAATCTCCACTATAATTCCTCTTTAATTAGCATCTATTATCTTAAATTGCTTCATCATTTTTTTCCAAAGCTCCTCTGTTCTTCCAGTAACACTCTTTGTGTAAAACTGCCTAAGCATTTCACTACTGGTTGGATCTGCTACAGTTTTCTATTTTGTCTTTTAATAGCTTATTCAGAAGGAGACAAAAGCACAGTGGGCTCTCAGAAGAGTCCAGTAGTATCGGTATTAGTGTTCTCAGAGCTTTCCTTTCTCTAGAGCATAATGGTTGAGCTAAGTCTTGGGGTGAAGAGCAAACCTACTGGGCTAATGGCAATAAACTTGTAAGCAGTGAGAGATATGTTCACTCAAGTACAACAGAAATGTGAATAGCTCTGTTCATCTCTAATGAGGACTCTGGTTGTGAATAGATAAAGGTGAAAACATACCATTCACATTTACATGAAATTATAGTTTTGCATTTCTCTTGGCTCACTAGAATTACATGAACTCAGGTTGGAATATCTTTAAATGTGCCCCTGTAAGATGGAAAGAGGCAGCTGAAATGCAGCACACAATCTCTTACTAGTTTCTCACCTGTGAGCAGTGACTGAATAGGATACAATTGTTATTTTATCCTTATTAAGATATTCCAAATGCTTTGGAAGTATGAACATTATCGTGTATCAGTGAAAGTGAAAACAGTACTATCATTTCAGTTCATGGATTGTCTGTTTTGAACCCTCTCCTTAATCCCTGAGGCCTCCCTGCCTTGACCCCATTATTTCCTAGATGTGTGTGATGAGTTTTATAGATGACCGTGAACTGAAATATGGGACTACACATTTCTGCTTTCAGGGCTGTTTCTAAGATAGATGAAAATGTTTAATTCTATTAATCTAATCACCTAAGGCAGATACATTGGACTCATATATATTTTGAGATTTTAAAACCTATGAAGTACTTTTGACTACACTAACAAAGCTATGTGAAGTTTAGCTGCTTCCGAAGGCTGTCATTTGATTTTTCCTCTTCACAGTAATATTTTAGCATTTTTAGTGCATTTCAAGTACTTTAGGCATTTCACTTGTATTATTGTTTTCTAACAATTGTCATCTTGACACGCAATATAGTTCAGAGAAACAGTACAGCATGTAAGAAGATTTCCAGAAAAAAAAATCAAACAACTGTAATAAGTGACTGAATAGGCTATAGTAATTTTGGAAATGTTATAAATGTACATAAGCAAATATTTCTTGCTTACTATTTGAAGGAGAATTTCACATATTCTTGTGCTCTACTCCAGAGTAATGAATAAAATAAATGAAAATAATGTCCTGGATTTGATAAAAATTAGGAAGGAGAATGGAATTTCCTAAGTGTCAGGAAGTGATTGGTAAGAACAGAGGAAAGCTTGAAACATTTCATTGCCTCAGGCTGTACATTCTCCCAGACATGCTGATGTGCCCTTACTTCCACTCTTCCCACTTGTCTGTATGAAAAGCAAACATTATGTTTCTACAGAGCCTTCCAGCAATTTTCTTCCATTCACTGAATACAATTCAATTACAGTGAATTTCACGTTTCTTTCTTTCTACGCTGGTGCACAGGCTAGGTGAGACAGTGCATAACTATTTGCTCAAGTTTTCAAAATCTAGACATCGCCTATTTCAAGAAGAGAAAGGGTGAACCTAAGATGATTTTTTTTTTTTATTGGGCTGGTAGTCACATTTCATAGAATAATTCATCTTAAAGGGTGATTGATAGGGTAAAAAGTCCCCTACTGAAATTGTGATTGCCTGCCTCCTAATCCTTCGCAATTTCTTTCTGTCACCACTTTCAACAGTTTATAAATGTTATGGTGTCAATGACAATATGTATAGGAGTATGTATAAACCGTTTATCATGCCCTTATGAACCATCGTTTAAGAATCACTGGTGGTTTTCAGGTCCTGCATTGTTAAAACTTGAAATACCATTAATATTTTCTGTTCAAATTATTTACTCAGAGTTATGAATTTGATGATGATATTGTCAGAAATAGAAGATTATACAGTGAAAAATATAACCAGTGCATTCCCATGAAAAGCAAAAGCAGTTGGTAATACAGTATCCTGAAGTAAGTAATATCTTGAAAGTTTCATCAGTACTGCAGGTTTGCTGGCTGTCAGAGGGAACTGAAGGAATGATTAAAATATAAGAACAAAGGCAATAATATATTTTTACATATTTTCATGAAAAATAAATTTATTTTAAGAGTCACCTCGGTATACATGGAATAATTAAGAATATAACACCCCCCCTCCCCCCCCCCCCTCCAAAAAAAAAATGTGAAACAAGGCTAGAGAAGATTATATGAATAGATTTATATTGCTGTTCACAAACACTATAATTCTTCATCTTTGCTACTGTACCTCTTCAACACTGGGAGACAATCTCTGGACATTTTTTAGTAGAATTTGTTCTATGAGCTCCGTTTATGAATTTCATACTAAATTAGTAGTAAAACTTTATTTTGCCACATAAATATATGATTAAATGTTTCTCATAATAATACTAACCCCCCCCAAAATGAATATGGCTTTCAAAGATTTCTGTACATATGCTACTATACATTAAAAGTAATTAGTAGAATTTTTCAATAGCGTATTTTCTTTGAATCATGAGAACAGCTTTTCCATATTGTGAGGACAGTGTTTCACATAACTTGATATATAAACTCGATATAAGCTGAAGGGTGGAGGTTTGCGTAAGTGTAAGCTCATGAATAGAATGCAGAATCTACAGAACTTCTTGTAAAGTGAAGATAAGAAAGTTGAATGGATGTGCTGTTGTTGAAGATAAGATGGTAAAATAGATGCCTCAGCTCAATGTAACATCAGTGGGAGCTGGTTTGGGCTACCCCGCTTAAAAGATTGGAAATTTACATCAAGAATGCATCCCATGACCACCAGAGATGTGATTTCTGCCCATGTCCTTGGAATGTAATAAATATGTATATGCTATACCTTTAAATACGTAGCCATTTCTCTCTTTGTTGTGCATATTCAGCGGGAGTGATCCCCCATACACCCAGCACTGTAAACGGAATACCTGTTTGACTTAACTCATTGTCGTGTCAGGTTACTTTGTCAGTTTTCTTGGCTTCACTTTGTGAACAGAAGTCCATACCAGCATGAAATATAGATTTATTTTTATTGTTTTTTTTAATTTTTATTTTGCCAGGATAAGTAAAAATAAGTATGTAGTTTTATTTAAGTTCTACTGTAGAGAAATTATGCTACATTCTTATTTTCTTTTCTGAACCGATGGTGTCAAACTTCAAGATGAACTTTTTTTCCCTACAACTGTTTCTAACGAACCACAATTATTAATGATTCCATTATTTCATAGCATACTTTTCATTTAAATGTTTTCTTCATCAATCACATGCCATGAAGCTATTCAGATATAATGAACCAATTTAATTCTGTTTTAATTCCTTTGAAGCATAAGATGTTATAGACTGGAAGGGAGTGTCTTTTGATCATAGTTGGTACTGTTCATAGCCATGTCTTAATTCTTTGTATTGTTCTATGGAGTTTCAACTTATGGGTGAAAATCAGTGGCTGAAAATGTGTGACTTTCAATATCCAGTTATGAAAGAGTCCCAGTTTACAGTGGACATGATCTCCCTTGTTGCCAACAATCTTTATACTTTCTTCTACAACATTTAGAATAATTTAGTACAGAATATGACCTAGGTTGTCCTGCACAGTACTTAGATATATTGATAATGCCCCCTACATTTGTGCAATCAACAAAACTCTTTGACACATTTACTTTTTCATACTGAGACCATTTGATGTAAATTATGTAAGGTAACCTGATTAAAGGCTCATCACCAGGTGTACAGCAGAGCACAGAAGTGCAAGAATAGATAGGAAAACCCCAATAATAGAACCACATCCCTCATGGTGATGTCCTAGGGGATTCTCAGCCCCATGGGTTTTGTCATTAAAAAAGTTCTCTAGATCACCTTTTGCACTGAGAGGAATGACAGTCTGTGGGAATGCACAGTTCACCATGGCTTGCAGGGGGAAAAACATCTTGAAATTTAGAAGACATTACAAAACGCTTAGAGGATGCATCCTAGGTGAGAAAAAATGAGTGGATCAAGGTGCTGTGAGAAAGAAGCATGTGAAAGGAAAAGAAAGGGAAAAGCTGCTGAGGGGATCCATACTGCAGGTATTTATGTATATATTTTCCACTAATTTGCTTTCATCCTGTGCAGACAGCGAAAGTAACAGGATGGAGCCACTGGAGCTGTTTGTTCTTGTGTGAGTGCTGGGTGCTCCTGTCTGTACTAATCATGTGTAGTTGGCTGTATGCTGTTGTACATGATGGGGATGAGGCAGCCTCACCTCTGTTGTGCTATTGGGTTGGTAACTCCTAACAAACATGATTGAATTTGGAAGGAGAATAGCTTTTTTTCTTCTGCTTAATACATTGCACAGTTTTGTTCTTCTGGGTCTTAACAATTCTTCTACGAGCTATTTCCTTCAGCTAAATAGTCTTCCTTATAGTTCTTTGCTAAAGACTGGTGGGAATAGCTTTATGTATGGGCACTCAAACCTAATGATAGGTTAATCAGGAGTAGATGTTGTTCTAGGTCTACTAAATAAGGCTGTGACCTTGATTTCACCTGCTCTAAATTTAATTTGTAATAAATGAATGTTCCTCTTTGCAGTAACTCTGTCTTGAGCCCTAATCAGTTAACTTAATTGATGCCTTTGAAGGAAAACTTAAATCTAAAGGCTCAAAGAGCAATATAGTCAATTTTTCTATGTTGTCTGTTTTTAATGTGTCTCCGGTGTACCAGTTACTCAAGAACTGTTGAGCTTCTTCAGTTATTTCAGAAGTGAGCCAGGTTACTAAGATAAGGATTACCTATCTATGCTGTATTCTTATTTGCCAATCTAACCTGAATCAAATACTGATTTCTTAAAAATGAAAAGTGGAGGGTGGGGCTAGTTTAGTTGTTTTCTATTAAACAGTGGAAAAAAAGACCAGCAAGCATTCCTGTATTGTTACTTACAAATCTATTTAAGACTAATCACACAGACACACAATCGAACCCACATTGTTTAGAAGTGCTTTTGTGTCTATTCTGGCTAATCTCCATTTCAGAACTTTTTTTTTTTTTAATTTAAAAACCAAACCAAATTAAAAGAAAACAACAACCAACCAAAACAAACAAACAAACAAACAAAAAAACAAACAAAGAAAAACCCAACACCAAAAACCCAAAGCTTTCCTTAGAAGCGAGCGCTGTATTTTGAACGTGCATATGATGAATACTAAATGGAATCTCATTAAATATGACGATTGTGAGTTCAGTTGAGGAGTAATAGCTGTAAAGGTACTAAATCTGAAGTGGAAACATGAGATGCATCTACAAACTGAAAACCATACTGTGTATCTGCAATTCTGTCCACCATGAATAGAAGAATATTGGCCAATAAAAGATTCTGAAAAATGAGATAGTGTCTTGAGTATATCTGAGCAAAATAACATTGAAATAGATATACTCCTTTTGCCTTTTTAATTTGCCCACCTCAGTACAGAGTGAATTTTACCTACTTGTGCTTCCTGTAATCCCTTGGTCTCTGTTCCTTCACTGAAATGCTTTTTTATTTTCCACTTTCATTCTTCAAATGTAATTATTTAAAGTACTATTTCACATGCTGGAATTTCTAACATTACTGGAGGAAAAGCAAGATAATATTTAAGAGTAGCTACATTCTTATCTATGGATATTTCTTATATTTATTCTGAAGAAGAGAATAAATAGGACTTTCTTTACTGCTAGTTTGCACAAGGGTTTTAGTATAGTTACAGTCAAGTAATATTTTGCATCTAACTAGTTCTGTTGCTTTACTTCATGTTGAACATTAACCAGAACAACAATGTATGCCAAAGCAGACTGATGCAGAAAAGAAAATATTGTTACTAGAATTACAGAGTAAGTAAATTACAGAACTGTTCTGTCATCCTATGGAACTGGATTTTCTTCCCCTTCATCTCTCAAGAGTAAAGTTTTATGTACCCTGTTGAGACTATCAGAGCAAACTGCTTTCTTAGCTGTTTTCCAGTTGGAATATGTCAATTCCAATTTGATGCATTTTTGTTATAATAGCTAAGCATATTATTACATATACAATGTGTGGGATCTAATGAGTCTCATTCAGTGATTTAGACAGTAATTATTCACTCCTTGATTGGCACATATCTGTCTTGAGTTGAAAATCTAAAGCATAATTAGATGATTTCCCAAAGTTATGCACTTAAATTTAGCTCTGCTCTAGTTATCCCATGCCAAAAGAATAATTTTTGAATGTACCAGTGAGTGTTCTGGATACACACATCTAAGCAATGTAGACTACCTCTGGACTTATGTGATATATGATGTACGATGCTTTATCCCTCTTAAGTACCAGCAGAAGCATTATTTCTTTACTTCCCCCCCCCCCCCCCCCCCCCCACACACACACACCTTTTTATTTATTTTTTGTTTCTGAACGTACCCAGATGTGACAGAACATATTTTTGCAAGAGAATTTGGGATAAAGACTCTTTGCCTCTGAAGAACTACACAGAGAAATGTTAATATCAAAGGCATAAACAATCGAACCCTTCTAGGCAGTACTAATGCCAGAGCGCAACTTTGTCTTATGAGTCGCAAGACAAAGGCTTAGCACTGGACAGATAACTTATTTAATGACCTTCTTTGTCACTGGAAAGCTAACATTAGGACAGACAAATTGATCAGTTCTGCTCATACACTAATATTGTACAAATGTATTGTATTTCTTAGCTGTAATTGTTAAGAAAGTTTACAGGGTGATCAAGCATGTTAGAGAAGCCAAGTGTTTCACGAACACTGCCAAAACTCTTTTATCAGAATTCAACAAATTTCAAATCTGAAAATTTACATCATGAGTTTCTAACCTGCTAGACCTAAGGCACTCTGTGATGAGCCAGGGGAGACAAAAAGAGGAAGCATGAGTTCACATTGAAAAATGAGTAATTTGCTTTGTTTGCTGTAATCAATCCATTTGAAGACACTGCGGTGAACAGGTTCACCAGAACCACAGAGTTACATTGTAAATGGCACTGATATAGCTCATATGAGAAAAAAAAAATCTAAAATAGTATTGTTCTTATTGGTTTTAATGTTAATCAGAAACCCTATCCAGAAACAAGAGGTTATGTTATTTACTTTCTTGATACTCAATAGTATGAAGAAGAACATATGTTCTCCTGTAGTGTAATGCTCTTAATAAAAATATAGACACAGGTAGGCAATCTCTATACTGTGAGGCCATGCCGTGAAAATGTGATACTGTGTTAATGAAATTACAAAAAAGACAAAGCATTTGAATGGCTCAAGACAATTCTATCTGTGGCCAAAGAGATTCTGTGAGTTGATCTTAATCTGTGTCTAAACAATCTAAACTCCTGTTGGCTTTACATAATTCTTTCTTTTGTTGTCTGATGTTCTTTGGTATCTTCTCATCTTTTAACATCTTCTCTAGGGATTTGAAGAATCACATTCAGATCACTGTAAACCTCCCTACCCCTTTCTTTTGATACCCTGCTCAACTTTATTGCCCTTGAATCATTTCACTGGAGAGTAGAGCAGAATCGTTTGTCTTGAAATTAGGGACATCTTGTACACTCTGTAGATTTCTCTTTAAAGTAATTTCCAGGCTCAGATTCACACTAAGTATCCCTGCTGCTGGAATCACACTTTTGTTCTTAGGATCTGTGTAATGACCAGCTTGATATCTCCTTGAGATAAAAGTAACACTGTTCATGGTGTTGCTAAAGTTATCCTCCCTTTCTCTCTTCCTCTTTCTCTCTACAGACATTTCCATCATTCATTTAGTTTCCAATTAACTCTAATTTACAATCACTGATCTGATGCTCTGTTTCACCAAGTCCTTTTTTTCTTTCTTTTCCCAATGTTCACTGCCCCTAACTGGCCTCCTGATACCCTGTCCACAGCTCAGGACCCCTGTTCTGCTCATGCTGGGACTGTCACACAGTGCACCACATTTCTGAAAGGAAACAGAAGGTAAATCTATTTATCTGGTGATTATGTTAAGCTTAAAATTTGTTTTTGAAGGAATTGTTCACATGAAAGCTAATTGAGGATTGGAGAATTTTCAGCAGTTATTTACTAAATTTTGAATTTCTTGGTACACAATTACATACATTCCAGGCTAAAAAAAAAAAAAAAAAAAAAAAAAGCCACATCTTTTTATAAGAAATAGGAGATTTGGTAGCTGTAAGACTGTCTGGTGCAATAATTCATACAGTAATTCTTGTGAAATTACTTCTAAACTAGAAGGGATTGCCCTTAGAACCAATTGGAGTTTGTATCTATCCAGTTTGGGATAAATAATCTGCAGTCTAGCAGCTGTTTGCTTAGTAAAATTCCATACCTCAGCTAAATTGTTTTTTATTAAATTTATTAGCCTGGACACACTAGGAGGCTAAGGTGGCTGTATGGTTCATGAATCAGAGATGCCTCACTCTGAACTGATAAAGAACTATTGAAAAAAACACATCTATCAGCCATTCAGGCATCTCTACCGTAATCAGACTGAAAATAAAAATAGCATTATTTTCATTCCTTCAAAGCAACTTGAAGGTGGATTTGCCTAAATGAAACTGATAAAACTCAGAGACGATGGCATAAAGGTAGCTTAACTTAAAGTTAATTGAAATTTGTTTAAGTCTCAGTTTCTAATTTAGACCTTATTTCTGATTGCAGTGATGTCAATGAAAAATAAAGTGTGCATAAATTGTTATATTAAAATAGAATCGCTTTATTTTTATTCTGTTTTTCTGTTAAAATAAATACAATGATGCCATTCAAAAACAAGACAATACAGTATACAAGACAACTGAAAATTGTCTGTGACTTTCTTTCTTTTCCAAAGGAAATTATTTAATTCTAGAAACACTACAGAAATAAAAAAAAGACCTTCTTTAGGGGCAGATGTAATGCACCAGGGCTGTTTTCTGTAGCCTCTGTATCCACTGAAGCTGCTGAACTCAGGGAAAAGCATGGTTTTAAATATTGTTTCACAGTATAGTTTATTTTGTCTTCTCACTATTATCAGTAAGATTTATTTTTTTTTTAGTGGGGAGACATTCACAGTGCCATTACTTAAGCAGAGTGTTCTGATAGTATAAGTTTGAGAATTGCTTTTTATTTTGTACTGTTTTTATGATGTAAAAATCTTAGATTATTTCTGCATGTTTTTGTTCTTCATTGAATGAAGTGGAAGAAACCCTTTCCACATATATATGTATTTTAAATACGTAAAGGAAAATAGAAAATTATGAAAATTATGTTTCCATTTCTCCTTTATCCCTTCAACAAGGACACCGGCAAGATCTTAGATGAACAGATATGAACTAAAATAAAAGTATTTTGGTGTCCTAAGATGGCCAATTTAATAGCATTATGTGGATTTTAACCAAGTTAAGCATGTCTCAGTGCTAATAAAATGGCATACTTTTTCTTTGATGTTAGACACAAAGTACAGTCAGGGTTTTGTACACTGAGGAGGACACTGGATTCAATGGCTTGGAACAATCAGATAATTTCCTGAGCTTACAAATGGGAGCTTGTTGTCTATATTGTCTTTTTTATTGCTCCAAAATTTGGAAGTTAATTGGCCTAACTCTGATTGCAGTAAGACAGAAAAAGGCTGATAAAAATCCATATATAAAATGTATGTGCTTCAGTTTAGAAGCATAGAAAGTCACAAAACTTCCTTTCCTCTTACCAACAATAAAGTTATCAGGGATCTTCAACATGCATAATGACAGTGTATAAATGTCACCAGGATAAATACAGTATCTTGATGTAACTGCAGGAAACAGTCATATAAAAGACAATAAATGAAGATTTGTGCAAGGCAAACAATACCTTTTAGCTATCCTCTGTTGCTCCCATGCAGAGAAAATTACTGAATGAAGACATTCTGCCTTGCTCCCTTGATACAGTCTGCACAAGAAATGTCCTGATGAGATCTTGCTTCACAGCACAGGATTTTACTTACACTAGTTATGAACTCAGTATCTTGCAGTTCTCAGTAGATTCTTATGGAATATTGAAATGAGTTTTGTTCTGATGTTCTATAGGAAGAAAAATGTAGACCACATAATAGTACGTTTTCATTAAAAAGTTTTTCGGGGAAACCTCTGTTTATTTGACAATTTCAAATAAAATAGAATTTATGGATAAATAAAAAACATCAAAATTTCCTCATATGTTGCTGTTGTACGTTATCAGGAGAAAAGTCTGCTCAGTGTGGTCATATCACCTCAAGCAACCCCCAGTAATTGCTCAGCCTCTAGTTTTAAACCCTGGTTTAATATTCCTGTTCATTACATTTTCAGTCTTATTATTGCCACCTTCACACTGATTTGAAGGAAATAAAGTTGGCTAACTGGGTTAGAAAAGGAAGGAAGAAAAGAAGAATTTGTTTTTTTTTATCATTGTTTTTTATGTCATTTTTTTTTTTTTTAATATCAGAGTTTTTTATATCATTGGTTTCCAGACAGTGTCTAACAACTGTAGTAGATGAGTTACATATGCCAGAAACAAGCAGAGTTTTGCTAGCAGCACTTTCAGTCTTGATGTGGTTTGTTGTCAACTCATTCTGCTTTGCAAGTCCCATGCATGTCTCCTGTGCCAAAACTGAAAACACTCTATATATCAAATATCTGCAAAATTTCCTTGGCATACAAACTGTCAAGAGTAGGTGGTCTTTCAGTGACATTTGGCCTTGCCAAATAGTTTTCTGTTCACAGCTCCACTGTCTCCTATTTATCCCATTCTTCAGAATTCACATCCGCTGCTGTGACAATTTTTCTCTTTAGCTTTATTTTCTGTTAAAGATAATATGCTGCTGGTGAGTTAGATTCTCTTTGCACATTTTTTTTTTCTCCATAAATTTGTAATACTAATGTTTCATTAAACATAAAGAATTATTTCACAAAAACAAAAAGCTCCTCCAGGGAATACTTGAAAAAGTAAACACATAATCTTACCTCATGAAACATCTCTCTCTTCTCTGTAGACCCTGTAAGCCTTATCTTAGTTACTCACTCCAGATTTGCTACTGCATGTGTTTAAGGTAAGACTTACTGCTTATAATAGTATTATTTATCCCGTGTTTTTCATTGTTATGGATTTCCCAAAACAAAGTAGGAATTGCTACTAGAGGAATTGATATGAGAGATTTGTGGTGTCAACACTTGAGCACAGAACTGAGACTAACAGAGGTGACTTTATTTCTGTCTCTGTTGAAGGCGTTATGTCAAAAATCTGACTAGGTTAGGAAAGCTGATTTCAAAAAGGTATCATTGTACCTGCAGTGGAAATATGAAGTCACAGCCTGAGACAGTGATTGAGTACCAGGTGGGAAGACAGGGCCAACCCAGGGGAGCTCAGGTGCATGAAATACACCTGAGTGACTGGAAGGGGGTGGATCCTAGCTCCACCCCTTCCCAGACCTCATTTAAAATTTGGCAGTAGAGTTGAAGGTATTTCTCTGGAGCTTCCTGCCTCTTGGAGGTCTTCTAAGGGTAAGTGTGTGCTCTCTTCCTCTCCCCCTCCTTAATTTCTGTGTCCATGTTTACTGCATTTGGGCTTGTTCTCATTTGCTCATTTGCTGCAGCCTATGATTTAGCCACTCAGCTGTTATAGCCATGCTTTCCATCATGTTACAGTATTACAGTACCTGACAATACCATATTTTGAAGTAAAAATATACAGTGGAGCACAAGGACCAAGTATGAAGCAAATTAAGAATAGTTTGCAGGTATGTTTGCAAGGGTGAATGATGGAGTAGCCTGCATTCAGAATTACGCAGTAAAGGTCAGTATAGGTCTGCTACAAAGCAGTATAGGTCAATCATGCTTCTGACATAGTCTTACCCAGAAGGCAGAAAAAAACGAATTCTTCTGCTTTAATTGAATCATCATTGATACATTTGGTAGAAATATCTGTCTGAGTGAGCCATTGAAAAATTGTTGGAAAGTCTTTGATGTTTTCATCATGTATGTATCTATAGCCAAATAAAGGAAGAATTTCAACAAGAAAGTCCTTCAATAACAAGAAAAAATAATAATAATAAAATGCGTTAGGATGAGATTGTATCATATTTATTTTACTATAAATATTTAATAAACACTATTTTCATTTCTAAAGCTTACAAATCTTCCATACTGTGTCTTAAAGGATGTACTTTTAGGTTCACTATGCAAAGAAAAATTGGTGTGATTTTTAGGAACTGTTAAAAGACTGCTTCTATCCAGAATGTAACAGCTTGCATACATTCTAAGTTTATTTGGTAAGAGAAAGGATACAAGTGTGCCCCTGGATAGGTTAGCCTTCTCTGAGCATCTTTTTCTCTAATCTAATTTTGTTCTTAACCAAGAAAGTTGTGTTTAACAACATATTAACAAACTTAAGATAATATTGTCTTTTTTTCTCTTGGGTTTTGCATAAAAAGTGGATAAGTTTATGAGCCAGTAAAGATTTTATGTGCCAAAGGACCAACAACAGAGTAGTATAAGCTCTAAAAAGAGCTTGTTATTATAATTATTTTATTTCATTTTTGAAGGTAGATAGAAAGATACTGAGCTTGTAATTTCATATTCCCGTTGTTTGCTTTAAATTAAGAAATAAGTGCTGCAGGTGCTACTGCTGAGATTTGGGAGGCAGGAATTTTCAGTATTATTGTACGTGAGAACAATGACATAATGTACTTTTAATAGATTTTTTTCTTACCTTTCATGAAAACCCCTAAAATTTTGACTCAGAATGTCTGTGTTTGCTGTCTGATAGTATACTTATTTTTCTGGAGGTTAAGAACATTTTTCTTACCTCCCTATTTATGTTCCTTAAATTGCAAAGCAACAAGAATGCTTTATTTGGGACAGAATTCTTCAGATTTTGGTACATGTTTTGTGTTTACATTATATTTAGAATAGCAAACTGGACAGTTTTGTGCAGACTAAAAGCAATAAATTACTGAAAGTAAGAGTGCAAATGGAACTGTATCTTGCAAAATTGAGTACAGTTACTTTAGCTTATGTCCCAGAAATGATTGTGGTTTCTATGGGTGTTCCTGGACTACCTTTAAACTGTCCCTCACATAGTCTAATTCATATTGAATAAGGGAAAAATTCTGAGCTGATATTATTAGAAACTTAATTTCCAGTCCTGAAGGATATTAGGGACTATGCAGTCTGTGCATGAAATCCTTGAGCTCTTCTATTTGATTGGTAATATGCCATTTATTTTGGATTAACTGGAATTCTCTGTGCATGTTAAACTTGGATATATTTATATAATGCATTGGCACTACTTTGTGACACAGTAGGGGAAGTAATCTAGTTATGTATGTTGGGGTATTGCACTAATAGTGTTATACTGCTTTTCCTGTTCACGCTTACCTAAATATTTCTGCAAAGCTTTATGTTGGGTATTATAGCAGTCTCCTGCAAAAGGGATATTACAGCTGTATGAAAAATGCTTGTTCTCACTTTTGTCTTGAGTTTGTGAATTTTTCAGTACAATTAATTAGAAGAGAATGGGAAAGCATATAAATTAAAGGGGTTCAGTAGCAGTTTTCAAGTGTCCCAAAGAAATTGAAATTTGCGTTTAAAAAAAAAAGAGATTCCTTGTTCCCAGACCAGTTTTATGAATTAAAACAGATTTGAAAGCAATCCTTATAACAAGTAGGTATGTATATAAATATATATTTTTTTACTATAAAGTTTCAAAATTCAGTATTCATTTTTTCCTTCTAAACATTCTTAGAGTAAGATTTATGCTAATTACTGTGCTCATAAAGACTTCTTTTTTCATAAGTGAGAGAAAGTAAAAATAGTCTTGTCTTCTGTTTATCCCTGAGGAGGACAGCCATAAAAAAAAATAAAAAGCCATATGAAAAAATTCCAAATTTGTATTTGCAAAAGAACCATTTTATGTGCATTAGTCTATAAGCTCTCAGGATGCAAAGTCCTTAAATGTTTTTAAATGCACTTCTTAACAGAAATTAAAAAGTTAAGCTTATCTGCTTTTATACTCCTTGTCATTATCATGGTGGATTTCTGCTGTTCCTTTTCTTTTGTAATATTTTGATGGTTCAAAAGATAGGAATGTTAAAGCATTTATAAATTTGTATAAATTAAACACACTTTCACTATCGGAGACACTTGCTGGCCCTTGACAAGTTCCCTACTCTTCATATTTCATTATATTTAGTATCTGGATATAAATGCAATCTAAAATAATATCCCGGTAGGATGGCCCTTCTGCCTATCCTGTGAGTTCCAATTCTTTCTAGAAAGCTTAATACATGAAAATTAAGTTTAAATATGCTTAATATGCAATTTTGAGTGCAAAACTGATCAAAGTGGAAGGTAATTCAGTAGTTTGATAACTTCTGTGTAAGGAATCAGAAATATACACTAATTTCTGGAGAAGCAGATAAGGATTCACACAATATTCATTTAAATAGAGTCTATCTTTTTCTAAAGTTCTCTGGAATGCAGACATTTCAAAAATGGTCCAAAAAAATTGACTTTTTGTTAGCTGGTTTATTTTTTTTTAAATTATGAAAAAAATCTTACGGCTGGGGAAAAGAAGGAGGATTTAGAGGCAGAATATTGTATGCATGTCCTGGGAGTAGCATGATTAAAAGACACTGCACAGTATTTTTTTTTTCCCCAATATTAAACACAATTGCAACAGCTCAAAGGGTGGCAGAACTACACTTACACATAGAAGAATATAGAGTGTGGTCATTTAGAATATAGATATTCTATACATAGAATATAAACATCTGATTTTCAGTGTAATTAAGGTTCTAGTTCTACTTTACTACAAAACTGCACATTAAAGCTTGTGTACTATTTTCAGCTAATGGATCGATTTCAGCTAGCTTAAGGGAACTGTAAAAAGCACATCTATTCATTCTATTATTGCAATAATCTGTGTTATTTATAGTATACACTCTGCCTTCCATCTGAGGAGAATGTAACTTCTAGAAATGCCAAAGATTTTATCATAAGCTACCTCCAGTGACATAATCCTGGTACTGATATGGGCTTGATACCTGCGGTGTAACAGAAGTGAAAATTGAGATTACCTTTAGACAGCACTGCACAGCGGTGTGATACACCCAAGATTCCTCAGTGTATATGAAGTCATTTTGTTACATTGCCAACCTATTCAGTTTAGGTGAATGGAACTAGTGCTGCAGTACTGGGAACTGCTTTGAGCTAGCTTGTACTTTGTTGTGTTTTCTATGTGTATGTGACTTGACAGATAAACCCTTGTCATGATGTCAAATGTTATTCCTTTAATCTAGTTTGATTATATTTAATCCTAATATGTGTCTGGGAATTCTTTGATAGATTTTACTAAGAAAAAAATGTTCTCGTGGAGCTGTTCTGAAGAAATAAGTTTTTTTTTAAAGAAAGTAAGTGGCAAACTGTGTCTTAGTTTAGTGGTCTGATCTCCTTTCTTCACTTATTGATTTTTTTTAATACTGCCACAACTTCACATTTGGCAAGGTTTACATTTTTCAGAGAACATGTTTTCAATATTATATTTCTTTGCTGAAAGTTCAGTCTGTCAAAGAAAATTTATATCAGAATAGGTACTATGAAGTAAATCAAGTCCTTTTTTCCCTTATGGCAATGCTGAATCTCGGTTTCTTATTTAATCTGGACAAAAATATGAGGCTATAAAGGCAATTAAATAGTACTTATTAGCAGCAATTCATTTCCCAGGTCAATAGAATTATAAATAGGAAGCCTGAGAAGGGAGGAACAATTTCTATATACAGCTAAGTATTATAGAGATTCCATATGTTTTTAAAATAACCATCTTTAGAGATACTGTTTAAGACAGCCTTATTATACATAGGTTGCTCCGAAAGTAATACCTCCTATTTATCTCCATGGAAACCAGGTATGAAGGGTACACTGATGCTATTTGATCAGTTATGCATTTTTTTTTTTGCCAGGAATAAACAAGAGTTTGCATGCCTTGCTCATAAAAATCTGCACCAGTGAAGACAGCTGACACATGATTGCTGTCATCACTGCTGAAACACAGCTCACTGTGATGATGTTCACTGTTTAGCCTCCATAAGTTTTTATCAAACATATATGGATGTCAACAGGTGCCATTTTTTTCTGCATT
This sequence comes from Gallus gallus, assembly GCF_016699485.2. NCBI lineage: Eukaryota > Metazoa > Chordata > Aves > Galliformes > Phasianidae > Gallus > Gallus gallus. The sequence continues at coordinate 61,859,488 of NC_052535.1, read as the reverse complement.
GAAGAGTTCAATGGACGTACCTTTGCTTCATACTCATTTACATGTCAGTTTCTATTCTGTCAGACTGCCATACGTCACATGGCTATGAAATGTTAGGGAATGCTGTTGGTAATGTTGAACCTCTACTGCCATGCCATCAACATGTGCCTCTGACATAGTGGACCAACATAATAAAATAGGATGCATTACTTTCAGATCAGTCCTGGTAGTACGGTTTGATTTCAATATCTGCGACTGAGATATCTAATATAGTAACTTTTTCTTATTGAACTTTTTCACTGACAATCCTCAAATATTTTTGCAAACTATGAACTTAGTATCTTTCTTAAGATACTGACACTGAAAAATTACATTTAGGACATGAAAAAGAGATGAATGGTGAATATTGTTGATGTTGATAGTGGAAAGTTAAGGGTCTTAGAAGTCCAGCTTAAACACTCACAAGTTTAAATCAAGTCACCTATAGAAAAAGAAAATTGTACAGAAAAGAAAGCTGTGAAAATAAATAACCACTGAAATGCGGATGAATCTAATTCAGGCAGAGAAAGGAGAGGATGAGCATTATCAAGTGGGGAACCTATCACTGTTTATAATATGCATAGTGCAGCAGCCAAATGAATGGGGCCAGGCTCTTTTCAGTGGCGTGCATTTACAGGACAACAAGCAATGTGCAGAAACGGGAATGGTGGAAGTTCCATACAAGCATGAGGAAGAACTTCTTACTTTGAGGGTGACAGAGTACTGGAATTGATATCCCAGAGAAGTTTGTACAGTCTCCTTCTCTGGAGATACTCAGAACCCATCTAAACTCTTTCCTACATAACCTACTGTAGGAAACCTGCTTTAGCAGCAAGATGGAATAGATGATCTCCAGAGGTTCCTCCCAACCTTACCTTGTAACTGGGCTTCTTACCCTGTAACTGGGCACTGCTGAATATATTCTGGCCCCATCTGATCCTTTTGAAATTAGCTATAAAAGGGTGTTTGAAAATAACACATTTATTAACCTTTTCTAAAATTCTAGTATTATAGTTTGTTTTGTTGCTCATATTGATCCAGAATTTATAGTTAACTAATTATGAGTTAATCAGTGTCATTTGTAAATCACTAAATTCCTTTGATACTTATTTAAAATATTTGAACCATGCAGCTGTTCCCTAATTATTCCAGCTCTGACTTTTTGGACACAAAATTGTGAGTAGTCCAAACAATAACGTCTGGAAGAGTTATTACTAGAATATTTTATGCAAGAAGGACTCAAATTTTGCAATGAGTAATGACACTTCTTCATCCTAAAAAAACAAACAAAAAAAACCCAACCAAACAATAACAACAACAAACAAACACTGCAGCCAAAGTATTGTATAAATGTGAAAGAAAAGCTACCCTCTAAATTATCAGTCTATTCCTGCTTTGTGTCCTAGTCAAAAACGTTTTCTACTTTCCCTAAATACTGTATAGAGAATTACCTGTTCTATGTATTTGGCTAAAAAATCAGATATTAAATATTGTAGTTGCTCCTGTACATTAAATAATCAATTTTAAGATTACCTTACAGCAACCTTAATGCAACCAGCACTCCAGAATGTCCTTAATCTCAGTTCAATTTATTGGTAAGAATCAAGCAGGTAAAGTGGTCCTAAACATGTTTTTTGGACACTGAGTCTTTGTGGCAAATACCTGTAGAATTTTTTTTCTGGGCAGGATAGTCCTCCATTAGTCAATATGTAGAGTTTGGCTTCTCTAGGTTTCAATGAAGTGTTCAAAGCTATCTTTAGATGCTCTATATCAGACTTAGAAATCATCTCTTTTCCACTGAGTAGAATAAACAATGTTTGAGATCAAATACTAGGAATGAATAAGGAGACAACAAGACCTGATCATACCTAAATTACAAAGACACTGCACAGGATAGCAGAGAAGAACATATTTTTATTTGTATTTGTTAATGATATTTCTCGTCAACAGATTAATTTACAATGGAAGTCATGCAGCATTTTTACTAAAAACTGTGAAGAAATTTTACTAGATGTGTTTTTTATACTTTGGATAACTTGTCCCACTGTGTCACTTAAATGTGACTGTTCTATTTTTCTGGAAGAATAGCTCATAGGAAAGTAAGCGTCTTTAGCATCTAAGTACATCTTTGATGTAATCCAAGAATGCATTTGAGGTGAAAATATACGTAAGATATTAGGTATTTTTATTTATAGAAGATTCAAAATAGAACAAGCCTCACCGTGTGCAATTTGCAACAAATGTCCTTAAAAGGCATTGTTGTTGTGGTATTAATAAATCCCTCTGTATCTGAAAGTGAAAATAAAAATTCCAGTTTAAGTGTTTACAGTGAATAACCTGCTTAAGAGAGCCTATGGAACTGCTTTGTTACAATAGCAGAAAAGGCTTGGATTGTGAGTAAGTGTCCCGTCTCAGCCTCTGAGTGTCTCTTGTCTGGCAGGAAAAAGCAAGGGGAGGGAGCTCATCAACTGCTGCTGAATTGCTTCATCTTTTGCAGAGGGCTGGTCAAATTACACTGACACATGTAGTTGGAATTGGCCTCTTCAGCAGCATCCACTGGTCTAAAAGAAAAGGAGAGTGATGCAGTTGAGAGCTGCTGTGAATACGTTGTACGGGGGAGATAGAAGTATCTTTTCTCATTTTAGGTACCAAAGCTACCATCTTGCTTTTCAGTGTTTGCATGAAGAAAATGTAAATATTTTGAGTATATCTGAATCTGCAGGGCAGGAATGAAAGGCCTACATTTCAGAAGGATTCTCTATTTTAAAACAGAAAATTTCTTGTTAGGCTGAAATCCTTGTCCATCTCCAAATGCCTACTTGAGTTCCACATGCAATTTATTGTAGAAAGTGACAGTGACTTTTTTTTAAACTTTGTTTACAGAGTATAGTAACCCACCAGAATGAGATCTGGGTTAAGCATTGTAGGGGTTATTTTTAGGAGATGCTTTTCAATCCTGTAACTGTTTCCTTAACTTTGCAGCAAAGCACAATATCTGGAAGTCTCAGAAATTATCATAGCAAACAATGAATTCACTGAATTGCATGGTTTTGCTGCATGGATTCCATATATCCTTCTAGAAAACTATTTTCAATTTTAATCTTCCATAGTATGGGTTGATGCAACAAGATAAGTTAGATCTACATGAATATGTAATATAGATTCTTTATTTACTAATACTTCAGAGCAACTAATTATATGTATCAACTGGTGTTCTTCACATTACTGGTCAAGTCTTCTGATTATATCTGTGACTTTGTCAGTAAGAGAGCTGTCAATTATACTTTCTACTTTAATTATCTATAGCTCTGTCAGTATGGCAAAACAATGCATATACCCTTCCAAAAACCAATAATTGTAGAGGATGAGGAAAATATCAAATCAAAATAACATTTCTTGACAAGAAGAAATGTCACATTTTATATGGTATCTGTTTAGAAGCAGGTTACCTTATTTTCTTGTTTCTCTCTGGGAGCTGCTCTATATTTTCAAAAGAACACATTACCATTTTAGAAAGCTTTCTTATTATCTTAATCAGTAGCTAGGTTTCATAGAATCATAGAATGGTCTAATCTTAACCTCATTCTATATGAATGAAAAATAAGAGTAAAATACCTATACTAATGCAGAGTCTCTAAATAAGGAAACAAGGAACACTGGGTATTTCATGCAGGTTTCAGTCTTATGACTAATACTTTATCTGCTCTGTGACAGTGAGGTTTTATTTATTAGGTAGCTGTGAGATAAACTATTTGAACACTGTTTTGCAGTAATTTCTTACACAGTACACAGACAGTTCAGGAGTAGGCAGGAACTAAAACTCCCACTAAAACTTGCAGGTTTGCTGGTCTATATAGATAATTAGGGCAGAATAACCCCGTTGTTTGGCATCTTACTTGCTTGAAAGATCTTCCAAATTTCAGCTAAAGGGCTTATATTTTAACAGACAAGGATGAGCCTCCTTGACTTTGATCAAACAACCGTAATCATTCACTGGCAAATCTGTCTCCTAAGCAGGTTTTGTACTGTTCAGAATCCTGTATAATAAAAAGGAAAATCAAGGTCAAAACATGTAAGTAACAAAAAATGAACCAGTTATCTATAGGTTGGACTCAGTTCCTGTTAGTCTAGTAGGAATTAATAACATACTAGAAGCTGTGCTGTGGCTGCTTTGTAATACTAACCCATGGAAAAGCAAGCTTAAAACATCGTTCTTTCCATTGCAGGGTGGAAGTGCTAGAGCCAGCACAGGCGCGTTATTAGGAATGAGATGGAGTGGTCTTTACTCTTGATTATTTTCATGTAGTTTGAAAAGCTCTTTTTAATGTTCACCTTTATCCTCTCCTGTCACCACGTTGCCTAAACAACTAGTTTGGTTAAATCACTCTGAAGTGCTTCATAAAACTGAAAACTGAAAAGATTAAATAGGCTTTGCAGTTTTTGTCACCTCATTGCTCAACATTTTCCATGTCATTAATAAATGAACTGAAGAAGTTCTGGTACTTTTCAGACTACTAGGCCTTTCCTCTTAGAACTGGCCTTTTCCTATCTGTGATGCAGCTAACAACCAGATGAAATTAGTCTAGTCCTTGATCTTAAGGTTTTTGGATTTAACTCAGAGTGAAATTTAGTACAAGGAAAAGAAATCTGGCAGTAGGAGGATATTTCATAGTGTTCATATTAAATGCACAAAATAGGTAATAAGTTGTTCGCATTCTTACAGCTGTATTGGTAAATCCTTAATACTGGTACATCTTTATTTTGACCCAAAATATTGCCACACCCTGAGGAACTGATAGATGAACTAGAGAATATTAACATATCAGAAGGTTATTTTTTAGATGTTTGAATGCCAGTACTTATTCTTACTCAACGGCATTTTCAAGTAGTTAAATGTGATAAAAATGAATGGCAAGTTTGGTCCTTTTGGAGACATTGTAATGTAATTTTAGTGGTTAAAAACAATTGTATTTGTTTTCATAAACTTTATGTAAGTGTTCTAGTGTACAGAAAACATAGATCATATTGATTAATAATTTTCAGTTCCTGATCAATTCTGTAGATTGCAAAAATGTCATACATCATATCTTTTTCTTAAGAAAATCAATTTAATAAGAAACCAAAATCTTTGTGGAGAAGAATACTTATTAAGGTGTAAAAATTAAGTTAACATAATAAAAGTTTAAATGGAAAACTCTTATCAAGTTGTAAATATGAGCATGCTAGATTAAAAAACAGTGAGAAACTAGGTAGCTTTGAGATATAATACCTCTAACAGGCTGCAGAAAATACTAAAATACTGTAAGATCCTGCATCAGATCTATCAATGAGTTGCTTGCATGAAAACTATATAGTCTTACTGATTTCTTATTTCTCCATCACTGACAGACTAAGGTATCAGACCATTACTTCTGCGTGATAGCTCAGATGGTCCTCTGTGTGTATAATTACCTCATTTTCATAGGGCCACACTGCTTACTTTGCAAAGAACTGTTTTTATATCTGTAAAGCTAGAAGTATGCAGAAGCATTGTAAAGGGAGAGCTGGAAGATAAAATATAATGGATCATTTAACAACTTCATCTAATCAAAAAGCCACCATTTTCCTCACAAAAAAAATTATTAATTTTAATTAAAGCCGATCTTATCAACTCTTAGTATTGTTGCAACTTCTTGGCCAAGTTTTTTTTATATAAGATTTGCTTTGGTATTATCTAAAGATTGAAAATACATCCTGAAACCATTCTTATTTCATTGTTTATTTTCACATAGCTACTGATGGCTTATCAGATATTATGAGTCAGAAGGAGAACATTATGTGAAAGAAAAGAATATTTAATTTATCTTTAATGTTTGTTGGATTTTTTTTAATTATTGAGTCTATTAGGCATCTGTACAATGCTCAGACTTACGGTGCCCTGAAAACATAATACCTTTAAGCTCTGATTGGTTTGGGGATCCTGTGTCTTCTTTCTAAGAATTAATGAAATCTACTCATAGAACTATTTGCTGTAAGATCCCATGCAGGCAGGGATAATAATTTATATTATAACTATGAATATTACATACATACTGGGCAAACTGGCCTAGTACCAGAACTGGAGGATGGTGGCCCTGCCTGTAGTGGGGAATTAGAACTTGATCCTTTGGGTCCCTTCCAGCCCAAGCCATTATATGATAAGAATCATCTGGAATTTCAGAAGTTTTCCCAGATATTTAAAAATATGGTTCTTATTTATCTTTCAAGCATATATACTTCCTGTTTAACTCAGTTATGTGGCCTGGCTTTATAGACAGTCATTCAAAAAGAGAAAGTTGTCAGTAGGAAACTTACGGGTTATTTGATCCCTAAGACTATATTTAGACACTACCCCCTGAAATCTGCTGGAATTATAACAATGTGCTTTCAACCCTCCCATTTGTGGATAAAAGTGCAGTAATGACCAGTGGTGTCCAGCGGAGAAGTAGACTGTGGCTGCCTCTTTATTTTGCAGAGAAATGATCTGATCTGGGCTGGAGTTAACCATAACATAAAGCTAGATTTAGTTAAGGATTTCTGAGATAAAGCTATGATCAATTATTGAGCTGTTGAAAGTAAGTGTTTCCTGAGTCAGAGCTGGGACTGGGAACCACCAGTTTGGAGGTCACTATTTCACAGCACAGTAATTCTCTAGGTTATGGGGAATAAAAACAAGTCCTCTGGTCACACAGTGTAGTGTACTGAGCATAGTTTACCATTTAAAATTTGCTTCTTTTAATGGGATAGCTACATTTTGACCTGTCAGGCTTCACTATAGATAAAATAGTGCCACTCTAGCTGTGACAAAGCTAGCGTGGAAGCTTAAAGTTAATAAAAACTTTGTATTGCCTCATGGCCTATTTGATAAAATAAACTCATACCTCATACTGAGCAAATGTATGCCTTTGGGCAAGCTCTTTCTGCACACGCTTGGTATGATCAATGACATAAACCTGAGCTGAAACTGACAATTCCTGCAGTACCTCCAGTACAGGGCAAGGCAAGGGAAAAAGGTGCTTTAGCCTGGAAGTCAGGCAAGGGGAACTCTGCCTCTAGCTATCCACCACGTTTTGCTGCTGGGTTGCTTCTCAGATTGGGCTAGGAATTAGAAAAATTCCCTGTTAACCTGCTCTCCCCTTCTCAGTATTATGGAAGCTATTTTTCCTTTCCACCTTAAGCAATCTCAACCTTTACATTCCCTTTACTCCCACCCTGATGAGAATTACAAATGTTGTTTCTCTGTGAGTGCACCATGCAGTTACTGGAATTTTCCTTCATACAGGAGAAGGACTCGAGCTTGAATGATGTTGTACTTATTTCCCCCTCTCCCACCTATATTTGCTGCTATGCAAATTGTATCTGGCAAACAAATGTTCTAATAAAAAAAAATGGAATGCTGTAAAAGTTTTTTCAGACAGTGCTCCTCAGAAGGATTCAAGAGTCTAAATAGCTTTAGAAATACAGTTAATGATTCATGATTACTACTTATCTGAAGAGTATTATGTTTTGATATTTCTCTTACTGCCATTTTTTTCTGCTAGTAATGAAATAAAAGATACAGATTAAGAGAACTACTTTTAAATTGTTTTAATTACTGCTATTCAAATTTTGCCCTTTAGAGGATATATATTATAAAAAAAGTGAATATTTTAGTGTGAGTACTAGAAGGTTGAATAAATCAAGTGGTGATGTAGTATATTATTATTTTATACTCATTTATTTTGAGGTGTTCTGCTTTCTTTATATGGAATAAAATGCAGCTGTTTGCTGGAGTCCAGAGCAGCTACATGGTACGTACTATGCATGCTGTTTAACCAAAGTTCATACCCTTATTGTGTCCAGTCTGATTATTCTAAAGCACTTCCAATTTTCAGAAAGATTTATATAAGAATATTGAAGGCAATCATTAAGATTTATGTAGCATTTTGTTAGCATGGTGAACAACAAACTGTCACATTGAAAGAGGCAATAATTAGGTGTAATGTAAGACTGCATTCACCTAATTGTTTATTATTGCTAAAGTAATGTAAGTAGTAGTTAGGTCTGCATGTATGTTAGCAGAATTGCTCTTAACAGTTCAGTTAGTAACAGCTGTAATGTAGGCAGGTAACCATGACTACCAGGTCTTGCTTTCTCTTAGTTAAAACAAAACCTGATTTAGTTCTGTATCTGGGATGAAAAGAACAAAAACTGTGTTCTCTCTTTCTGGTAAGTCTTCAAATGGAAGCTTGTAGTGAAGTGTAGCTTGATTCAGGCATTAGAAATACATTTTAACTTTATACCTGTAGGCTCTTCATAACAGGAAAAAAACATGTGTTTCAAAATGCATTTTGTTCCTTTAAAGTCCTTTTGCATATGTATTTATGAAAAAACATTTGGTTTTCATTGTTTGGAGTGCATACTATCTTGTATACTGCATGTAAGAAAAAGGAAGGGGATATCCTTCATCAAGCGACAGTTAATCATGTTGTCAAGGTACTCAAAAGGAGCTCTAGTCTGAAATCAGAAGAAGCTCACAACAAGTCAGTTTTTTACAAAGCTGCATAAATTAACTGAAGCAAAGAGAATGACAGACCACTTCTTCATAGTTACCATAACCTTACAAAGAACTCTGGTGATGGTGTTTTTTCATCAAATAATACTGAAACTGAAATTTCACTTTCCAAACATTTGTCTTATTTCGGACATGGCACCAGAAAGTAGATGTTAACTTGAAAAACTAGCAGGACTACAGATGAAAACAGAATCCATCTAAGTGGATGGTAGAATAAGCAGTTAAGTCTACAAAACTAATATCTGTCTCAAAGACCTTAGTCAAAATGAAGAAAAGCAAGTACTACTTTGTTTTTCCTCCAAAGAAAGCAACCCAGTCTATAAGGCATAATTCCAACACTCTTCAGTTAAAGAAAACAGTATGATCTTCATGCATTGTTATTGGAAGTATTATTGAAAACATTTTTTTCATGATTTTTTTTTTTTGGAATCATTCATTGTTTCAGCAGTATGAATTTGCCAGTTCTTAATTATCTACAAGCTTTTTTGGTAGGTTTTTGAGCAAATAGTGAGTGGTGTTTGGGAGTAAACTGATAGTGAAGGACCTCAAGCTTCCTCCACCTTAGTCTTCTCTGAGGTCATAGAGTGAACACTGGTGAATGTGTAACCTTAAAATCACTTTTGTGTCTGAAAATTTCTTATTAAGATTTAATCTCTTATAAATTCCACCCAAGCTTTCCAAATAGATGAAAATAACTACCTCTCAGAATTTATTTCAGAAGGTTGACCCCACCATCCCTTTCCCTTTAGTTATTTAATGTTGGTTATTAAAATATGTTATAAGCTATTTGAGAAACAGCTCTATACTTAACTATGCACATCCATAAACTGAAATATTATTGGCCCTTGTTGGGAAAGTCTCCAAATATTTGGGAAAACCTGCACAGGCTGGAGATGAAATATTCTTCTTGGGGATCAGATTGCTGCTGATTTTTTTTTTCGTTCACCATTAAACTGCCTCTCTCTCAAGATGTAGGAAAACAAAATTATTGCAGACTTAAATATTAGACTGCTCTAGTTGCTTGCAAGCCGTATTCTCCATTAAAATGAAAGACTTTCATAAGTGAATGTGTATGTTTAACAGTGTATGTCTATAGTGCAGTGTGCAGCCTCTAAAGATACACCTCAAACAATGTAGCTCCTGGTAATTGTGGTTATGGCTCCACAGAGTTCATTATGTGCTGCTTCACAGGTACTTGGCTAAGTAGCCCATCTGTGCTAGCTTGTGTGTGTCTATGTAATTTGCAATTGTTCTGGGGGACCACAGATGTGTAAAGAAGAGGGCATGAGTGCTAAAGGAAGGACAGAATGGAATTTCTTGACTTAAGTTAGGAAAGCTCAGAAGGCAGATGCAGAGACAAGACACTTTCTTAAGGATCTGTTGAGATATCTGGGGGAACTCAGTATGTTGGACATGAGTAATTTCAGATGGCAGAGTTCAATTTGTTTTCCAACAAGTAGGCTCCTCTCCTTCTGTGAAATACAGGAGAACAGCTAAGATTCCATGTGTATTATGAAAGCCTGTAATATGCTGTTATCATTATGATAAAGTAATGTATAGATATCATGCAATACATATATATATCAACATCAGAAAATATTTTATGACCTAGTTGAAGTCATAAAATCCATTACAAAGATACACATTATATATCTACATATACATGCATTTGAAAGAAATCTGTAACAAATCTAACCCCTCAGTCTAATGGACACTAAAAACTTAGCACAAAGTAATAAATCTGTGCTGAATATTGTTTGATGACCTATATTCTCAGATCATTTAATTTGCGAATAAATAACTCATCCCGTGTATTGCACCTTTGCAAGCCTATCTTGTCTATGCCAAGCTAAATTAGGAAAGTTAATGAATTCAGATGCCTTTGTGAATAAGAAAATTTATGGTTCAGACAGTGTTTGTTTGGGATAGAAGATACGATAGGAATGAACCCTAAATATTGTAGAAAAAAAGCAGGGCTTAAATACAATGATATTTGTACTAAGGTACGTTTTTTCCAAGTTGATATACGTTGCTAGCATTTCACTGGCCTTAATAAAGTCCACAGTATGCACTTATAATGAATGCTAAAGATTCCAGATGTAAAGAAAAAAGTAGGAAAGTGAACAGAAAAACAGAAAGGTTACATATTCTTATGCTCTTATTGCTCTTCCAGTGACATGAAGTTACTAAGTAATGCAGACACTTCAAAGTTTCTTCATGTGAAAGTTTTATTCTGTTACCTGTAAAATATACAGCTGTGGGAAGGACATTAATAGCATTGTGTTACAAAGGATAAAATAAGCTAAGGTAGCAAAAGTACTGAAAGTTATGATTTTAGCTCATGTTTGTATTTGAATCTTGATCCTAATAGTGGTGGAAGTGTTATAATTAAATGCCTGTTTCTGCTTAATAATTGTAGCTTTTGATAAATAATTAGGTCATCAGATTTATTTGAAGTCTGGATTCATGCATTACACTGTTACCTCATTGCTGGATGAATCAACAATCTGTTATGTAACAACTCTTTGAAATCTCTGGAAGTCGGAGATGGGAGGGTTTATTAGTGTCTTGCTGTCCTAACTGTATTAGAATTCAAAGGATACTTAGAAGAAATTTTAATGACACTGTAATTAAGAATACTTAGCACTGGTAACAGTCAAACCTCATTGTTCTATGAGCTCTGATTAGGGTGCAGCACCTAACTGGGTATCTCGTGAGACATGGCTTGCTTTCCATAGTGTATCCAGCTGTTCTGGATTTTGAAAGGGACAGATATGATTCAGGTTGTTTAAAAAATTCTCTTACTAATTGTCAGAGTTCTAGTTTTCTAAGTTTCACCAGAAGTGTGAAGACAACTAAAAGAATTCTGCTTACAATAGGTAGTAGACTTCTCTTTAGTCAACCACATCCTCCTGTGAGATTGTTGGAAAGCCATCTTTGCCATCTCCTGTATACTGCTATTCATTTGGATAGCAAGGAATTATATACTTTGGCATAAAAATTTTACAAAGTTTTTCAGCCTTTAGAAGACACTTTACTTACCACTGTGAAACAATCCATGGAAAGAAAAAAAATATATATATTCTATTATGGCTAATACACAGTTTTAGCCAGAGGGAGCGTGACTGTGCCAAGGCTTCTTCACATCCTGCTGTCTCTGCAGCTGCTCACAGAAAGAAATGAACAGGCCGCTTAACACGTCACTGTTTTCTACTCTCCTAATGACTAAAAGTAGAAATCTCCAAGCATTAATGTAGGAATCTTGACAGCATCTAGTGGCAGGTGTGAGATGAAAGGGATCTCAGCATTTTTATTTTGTATGTAATCAGAACTGTTCCTTCTCAGTCTTTCCCTGTAATACCTCAGCATCCCTGACTTGTGCTTCATCCTCTGTTCACCTGTTCTTTCTTCTTCCTTTTCTTAAAGTTGAACTAAATTAAACAAGATGTTCTTCACATCTAGAATGCACACTTTCATGTTACCTGCTTTCAGGAAACATGATGTAACAGAATTTATTTGTTACTTCTTATTCCAAATACAAGCCAAATTCAGCCCACTACTTACGAGCTGAATGGGTAAGTCCCATAGACAAGCTAAGGTAAGGCCTTCTTGAGCATCCAGTCCTGTAATTATCAGTTGCTGGATTTCTTTCTTTAGACTATCAATGCTTATTTTTTCTTGAATCAAGAATGCTGTGTTAGCTTTTCCAGCATCGAGAAGATTAGTATATATGCTTCCTCGCTGAAAGCAAAAGCTGTCCATCATGACACAGCTGATCTAAGAACTTTCTCATTTTTCTCTTCCCTCACTTTTGTTTAACTAATTCTTTCCAATTATTCATTTTTACATCTTTAATTCCAATACCATATATTATGACCTCAAATTTACATCTCATCCTGCTACTTCTACTATCCCTTATTAATCTTACAATGCAGGTGCTACAAGGCAGTCTTTCCTTCTTCCTTGACTTGCCTGCAATAAAATAATGCATCTGCAATAATTATTCGGTGCCTTTGAGCAAAAACGGTATCTGATAAGCACTCTGATAGGAAGGCATTTCACAAACACTGGAATATACTGAATGCTATTCAAGTCAAGGAGGAAATTCAACACTATATACTACTCTGGAGATGTGCTGAAAAATATTTGACTTTCTCTACATCAGAGGAAAGAGTTTGGCTAAAGATTAAAGCATAGGATGAGTGGAAACATTGATACAAATAAGAACTACAGGTGGCATCCACTCTGTCTATGGAAAATTTTAATCTCTTGGCTCCATGTGAAAAGTTGGATAGGTGAAAAACTTCTCCTGCTGGAAAAGTTGCTGCAAAGCCATAACTGAGCAGCAGTAAATCTCTGTGGATGGAAATGCTTTGTAAATTAAAGGGCCATATAGAAACAGATAGATAAGATACCATGAATTATCATACAGGAACAAGTAACTAAACTCTCCATTCCTTGCAATAACAATATGATCTGTTGTTACAACCTGCATTTCCACGTCATCTCTCTACTGCGCCTTGCCCTACCTTCTCACATGTCAGCCTTTTATATCTTTTTGCATATGCAGCTGCCTCACTGAAGTGCTGAAATCACAGAGAAATTCCATCCTAAAAGTATTCCTTCCTATTTACTGCGTTCTAATACCCTCTTTCCTTTGACACTCAAAAATCATCTATGTCATAACACAACAGTGTTCCTTCATAGATGACATTATTGTGGTATAATAGTTATGAGGTAAGCAATTACAAATAGTATACCGAGGTGAGAATATAATTTTTTTCTCTACCTCCTTAGGGCAGATAAATACTATTTAAACCAATATACGCTTTGTTTTTGCCTCTTTATCATTACATAACATTTACAATAAGATAATGTGATTTGTTACTTTGTAACAGATTTCCTGTATTAACATTTGTCATTTGATTTTTGTATTCAGGAGGAGGACAGCTTCCTTTTTCATCAGTTGAATCCTTGGGCAAAAATCGATAAATCATAAAATTATTAACAAAAGCCAATGTATCAGAGTGTGCAGCACAACTAATAGTTTATAAGTAAGATTGAATTTCATTTTAACCCTTTGTCTGTTATTCCTGTAAATTTTTAGTTGTAGTTTTCTGTAGTAATAAGAGTAGGCATTGTTGTTGGTATTCTTTTTGGCAGAGCTGGATATCGCATGATATCTCTGCATTTTGCTTTGTCAGTGGTTTTGGTATCTTCACTTTGTCAGAATTACTTAATTTACAGTTATGAATGGAATTACCTAGAGTTAATTCATGCCTCATTTTTTTTTTCCATTTGCCAAAAGAGCTGGAAGGCAGAGTTATTACTAGATATGAAGACTTTGCTTTCAGATCCTATTTCATCTAATAATTTCAGACCCACACATCACATAGCTATCTAAAAAGGAAGTTAATTGAAAGAAAAACAAGGAAAAAAAACCAGCACAAACTCAATTATTCTTTTATGTAATGTTCATATCTGGACTGGATTCATTCTTTTCATTTTCTCTTGAATTTGGTCGTAATGGTCAAATAAAACTGCCTTCATTGGAAAGCAGGGATGAGTCCAGATGTCAGCCTTCTCCTAACTCCTGTATCTGAGCTAGCTTTCATCTATTGTTTTTGCCTTATATTCTAGTTTTGTATGCTGCTGCTAAATGCTATTTAATCACTTTGCTACTTTTTTACTTTAAGCAAAGCAAAGCGCTGCAGGCAACAATGTGACACAGTAGAACCCACCATCAGGATAGGCAGGGAAACTCCTGCAGGCTCCACATGACTAATTTGTCTTGCTCATCTCTCTGACAACTGTGGTCTTTGTTGACATATCCTGTCTGTAAAAGCAAAAAAAAAAAAAAAAAAAAAAAAAAAAAAAAACAAAAAACAAAAAAAACAAAAAAAACCAAAAAAATAGAAAAAAAAATAATTTGAACCTCATAAAAGGGCCTCTTGTACTAACAGGCTTATTCATCGAAGTTGGTTGTGACACCACTGAAATACCTAAGCCTAAGGTAAAATTTATTCCAGTTAGCCTTTTTTTGTCTTTGTAGATGTTAGTGAGGAAGAAAATTCTGGCTTGCTTATATTCAGGAATACCAAATTTCAGAAATATCAAGATCCCACAAATGCTGCTTCACTGAAAGTTCAACTTTTCCCCATTCTCTACGTTTCAAGTTATTTACTCCATTTAGCCCTTGTTTCCCTTAGGTTTCTCCTCTATTTCATGGACTAGATTTAAAACAGAAATTCATATTACTGCTTGATTTTTCAAAATATGTCAGGAAAAATGTACGTTTTGTGAAAACTTTCCTAAATTTCTTGCACGTGCTGCATCAGCAGATGTGGTGGTAGCCTGTACTTAGTTTTCCAAATCATAAGAGTTGAACATTTTATTAATATTATGATTAGCATTTTACATTTTTCCTTTGGCTAAGAATTTATTGTTTTAATTCTTCTTCCAGGCTTTCTTTTATAAACGTCCATAACTGACATAGCTCTGCTACTCAGAGTGACTATGGAACTCAGAGATGTTCTTCTGCCTCTAGGTACTTATGACAGGTAATCATCAGTCATCAGTAAGACTTGTGTTATTGTAAATCTTATTACTTTGAAGAAACATTTGTAATAGTGCAGTTTGAAGAAAAGTATAGTTTTTTCTCTATAAAATTGCTATTCAATTTTTTTTTACTTCATGGACTTTGATGGCTTACTTATTAAACCTTAGAGAAAATTTGTCTAATGTAATATGTAAAAGGAAGCTGAAAACAATTCTTTGAAGTTACATTTTCATTTGGACACTCACATGAAATACCTTTTTTTAATTCCTGCTTTGGTAATCTGGTCTGAGAACACCACCGTGAATTGAACAAAGTAGTTCCTGAGAGTATCCCCTTGTGTCAAGGTAACTGCCTAATTACCTGTCTACTCAGCACTCTTTCACCCCCTTTTTCGGGAATAATTTTGAAAAGTGTCATTTTTGCTGAGGATATGAAATTATTTGAAAAATAGAGCTGTTGTAGTTCAGCTGTACTCTAAGCTGTAGAAATCTGAGGAACTGAAGGAAATTTCAAACTATTTCTCAGATAAACATGGTGAAACTATATTTCACCAAACATTGTGTGCTTTCTTGTTTTGCTTTCAGAGCTCCATATATTGCATCTAGCTCTAGATTAGGAGCATATTTTTGTATTTGTAAGATATAGTCTGGTTGCAAACTACTTTCAAGAACTAGGGATGTCCTCTGATACCATACCCAAGGATTTTTGTCCCTTGACGTGAAGCCTCATGTAGGAACAAATGCTAAGCAAGCAAGTACTTCAAGTGCTTATTTTACTAACTACTGTCAGAGATCTCAGCTACTTAGAGAGCTCTTAGATCTCTTTTGAAAGGCAGAATTTTTTTCAAATCTTTTGTTCTAAGGTGTAAACTTGTTTCGAGTAATTCTGTGAAGGAGAAAAAAAAAATCTAGCTTTTCCTGGAGGACATGATTCAGGATATACAAAAAATTTCCCACTAAATAGATGGGTATGGGAAGCTCTTTTAAAAAAACAAACCTAAGTATGTCATCTACACTAAAGAGGTCATGTGCCAGCCAAGGTTTCAAAATTGATATGTGAGTATCATCACAATATTTCAGCGGAGGAACCTAAGTACCTGCATAGGGCTTACTCTTGTAGAAAAGATTTCTTTTTCATGCTTCTCTTCTCATGCTGTGTGCTAATGCCTAAGGTAATCAGATTCTTGCATGAAATTAATTTCTATTAGTGCATCTCACTGAAAGTTAATGTAAAAATGTTTTCACTCATATATATCATTTTACAACCAACCCAATATTCATATCTGTCCAAAAGTATTTAGAAAAACTTTTGGTGATGTCTAATGCAACCTAGATGCAATTAATTTTTTATGAATCCTTGTGATATGAAAAAGAGCTAGCAATAATCAATTATTTATAATTAAGTCACCAGGTCTTACATATAATTTGTGAGATGTCATTATTTTGTTAAGGATGTTCTGATCCATCTTGAATGATAGGTGAGGAATTAAAACATGACTGTATCATTTTCATTGCTCAATTTTAACAGCTGTTGAAACATACCCAACATTTAAGCATTGATGTAGAAAATATCCCTGTTTGGAATAGCTTATCAGAACAGAATCAGTTTTGACATATGCTTAATCTGTTCTGAATGCAATTGTTTTCCAGCACACTTTCCTGCATGGCTTCTATTCCTTGAATTTTATCAGTCTATGTCTACAAACTTTTATGTTTATAGAAACATTGAAATTAAACTCAGTTTTTGATATAATTTTTTTTTAGCCCATCTCAAGCTGCAAAGAATCCTTAGGGCAGGCAGCGCTATTAGATGAGGCAGCAGGAATTTTGATACAGGCAAAATGAAGAATGTGCATCAGAGATATTTCAGCAGTTTTTCTTGGGAATCCCACCAGGATCAGGTAGACCTGTCATCTCTATCTGTGCCATGTTAGAACTGATTATACAGATTCACCAATCTTCCACTTGCCTCCTGGTTGCAGAAGGGTTATCAGACTGCTTTAGCCCTGTGGTGACCCCAAATCCAGGCCCAGGCTAGTTCTGCACTGAACCTAATAAGCCCTGCTGCTAGAGCACTCAGTACAGAGCAAGGAGCCTCACTGAGGATTCCAAGCAGCCACTCTGGGTCCAGCAAGAAGAGTTCTGAGCCAGAGTTAACAAGCTCAGCTGACCTTGGAGTAACTCATTATAGAGAACTGGAAAGTTTCTGCGGTGACCTGCACATCTATACCTTTTGGAGGTCAAGTGTATTTTGGCTCAGAATAATGAAGAGCTGGATACATGCATGGGGTCTTGATTCTGTTGCATTTTCCTTTTAATACTCTGGATAGTATTTTAGATTTCTTTATGGAAGTCCTAATGCCTGAAATTACTTTTTTTTTTTCAGACAGTACTTAATTTTTCTTATTCTTGTCTTTTTGTTTGACCTGAAAAGCAATTTCTTCTTTCTGTTATAGTCCAGCAAGTTCAAATCATGCTAGATAGCCCAGAGCAACAAACATGAAAACCCTACATTTCTCATTTAAAAAACATAGTTTAAATTAAAAATGTGGATATTCATTGCTTGCCTGGTTCTACTTCTTTTCTTTTTATTTGTGTTAAATGAATTTTCCATCAGTTGTCCCAAGCAGATATTCTCAGAATAGCATGCATTTGTTCTCCCGGTTCTGAGTTCAAACCTTCACTTGTAAACAGGATCAGCCATAATGTAACATAATCTCCTCTGCTAATGACCTCACATGATTTGCAACAAAAGATATTTTAGATTTTCAGATTAATAAACTACTTGCAGACTGAACCGGTAAACATACACAGTTGCTAAAGCAGGTTGTTTCATGTGTACTGGGACAGGTTTTAGCCACTAGCTGATGCAGAATAGCAGAGCACAAAGACAGTAAGTAAAGGGAAATAGAGGTTTTATTGAAGGAAAGAAAAACAACAAAGGGGTGTAATGTTTTTTCTCTCTTCAAATTATTGGTATCATGGCTTTGCTTCAGCTAGGTTTTTGTAACTCTCACAGCACATCAGCCTTACCTCAGAAGCTATAAGCATTAGCTTACGCCAGCATCACCTTGCATTGCACTCTTATCTTCCTGCACCATGCAATATTTTCCTTTAGGCTTTTAAGTCCTTCTCCTACTAGGTTTTGTTTCCAGAGTCTTGGTGTTTTGCAAAAGATTTGTTACAGATTTGCACCACTTCCATTTCTTACCTTCTTGTGGCAGCCTATGAAAGGCTTGTTTTCTTTGTTCTCAGTCCCTCAGAGAAAGTAGAAACTAGAGAGAGAAAGAGAGAGAGAGAGAGAGAGAGAGAGAGAGAGAGAGAGAGAGAGAGAGAATAAATACTGCAACTTCCCACCTTTTTTGTTCCTATTCCTCCTTCTCACTTCAGGAGTAGATTTAAAAATGCCTTTTTTTTTTTTTGCATGTGGCATGGATCTGATGATTTAACCTACCTTCTTCATATGTTTATATTTTTTTATATTTGATTTATATTGACACATGCATTGACAGTAACATTTTTATAATTCATTTACCTACTATTTAAATAACGATGTTGAAAATTGTTATTTGTTCTGTAAAATATAAATAATCAGCCTTCCAAAGAATAGATATCCTTAGTTTTCAAATGTTATCTTAAAATCTCCATGCCATGAGTACTAGTAAAATCACTCTTGAAGAGCTAGAATGATTTTAAGGCTAAGATATTGTCTCACAGCTAAGACTTCAGTATCTCACATGTATATATGATACAGTTAATTTTGTCCTCTGGACATTCTTCCCATGGCTATTAAATGTTGGAGATCCACACCAATTGCTAGATCAAAACAGTGTCCAAACTAACTGTAAATGAAATTATGAGAAAGTCACAGAACTTGTGAGGACAAATTTGAGATGTGCAATCATGGTCTTCATACTGATGTATGCTAAGACTGAAGTTTTTAAAAAAACAAACAAACAAACAAAAAAACCCTTTTCCTCCCCTATTATAGGGAATGTCACTAGGAAATGAGAAACTTTTAACTGAGTTTTGAAATGTTACCTTTGATTCCTTCAATGCTGTATCCAGTAGATCACTGCTTGATTAAACCTCTGTAACAACTTCCTGTCCAGGGACTGGAAATTACCAAGTGAGACAAGATTAAAAAATAGAGGGTATTCTAGAACTATGATTATTTGGACAAAAACAGAATGCAAATAATAAACAGAGATTTTGTAGACTAAGCATGGTTTTTGTAGAATATGTTAGGTCAAATATGCTATGAATTTTTTTATCACAGTAGGATATTTCAATATTCTTACCAAAGACGACAATTTAATTTCTTTCACCAAAGCTCTTAGTTTCTCATGTTACTTCTTTTCATTCAGTGCTCTCACCCACTGCATGCCAGAGGCATCTGCCACTTTAACCTGTGACAGCCTTTGCTCTGATGTGAGAAGATGGTGATGTGGCTGAAGCAGGGCTAGATGAGAGAAGCATCAGTATCTGCTGGGAGGACTACTTTGAAACATGCCCTTTGTTTGAAAGCTGCTTTTCCTTGAGGGAGAATAAGATGTCTTTGCATAATTTACTTCTACCTTTAACGTGGCAGTGGATACAGATAAATGTGAAAATTACATTTACCATTTTTTATGTACAGGCTGGATATTTGCCCCTTAACCTTTCCTCTCCTCCCTTCACCTCCCCTTTTCTTTAGCCAGTATGAACAATCTGATGATAATAAAAACCTTTTTTTTTTATCTACGGTGTCAAGTAAGTATTTTGAGAAGTTAGCACAGCCAACAAAGAAGCATGTGATATCATGAGAGAAATCACATACATTTTTGCATGTTGTATATATTTATATATTTAATAAGATATTTATATTTCATCATATAAATTTATCAGTGTCAGAGGTAGAAAAAAGTAATCTAATATTTAGCAAAATTCAAAAGGGCACTGAGAGAAGTGTAGTGTACAGCTCAACAAATAATAAATAAAATGTTCAGTAGGTGGATGGACACAACATAGCATGGCAGCAAGGACATACCAAGTGTTGTCTTCAACCTCCTTTTTCTCCCAGGTGCTTACACAGGAAAGTCCTCAGTACTCTAGAGGAAAAGAAAGACCTCTGTAAAATTCATGGGATTGAATTGTCATCAGTCCCACCACTATGAGTCTAATGGGATATATCTTTCAATATACTTGTTTCTTTCTGTGAGTGCAATAAGTAGTTTGTCATGAAAGTGCAAACTCACTAGTAATTATATAGAATTACAATTTCCAGAGTTCAAATCATAATATTAAATGCTGTCACTATAATATGTGACATTTTGTGAAATAATACTGTGTGGCTCACTGCTCAACTGTCTCATTAATAAAGCTCAGTAAAAAGATGTCTATTCCATGTCATCTGTGCTTTTTCATGCTTCTTCCCTAGAAAAGCAGTATTTAGTTTAGCTTTCTTAAAACTGATGTTTACTTATGTTAAAATTCAGTTATCACTAAAGGGAAAATTATATGCCAACTGTTCTTATACTATAACAATAAAGAGCTTATGCCAACCCTCTGTGTAAAGCCATAAAGTTATACATTTTGGATAATCGGGTATTCAAATGCAAATTTAATATTATAGAAGGTAGAACTCCACCAATACTGAAATGTAAATATTACTTTGAAAGACAAACATGCTGGTTTTGTTAAGAAATATGATTGATCTGTATTCTTTTCTGACAAAAACTGTTAATTGCTTTATATTGCCTTTCTAAAATAAAACAAACAAAAAAAACCAAAAACATAAAGGGTTACTTCTACTAAAATAATCTCTGGAGAATTCAACTCAAGGCTCATTTTTCTTATCTTTTCCAGTGCTTGCCTATATAATCATGTATTCTAATTAGTTTGAATGTAAAAGGTAGCACCTGCTACATGCAGCTTCTTTTGTTCTTCTAGGACTGCAGTTAACAGTATTCAGCCAAATTCTGTTGGTTTTGAACAGTTGTGCTAAATGGAGGAGAGATGTTTTTCCCCAAATGAGAGCACCTGCACAGGAGGCAGCCATAATTTTTATGGCTGTGTGCCCAGAGTCTAAGAAGGATGTGGGAGGAGAGGGAAGCTTAGCTGCAGCTTTTCTTGTTCCCATACAAGTGCCCTATAAAAGAAGTATGACGTGATTTAAGCCACGCAGTCATTTGCATGCATGGAAAGTTAGAGGGCAATATTTGTTGGTATTATTTACCCTTGTTGGATTTGCATGATTCTATTCCAGTTAAGCCATTTACATGTCAGACTTTTTGTCTGGGCCTGAACTTGCAGATTTGTGGTCCAGGTAAACTACATACTTACAACAAAGCCATTGTAGTACTTAAAATTAACTGTAATTTTTAGGCAATACAGAAATTATGTCACTATGTCACTACTAATTGCTAATACATGTGACTCGTTATTTGAACATCTCCTTATGGTCATCTGCTGAGGTTTGGGATTTAATAAAGAAGTTTCTAAGAGTCAGTACCTAGATTTATTTATTCATTTTTTGAATAAGAGGCATCAAGTAGAAACTAGGTTCTCAGAATATTTCAGACATTTATATTACTTAAGATATAATCAAGCATATTGCTGAGTTCAGAAAGTGAAAATCAAGGTTACTTCCTTCTACTTGAGTGCCTTTAAATTCTACAATACAAAATCTGTCATTTGTTCATCTGTCTTTTGTTCTTCCCCATGAATCCAATCTTCTTGAAAGCAGCAGAAGCAGAAAATCTTTAAACAGTTTCATCCACAGACTTCCTCTCTCATGAGAAGCTGCAGCAGTAGGCATGAAATCTTCCCAGTATGAAGAGATTTGTAAAGATTTTTTCCTACCCCAGGGGAAAGTTGCGAAAAGGGGGATCCATGCAGACACAGAACTGTGATTGAATTGCAGCCTTTCTGCTGCTGAATCTAAAATCTGCCTGGCTTGTTCTGGATTTGGTGTTCTCAGCACAAGCAGCAGTTCAGGATCCTCAGGTATCCTCCTGACTTAGATCTACATCACAGCAGAAGCAAAGCGTGGTACTTCAGACAACTCCCAAAACTGTGAGTTTTAAAATCAGTTTATAACAGTAACAGGAACAAAACCTCTGAATTTAGGTGTCTGACTAGTGCAAAACAAATAGATATAAAAATGAAACGGATAAATTTCATGTATCAAAGATTATCCTTTAGTTCTTGCCCTAATTTTGTCATGCTGTTGCCACAGTGTAGCTTCATCCACTTTTCATGGAGTGGTGTAGCATTTTATATGTGGTGGTTGTGCATAAAAAAGCCAATATTTACAAAAGTTCCAGTAGATGTCACATCTTTAATGGTAATCAAAGTGGTGTCATCTGAAATCTGGGAAGAAAGCTGCCTAACTCCATCATGTTGTTAGGAAGTAGCATTCCTCTATTCCTCACAATGTGCACTGGGCTACTTGACAAGCAAGCACACCCTCTCAGAGTTCAGGTTCTACAGTTATACATTTAAGACATACGTATGCAGTACGTTGGCATACACATTCATTCTTTTTCAAGGTCTCATAGATATGTGCTAATGTCCCCTTGGGCATGCTCAGTGGTATTTAGGGTGGTCAAATCCCCACCTACTTCTTCCCCTTTTTTCACTATCAGCATCATCACTGAAACCTTTGACTCACTTTTGTTCACTTTTCCACAGTTTGGAAGATTTCCATTGCTTGTTAGGCCACAGTGAGCCATTTTTTTAAAAACATGAGGAAAATACCTTCCTTATTTTGAGACAAAAGTATTCTTTTGTGACTCCAGTATTTCTCATGAGGCAAAATCATTGCGGCAGAAGATAAAAGTATTTTATTATGTCCCCAGTGCAAAATTATTGAGGAATACAAAGACTGTTCACCTGCTAAAGCTGAAATGGAAAGTTTTAGAACTATCATTTATAGATTCCTTTTGCTAAGCTAATATATTGGTTTTTAAATGAATGAACTAATCCCTATTGCTAAGCAATCCAACCTATATCAGTGGTAAAAACCAATTTCACATGGCCTTTTTTCCCTTTAGGAAAAAGAAAGAAATTAAAAGACTACAGTAACTGATAAGAGTGTATTATATGAAAGCCACACAGCATTTTAAGTATTGATCGTGTCATGCAAGTGATTTTGATTGAGATGCAAAAAGCATATTAAAATAAATTGCTAGACTTCTTATGTTCATTCAGAACTTTCCACATAATCTTTCTATGAACACAGGTTGTGTAATCAGACCATTTCTTATATTCAGTTTGTGTGTTCAACTGTATCTCTGACAGATGATTACAAAGTAATGGTTCGCTTTTTAAGGACAAATTCTATCGTTGTTCATTAGGAATGTGATTTTCTTCAAATATCTGAAATCATTTTAATTCCACAAATTCCAGGCATGTAGTTAGTCTGACAGGAAAAAAACATATTGTTTTTAGTAAATTTTGTTTAAGAGCACTGTTTTACAAACAAAATAAAATAGTAGGTATATTGAAGAGGAAATACAAAAGAAAGTTCTGAAATATAAAGTGATCTTCACTAGATATATCACAGCTGTATTTGTTCCTTCTTATGAGTCTGTTTCTGTGATGTGTTTCCAATGCGCATCAAAAATAAATTCCAGATTTGTTCACTCTGAGAAGTGTCTTCATTTTTTATGTATTAGCTTTTCATATATTTCCTTTGCTGATATCGTGAATATCTCATATAAGGCTCTTGAATATCTTATATGAATATCTTATATTCAAGAGCCTTGTTTTTTGATGGCCAGGCATACTAAATTTCATACTAATCAGCAAGTATTCTAGCTGACTTCAAATTAATCATTATCTTTCATCTCTATTTCTATTTATTCAGACTATTCTTCTGAATTCAAAATTATACATTATGAATTTATTAAGCATTCTTGCTCTCAGGTCCATTACAATTTGCTCTGACTGTTCTTGTAAAAGGCAGTGATCAGCAGGGCTATGCTGCACCCACCCACTTGAAGAAATGCTTTTCAAGGGGCCTCAGAGAATAGAAGGACCTATGGATAGAGTTTGCTTTACTGTGGAGTTTCTTTAGTTGTCATTATCAAATTCTTCAAAGAGATTTAATTTCATATTTTTATATCAGATATGTTTTAGAGCAGTACCTGTATTTGTCCTGTCAGAAAGTAAAATATAAGCTATGAATATAATTTCATTACTACTTCCTGTCAAGAAAATCAATGGTATGTGACTCTTTTTGAGTTAAACTGATTTTTTTTTTTTTTGCCATAACCTCTGTTTAAGCAGTATGAGTAATATTTGCATCTAAACTGATTGTCTAAAAAGAAAAACATGTGATTTTTTTTTGTGTTTTTTGTGGTATCAACATTTACTGAGCTGACATTTTAATTGTGAAAGGCTCTTTCTCACTTCTTGCCTTTACTCCAAAGAGAAAGGACAAAGAGGACAGAAGTGACCTTAAACAGCCTCTTTGCATCTGGAAGATTTCTGAGGCTGTGTTTTGCAGGGGCAGGAGAGGGGAAAGAAGAGGAGGGGAATAGCAAGGATTTTTATTTTTTTTTAATTAGCTTGTCTGTTAATTTTTACAGCTATAAAGAAAAGACACATTTTCTAATCATCTTATTGTCCGCTCTGTTCTTGCAAGGAGTCGGTAATATGGTAAGCAACAAGAGAATTCAGACATGGCATGGAACCAGTAGTAACTCTGGTCCACTTTCATTAAACCCAATCCCTCCAGAAATGCAATTTGAGGGTATCTCTGTCTGCTTTCTCAGTTGCCATTGTTGCTGTTCTGCAGTGATCTAAGGAAGAAATTAGTCTGCCATCATCGAAATGGGGAACAAACCAGACTCAAGCTGAAAATACAAATTAAGGATAGATTCAATGCATTATTGTAGGATTTTTGCCTTCCCCCTTCAAGAAAAAAAAAGTTTCAACTCAAAATGTATATTTTCATTGTAAGAACTTGGAAAAATCTGTCATTATTTTTGAAATTACAAAGCATTTGCCTGTTCCTATTCAAACTGAATCATAGAAGGATTGATGTACAGACTCTGAAACAAAAAAGCAATTTCTCTTGGTTATAATATGAAAAGTTGGGCATGAGGGAGAGCAGTGAAGAAAATCGGGATCTAAATATATAAGCACAAATATGAAATGATGATAAGGCATAGCTGTATAATTTGAGAATTTTGAAGTCTGGATATTGACCATGTAAATATCTACCCATGCATATGTTCGTGTTAATTCTCAGTTACAACATGCTGAAGTAATGTCTGACTACACTAACTTAAATAGCTGGCTTTAGTAGAGTACCAGTTTGATATTTTCTCAAATGGCAGCATCTTCTGTGTTTAATAAAAACTATTCATTTTATTGAGTATATTGAAAGTAGTGCTTTGTAAATCTTCCATGTAAATGGCTTGCTGAGCGCTAACATAAAAATATAAAAATAGATCCAAGAATATTCTTTCATTTCGTTTTCCAGAAAAGGCCTTCCTCTCTCCTCCCCTCAGTTTGTTGGTAGATTCCAGCTCCTTCTCAAACATGTGGGTTTCGTTGGTAATTAGTTGTGTGTTGCAAAAAAAAAGCTTTGTAGAGGACTACATGGTCATGGAACTGAATGTGGCTGAGAGTGCTAAGTTGTGAGCCCCAGTTCAGTCCAGGTGTACTTGGATCCTGATGGGTTCAAACCATTCAAGGGCAGATGGACTGAGTCATGCGGTACACTCAAACACTTCAGAGGTGTGCCTGTGAAAAGGAAAGTATACATGTAGAGTAGTTAAAGTTCAAAAAACTGGTCATCGTCATCTTTACTGAAAATATTCTCGAACACAGATACGGAACAGTAATATCAAAAACATGGTAAATAAATCCTCAGTAAAAAGTAAAAAGTCATGGGAGAAAAAAATTCTAGATATCACTGAAGCAAACGTATGTTTAATATGGAAATATTTGCATACCTATGAAAAGGGGAAAAATTATTCTAATCAAGAGGCTTTTCCTAATTATAGTGGGAAGAGAAGGGGAGAAGAGTAAATCACTTTGAATACCTTAAGATTAATTTCAGGTAATGCAATGACAAACTAAGGGGATAGGAAGGCTATAAGTTCAGACTCTGGCACACTTTAATCAACTATATGGCTCTTCAATGCATTCTTCACTATTCCCAAGAGCTAACAGCAGATTCTGGTGTGAGCCTTACACAACACCTGGGCAGATTGGTGTGAGATAGAATTTTCTTCCAGTAACTTTTGTTTTCTGTTCCAATCCCTAACATCACCCAAAAAGAAAAGGTTGACACCTTGGAGACATACTCAAAACTTGTAATATTAAGAAGAGTGGTTTTGATTATTTCTGGTGGTTCTTTTCAGAATTTTTGTTTAGTCTTCTGAGAGCTTCATTTATTTATGAGATTTTGAATTATTGTCATATAACATTGAAATAACCAAGTGTGAATTTTTACCTGTATCAAGAAGAGGCTTATAAGATGGTTTCAGAGTCATGTTGGACTTGGACAATTGAAGAATATGTTGCTCAAAATAAAAAATTTCTCCCTTCTTCCCCTTCCCCTTTTCCCCTTTCTTCTTCCCCTTCTCTTCCCTTTCTCATTTTCTCCCTTTTTAGTTTTGTTTTTGTTTTTTAAATTTATTTTTAAACAGGGATTTTTCAGCTAATGCTTTACTTATTCTCCAGTGCATCACCTCTTTATCAGCAGTTGCAACAAAAGGCTATCATTGTACATAGCATGCACTTATATGAGCAACAGATGTATTTTCAGGCCAGAAGGTTACATTTTTGTCCAATGGAAGCACTGAGCCTAAAGCTGTTTTTGGAAGATAAAGAGTTATCAAAAGACAGACTATCTGACTTGGAGAATTTTTAGAAAATCTGGAATTGACTAATCGTTGTAATCTAAAGTACACTACACTCTGTGGCATGAGGATGTTCTGGAAGCTTTATTTCTTTATCTGGGTTGTTTAGAAAAGAAAATTTTTATACAGAGCTGCTGCGAGAATCATCCTCAACCTTAGAAATCTTAAAACAGTTTTGTGCACCATACAATGCTGGCTGATACATTATTGTTGGAGTTATGATTTTCGTACCTGAACATTTAAAAGTATCTTAAAAAGTCCTTCTTTCTGATGGTAGTTGCTGTCTATTGGTGATCTGGTCTAAGAAACATCTCACCTTTTTCTGAATCTCTTCCTAAAACTTCTGAGCTATGTATTGTCCTGGATCAATGAGATCCACACATGCATTATATGGCAGACACAGTATTTTGTATGCATTAGCTCCTGATAATAAGTTCAATTGTAAAGGTCCAATATTGTAGTTAACAGCTTGAACAATTTATTCTTCCACAGCTATGGAACACATGTTGCCAAAACCTGGAAATGTATTTTCTGACATTTTCTTAATTCCGAATTAAATTTCTTAAAGCACCCTCTTACATCCTTACTCCCATGCCAGCACAGTTCATGCAGTGAACTAAGTCAAGGAGATGATCCAGGGCTCGGGATCCATCCTTAAATAAAATGTCCAACTCTCTTCTCCATAAAGAGATTGGACCATTCAATTCAACTCACTATATGGCCATATTTGACATGGTGAAGGGAGCAGCTTGGCATTGGCAGAGTGGCTCAGGAAAAAGCATGAGTGCTGTCTCCTAATGAAGAGTGGCTCATACAACTTCAGCTTCGGATAAATGAGTATTGCTAGCTTCAGAAGACTTCAACAGGACGACCCACATGAGTCTATTTACACCATAGCCCTTGGCTTCTCTTCAGTATCTTATCCTCAATTACACCACTCATCCTGCTGGTAACTCAATAGTCTCACTCGTCACCTCACGGCTGCTGTCTGCACACTGCTGCCAATCTTTTCCTTATTTACATTAGCATGATGAGAAGGGTTGGTTGTTGTTGTTGTTGTTTTTACTATTTTTATAGAAAGCTTATATAATGAAGTTAAAGGATTTGGTCCTGTGAAGTTCTGGGTCTCGCAGGTTTACTAATTTTGTTTGGAGTGGAGTCTGTTCTGCTGAGCATCTCTGGGGGCATTGAACCTCTTAAAGGATTAGACTGGTTTGGAATACCATCCGTGTCAATATTTTTCAGTAATACAGAGATTGTGCATTAGATTATGACTTAACCTGATTAACTGTGATGAGGTTACATCTTTATGCTCTCAGTTATAATCCAGAATACATACAATACAGCCTGATATACACAGCACATAAAACACCCACAGACATTCAAAATGTAAAGAATACTGTCTGGATAGCCTGTCCTGCACTAAATATAGTGTATAGATTCTTTAAAAGATCTTCTAGAGTAGGTGTCTGACAGGGTGGACAGGAGCACTAAATCTGAGCAAGCACCTTCTGTAGCAGAAGATACAATATTATTTATAGTGAATGGAAATTTTCATGATTTTCTTTTCTTCTATGATTCATTTCTAGTTTAGTTAATGGTAGCTTATAACACTATTTTGAAGTAATCACAATGTCTTTTTTATAATTTATCTTGGAAAGTTTGCTATCATAGACACGAGTAGTGACATATAAACAAATACTGTACTTTCATATAAGTATGTAGAATAAAACAATAGTGTTTTTAATGTGCAAGTAAGCACTATACTGTGCCAATTTGGAAGATATTTTCAAGGTTATGGGAAGCATTGATAACATCAGAGCAAACAGATTTTCAACATGTAGATTATCGAAAAACAGTTTCATATTGGATTTTGTTTCTGAAGATAAATAGAGAAAATTGAATGCTCTATAGCATACATTATTAAAGATAAGAAGGAGACCTAGACTTTATCATTTGTTTCTCATACAAATGATTTACTTTATTCAGAGTAGGATTTGTGAATGTTCAGCCGTGTTAAAATTGTTTCTTTAGGATGTAAAAATGCAGAGACAGCTGAGCTAGTGCTAAATGCTTTTGCATATTTCCCTTGAGAAACAATGAAGTCTTGCTGGTCTACCAAGATTTAATGCTGATGTCAGTTCAGATGTTGAAGTTAGTCAAAATGAGCTGTGTAACTCATCTTTACTGAAGCAAGTTCTCACAGAACTTTGCCTTAGCATTGGATTTACTCCATGCTAACATGTTAGCAGATGAATTCAGAGTTCAATGTTAAGAAATCTGTTGGATGATTGGATGGTACAAAAATACATGATATG
This sequence comes from Gallus gallus, assembly GCF_016699485.2. Lineage (NCBI taxonomy): Eukaryota > Metazoa > Chordata > Aves > Galliformes > Phasianidae > Gallus > Gallus gallus. The sequence goes on along the minus strand of NC_052535.1, from coordinate 61,830,161 downwards.
ATAAACAGAAAGTGTTTCTCATTAATGCCCACATTAATTGACCAGTACAAGGTAATCTTGTGTAGAAAACAACAAAGAACCCGAACACTGACAGTTTCCTGTTGGGTTACAGGAACATGAAGTAGGTGGGGAGAATGATTCAGAGGGAAATTTCCATTGAGAATAAAGAACACGAAATAGCAAGAAGAGCATAAGATTTGTAAAGAGAAATGCAAACTTTTATTACATCAGTTGACAGAGCTCATGGGACAGCAGAAAATCTTTGAAATAGAAAAAATCATGTCTTGAAAAAGAATTAGAAATTTCAAGACAGATACAGAAGATTAGATCTCAATTAAAAGTTATGTTAATCAATTACCCAAACGTGAGGAAAGTGTGATCAGCACTTGTGTAGAAAAAAAGGATTTCTTTAAGGGTAATACTCCTAATAATAGCATTAAAAATGATTACTTAACAGTCTTTATATATGTATATTTATGTCATGGCTTTGTAATTTTGCTATTGGTATTCCACATCATAGCATCACATACAGCACGGGTAATTAAAAGGTTAATACTACAGTTCCATGGATTGACAACCTTCCAGATACTTGCTCCTCAAAAGAGAAGAACTACATATCCCAGAGGACCTCATGGTCAGAGAAGGAAGATACGTCACAGGAGTCATAGGATCTGGCTCTCTTGGCTCTCTCTCTCTCACTGCCAGGCAGAGGAGTTTTGTGCTTCCAAGCTGTGTGCCTTCATTCAAGTAGGCGTTTCGGTTTTGGAATCCTTCTCTCTCATTTTATTTGATTTATTAGCCTCAATTTCAATTAGATTGTATTATGCTGTGTTATCTTGCATTCTGATATCAAAGTTAGTAAAATAAGTTTTCCTCCTTAGATCGTTGCCACAGCTCCATTCTTTTTCCCTCTCTGAGCCCAGCTCTCATTTCCCTACCCCTTTCCCTTTTCCCTTCCCATTTTTGGGAGCCAGGGGGCCCACAGGCCTACTGCCCCCCTGTCACAAGCATAGATTGATCTAGATAACTCCGTGACAATATATATTTGTGTGTGTGTGTACATATATATATATATATACATATACATATAATAGAATATCCACCAAGACTTTTACATTTCTTAAGCTAACATAAGTTTTCTTTACGAGAGAAATGAAGAACAGGCTTTTAAACAAATCTTCCCCATCCCTTTGTATCATGAGATTTTTTCCAAACCTTACTTCCGGTTTATGCAATACTCAGTGATTTTTTGAAGATGGAACAGGTAAGGAAATATTCTTGCAGTCATCTCCAAGGCCAATCTGCCCACTGAGAGAAATAACCTCTTTACTCCTTGCAAGGTTTCCAGATTTTTCTCAGTAGAAACTAGGAGTTTTTCATCAGGCACTTTGCCTTACATTTCCATCGGAGTTTTCCACTTAGGGGTACATATTTTTCCCCTCAGAGATATTTTATATCCAAAATAAATCAACAAAGTAAGGAAGGGAGGAATCTTTCCATCCTGCTTGCTTCCCAGCCACTGCCTTTTAACAGAATGCATCACAAATTACAGAAATTGAGTAAAGAAGTTGAGCCATCTGTTATGTACATGTGACTTCTTGTTATTTCTAGACCTCTAGCAGGACAAACTGTGACTTCAAGATCAGGACAGAGACATAATATTGCGACAATTATGATACTGAAATAAAACTAAAAGAAAGTCACTTTTGATTATAGTTGCTTATTTTGTAACTATACTAATAATCGATAGAGCTCTTATTGCTGACTGGAGGAGAATCCCATGTCCATTTTTATCAAAATTAACATACTTTCTCAAGAAACTACACAAAAATACGTATTTATTTAGTTATTGCTTTAATCCTGATGGGAGACTTTTTAATGTAGTGAAAATATTTTATTCTAATGTTTTGAAAAGCTGGAGAAAATATGATCAAAATTGATTCAAAGCTTTGGACCGTGCTGTTGTATCTGCATATGATGGCCACACTGATAACTTGTCTGTTTCATACTCACTTGGTTATAGTATCCTCCATTTTCTCCTGCTAAACATTGGTTTATTCTTACTTCTTCTGGTTTTATTGAGGAAATCAATCCCAGACCTGAAGAACTTTTCTCAAAAAAGCTGATTTTAATGAATTAGAATGTCTTGTACAAAAGTTTTGTCAAAAAAATTTCCCAAGAGCTGGTAGTAATTTGGTCCATGATTCAGCTACCTTGCTGTTGTAATAATTCCTTCCCTTCAGCTTAACTGTCAGACTAAAATATTTGCCCTTGTCATGCCTCTGTGGCTTCCTCACTTGTGAAGAACAGCAAGATTTGCATCTCTTTTTGTCATGCTCTGAATTCAGCTAAAAGGAGCACACAAGCAATGTGTCAGTATTGGTTTCTGATTTGTTTTTGAAAACCTGCCAAGTCTCTTTGCAAAACAAGAAATTGATTGCACACAATTCAAGTATACAGAAAAATAATGTATTTGTTTTAGATGAATTTAACACGAGATAACTTCCTGAGGGCCCATTTTGCCCGTTGGCTTTGGGCCAATACAGCTCACTACAGGCCATAAAAGTTGTTTTAGTGCCAAAAAACCTAATATTTTTCAGAATGTCATCCAATTAAAAAAAAAAAAAAAAAAAAAAAAAAAAAAAGATTCCTATGGAGATTGGACCACAACTCCATTTTCAATCTCTAGTACTTTAGCCATTCATTTGGAATAGACTTATTATGACAGTTCATATCACAGAAACTATCATTTCAAAATTGCTACGATGAAGACTTGACCACATTTTATTGGAAGAAAGTATTTTAAAGCATTACTATTATTATTATCTGTAATATTTATGCTCATAGAAATTGGCACAGATGCTTCTCTAAAGCAGGTGCTATTCAAACACAGTGCAAAAAGATGTCTCCAAAATGTTGCACTCATTAGATCTCAAGAGAAATACTTACAAGCACACAGTGTTCCTCTGGTATGAAGGAGGCAGTAAACAGGATAATATTCAACACTGTGAACTTTTCTGTATTCTCTGAATATTTGAGAAGGAGAAGAAATGATGACTGAAGATAGTTTTGTCATTTAACTTATCTGTTTTGCTCACCTGGGGTCATGTAAGATTGAACTGCTGTTAAAGGACTGAGTTTTTGATCTGTATTTTTCAGCATGGCAATAAAAACAAAAGCAATTGACCAGGTTTTCTTTTTCTAGAACACTTAAATCCATGTAATGAACAGCCTTATACTAAGTGGTTTTGATTTTTTTCCCATCTCTTTATCCATCTCTGAATCTATACATGCTGCATATTCAACAGTAGAGTAATAAGTTTCAGCAAAATTCATGCAGAATTTCTCTGTTTGCAGCTCATGATTCTACAGGCTCAGCCAAATGTAACTTACAGCAGAGCTGAAAAATTGCTGCTGTTTGAAAAAGCAAAAAGCAAAAAAGATAAAAAAGAAATTACATGGATTTATTTTCAGCAAGACAAGCCATCTGCACTTTCCTACCTGAAAGTGGACAGTAAATAAGCACATTGCAAATATCGACCAACACATGCCTTGAGTAATTGTAGCATCAAAGTAACACTGATATAAGTGGTGAAAGTTATTCTAGTTAACCCACAGGGCAAAAAGTGGTTTGCCTTTCCATTAACACTGGTTGCTACATTATCTGGTTGCATTTAGAAGCATGACCCCAGTTAGATTTGGGATCTGACCCATTTGTTGCAGTTCAGTTAAGATACAGTGTTCCTTCTGCTGGATTGACTTATTCAGCACCTTTTTCTTATCTTTCACGGTCACCCACCTCAGTAGTCACCTTTCTGTGTTGTTTTTTTTTTTTGCTCCTCATCAGGCATTTTTTCTCCTGGCCATTCCAATCATGGAAACTCTGGAACTCATCCATGAGGGCATAATGCTTTCCAACTTTTTTGTTCTTTTAAGTAGCATTTTGGAACAACTGTCCTGGCTTATTTTGTTTCTTACTGTTGCTTTTCTAAAACTTCCTCTGTTCAAGTATATGTCCCACTTCCTGTAATTCTCAATTCAGATTTCTGTTATACAGATGCTGTGGGTTTTTTTTTTTGTTGTTGTTGTTGTTATTGTTTGTGTTTTCACTTCCAAAATAGAATAAACTCTTCTGTATAATCATATAATCATTTTCTGACTAAACTTCAATTACAACAAGGGTGTATGTACTTCTTTTGTGACCTTCTAGATCATCAGGCTTGTTCTATTATCTCTTTAGCTACAGAAACATTACTGACAGTAAATGTTAGTAGCAGTTCTTTGTATTGTCTCCATTTACAATTTTATAATTAAAAATGTCTTAATTTTTATTAAATTAAACAATAGCTTTTCAAAAAAAGAACATATATTTTCAAGGGTTGCTTGGTAACTTTCATAGAAAAATGGAAGTCACAATAACAGTCTATCATTTAATATGGCAAAATGTCATTTATAAAAACTTTCAGAACAGTTATAAAAATGCAGATAATTTCTCATCTGAAGAAAAAAACCTAAATAACAAGCATAACGTTTTAAGATAGACTGTCTATCTGGAGTTGAAAGTGCTTTAAAATCAAATTTAAGAATTTACTGTTCTTTATATACATAAGTTTAGATGCTATGCCCTTTCATACGTAAATATGGAGTACACTCAATTTTTAGTGAAATATTTTCAATTGATTGTTCTATAACTAGCATTGAATATAGTTACTACAAATGTTTTTTGGAGACAATATTAACAGTGTCCAGGTCTAATATGCATGTGCAGTCACAGCAAATATTCACACAGATGGCCAATTAGACATCTACAATTTCATCCCAAGACCACGGAAGTCAGTAGGAATTTTTGAACTGACATCCAAAGTTCTTGGATCAAACATTCAGCTAGCTGCCAGAGAAGCAAAACTAAACTGTACTAGATCACAAATACTCCCCAGACATCTCAGACAATTATCCTTAAACATCACCAATTTGGTAGTGTACATGAATATAAATTAAATTACATTTAAAGTTCATCTGGAATCAGTGCTGAATATGCAGATCTGGATGCTTCAGACAGGCAGCCCACGTAGAATTTCTCACTTGGATCAACTGTGTTGGGACTGTGGCCTTGTTCAACTCTCAAGAATTGAGAGAAGTACAAGAAGTAATCAAAGCATTGATATAATTGCTGGATGATGACAGCTTGATGGAATTTTTTTTTTAAGCAGCGCTGCCTGTGGTGTATATTGTAAGGAAATTTCTGGAATCCTTTGTACCCAAAGAACTGTGGTCTCTTAAGAGCACAATAAATGTGTAGAACTGAATAGCAATGAGAGCTGAAGTTCACTCTGATAAGGTATTTTGGAAACTGCCTTTCTAGTGAGATCTACTGCAACGTGGAAATTAATTAATCTTTCTAATAAACTTAATTGTACTGCAAGATACAAAATCAATATATGGGTGTGTATTTAGTCAACATTTGCTTAAGAAATTTGTAGAACCAAAACTGATTTAACATGGGAAGAAGAGAAACAAATACCAAAGCTTTTGGTGAAGTGTAATTAATATCATTTTTTGAATCGACCCAAACACCTAATGCTGTGTTAGTTTCCTGGCTTGAAGAGCTAAGTAAGTACATTGTTTCATTAGGTTTTCTGATAATACATACAAGCTAATGTCTGATCACCGCATATAAAGAATGTTAATGGAGATTACATCAAGTATAATAAACAAGCTCAGATTACTTGGCTATTCCAAAGTTTAGAAGCAGGCATTTTTAAACCACATTTAATTCCAGAAAAAAAAAAAAAAAGTACATTAAACAAAATATATGATGAGGTTAATAGGAGATTAATACATTTGTATAGTAGGAAATGTATATTAAAATTTTGTTAAGAAATATTAGAAAATGATAAAGTGGGTGTCACTTGAAGGGTGTCATACAGAGGGCTAAAAATTTAAATCACCTATGTGGGTTTTCCTGGCAGAAGTGACCAGAATTTATTTAATTGTTCTGTATGCACATTTTCACTGCATATTTTCCAAATAAAAGAAAGTCTATAATTATGCACATTCATTCAAAACTGTTGAGGAGTTTAACATTTTGCTTAAGATGTGCTAGGGCCAAGTGAAAACGAAACAAACAAACAAAAAAAAATGAAGTAAAATAATTTGTAGCTTTATTTTATGTCTTTGGCAAAATGTCCTATACTAAACTAAGTTTTCATGTTTTAGAGAATTTTATTTAAGCTTATAATTTCCACCCCAATTCTTTTCTTCCAAATACTGGCTTAGTGAAATACATAGGAATTAAAATAAATTAAAACATCAGAAACAGGTGGGTAGCTATCCTTTTCTGTGATGTCAGATGGTTTAGGTGTGTCTCTACAATTTTAAGATGGTACTTTTTACGTATGCTTCTGCAGCTTTAGAATGAGGAGGAGAAAAATACAGAGGAGAAAAATATTTAAAAATCTGGAATGCATTCATTAGATCTTTGCTTTAAGAGTGTCCCTGAATCCCCTGCCTCTAGACTGTAAAAAGTTTTTATGAGAAAATGTCGTATTGATATTCATTTTGTTAAACTTAAGATTTTAAGACTTAGTCTATCTGAAAAAACAAAAAAGAGAGAGAGAGAGAAAATAGCAGTGATGAGTGGAAGCTCTTAGGGTTTTGAGATTTCTTTCTTCTGAATCTGAACCTGTTTTCACAATGACAAAAATGACAAATGACAGAAACTTGACAGCTCACTTCTATGTCGTAGGCTCACGGCGGTGTTGTATGAGAGGTTGTTGGCCAAACAAAGCTGACAAAAGGCTGTGATAACATCCTGTCAGCTCTGTTCAAATTAAGACAGAGAAAGGAAATAGGGATAAGAAGGAATTATTCCATTAAATAATACAAAAAATAGAAGCTAACAAGAGGCACAAAAGTATCAGTCAGTGCTGAAGCTCAGAAGTCAGGCAAATGATATATAAGCAATAGAGCAAAAATGGAGAATTGAGAAATTCATCTGCAATACAAAAGGAGCTCTTCTAAACTGGTTAATGGGTTGGAAATTAAAAGTTGACATCATTTTGAGTCTAGTGTATATATCATTAAAAAAAAAAAAATGTATCATAACTTTTTCTAAGCTTTTCCTTTCTGCCTGAAGGTGAATTCAGTCAATGGTGGATGAAAGGCTAGTTAGCATGGATGAAGCAAATGAGGTTGCTCTAGATGTTATAAATAACAGACCTATTCATGTTAATATGATAACTGACCTACATACTTACTTTGCATAAAATTACCAGAATGCTCTGTGTCACAATCTCTTCATCATAGTTTCCTAAAATCCTCTAGCTCTCTGAAAGAGTGTGGATTCTGAAAGTTCAAAGACAGACTGCAGCTGTTTTTGGAATTAGAGCTAAGTGATCAGTAAGGCCCTCAGTTTCTTTTAAGAATAAAAATTATATCTGTTTTGAACTTTGAGCATGGGATTACATTTACCCTCTGAATAAAGACCAATGGTTTCATTTAAGTCAGAAAAAAAGCCCTTTATCTTGACCACAGTACAATTGAATGTGTAGTTAGGGAATAGGACAGAAAAACATAGTCACTGGGAGAACCTGGTTTGTCTGATCTGATGTAGCTAACCATGATTGCAGACTTCATGCTGTGCACATACATGACACATCTATTTAGAAGAAAATAACACTAAATCTTAGGCGGGGAGAACAGAATAGATAGACAGATCAGTGTTTTTAACTTACATGGGAGAAGCCCTTGACCATCAATCTCCATTGGAAGGCCACATATAGGCTGGATGTCTAATTTAAAATAAGATGAATCAGCTGAACTTAATTATTGATGTTTTTTATGAGATGAATAAAACAAATTTATTTAAATTAAAAAAAAAAAGCATGTGGATTAAGAATAGTAACAAGCGGGCATGGTTTTAAATAGAAGTAAATATTGTGATGTGTTAAAATCGGAAGATCATATACAAAAAAGAAAAACAGGAATTAGAATGTAAGATATGCCAATTCACTTTTTGCACTTTGACCTCTTGATAGACTGAACTTTTTGTAACATTATTAAATTGTCTGCTAAAAACTTTGAAAGATTTTAAAATTTGAAAACTGAAATGAAAGAAGGTAACTATTGTTGAGGACTTGCCAATTAAGTGTAGTAGAGTATTTCTAACATATTTGGAATTGTTTCCTCTTTTTGTAAGTGCTCTGCATTTTGTTCCACGCTATTCCTTTTTCATAAGCCCAATTATTCACAAAGACATTGATCCAGCAAGATCTGCCTTAAAATCCTGCAGAGATTCTCCTTAGTTGTAAAACACTCCACAATAGGTTCTAAACAATTCCGTTAGCATATAGCTCCTAAACAGCAAAATAACAGAGCAGAACTCAACCAGATTCTGCTCTCGTACTTTATGTACATGTTGATATTTCAGTCAAATCTGAGAAAAGAGTAAAGGCCACAGACCTGTGGAATTTCTGTCAGCATTGTGAAATAAAGAGACCACAAGAGAAAGACAAAGATTCAAAGGGATGTGATGCCATCTTTATTAAAAAGTGGGCAATCTACCTGTGATTCCAAAGTTTAAAAATCTAGGCTTCATCAGCTCTTCCTATCAGCTCGAGAAGATACTCTTTCATCAGATGTATCTTCTTTAATTAGATTGAACTTTCTACCTCCCTGATTCAAGCTGTCTTTGAAGAGTAGTTTGCAGAATTGATCAGCTGCAAGTATTTCTTGAGAAGTCATCTTACAAGTCCAACTTTCCTCAACATGGTTCCTTCAAACACAGTCTACATTAAGCATAGGAAAGGAGGGTCAAGTTGCCTTACACCTGTGGTCTGTATATGCTAATTGTAATTTTTTTCATCATTTTGGAGTTTTTGTAATACTGATCCAATTGTTCCATATGCCATGAATATTTAAGATCAAATGTAATAATTCACAAAACCTTTAATTAACAATACTAATTTCAAAGCAAAAACCCTTTCGAAACAAAAGATAGTTATATAATCCAACAGTGATGCTTCATGCTGAAGCACATGCTCACATGCTAAGGCCAAATTGAGGATTTAGTTTTCTCTGGATATATGCAGTCAAATCAGTGCTCTGGTTTAGGCAAGACTTTCCCATGACTGTTTAATTAACACCACAGTAGGAAACGTGCATGCAAGTGCATTTTTACAAATTTTCAAAAAGTCATGTTCATGACATTTTAATGTTTATTTTGGGAACAGTTTGGGAACATACTTCCCTAAAGCTGCAAGTGTTTTTATTGAGAAAATGAATGGTAACTACTGTGATGGAGACTGAATTACTAAATTGTCCAATTTAAATTGTGCTAATTATTTTTGACCCTGCATTTTAATCTTTAGCATTTTAGGATGATCCATATTTGTAAGGGGGTATTTACATATTCACATATAAATGTGAGAGGGGAGATGATTATCCCACTCTACTCAGCTCTTGTGAGGCCCCATCTGGAGTACTGCATCCAGGCCTGGGGCCCCCAGTACAAGAAGGATGTGGAGCTCCTGGAGCAGGTCCAGAGGAGGTCCACTAAGATGATCAGAGGGCTGGTGTTGTAGTAGGCGTTTGATGGGGATATGTGATGTACAGGACAGGCCTCTCCCTAAGCACAGTGAGAGGGTGCTATCGTGTTCTGACGGACTGACCTTGTTGTCAAATAAACAAGATAAGAAGAAGAATGCAAAGGAATGAGGAGACAATAGCAGCCGATAAGGAAAAGGGTTAATATCCAGTGTGAACAAATCAGAGTAAGACATGATGGTACGATTGTTTAAGTAAAGGTATATAAGCTGTGCATAGTAGTGAATAAAACGCCATTTTACTGCTCATTATATTGGCGTATGTTTGCAGTCATTTGGCCCTGAACAGGTAATTGGTCAGTGTGTGCTAGGGCTAACACAGGAGGCTAGCATCACAATTGCAAAAGGCAACAGGCTGGAGCACCTCTCCTATGAGGAAAGGTTGAGGGAATTGGGCTTGTTTAGCTTGGAGAAGAGAAGGCTCCAGGAAGACCTCATTGCAGCCTTCCAGTACTTGAAGGGAGCATATATACAGCAGGGGGAATGGCTGTTTACAAAGGTGGATAGTGATAGGACAAAGGGGAATGGTTTTAAACTGAGACGAGGGAGGTTTAGGTTAGATATTAGGAGGGAGTTTTTCACATAGAGGGTGGTGAAGCACTGGAACAGGTTGCCCAAGGAGGCTGTGGATGCCCCATCCCTGGATGCATCCAAGGCCAGGCTGGATGTGGCTCTGGGCAGCCTGGTCTAGTGATTGTCGACCCTGTACATAGCAGGGGGGGGTTGACACTAGGTGATCATTGTGGTCCTTTTTAACCCAGGCCATTCTATGATTCTATATGTTACTTTAAATAATATGAGATGAATAGGTAAGATAGGAATTCTCAGTTTTATTCATTTATTTTTTAATGAGATGAATACTGACAAGATCTAGAATAAAAAACAACAGTATAATTAGAATGTTATAAATCTTTTTTGATTTTACACCACATCTTAACATTGTACTGTCATGTGCTTCAATATACCTCAGAATATTATAGCAGTGTCCATCATCATCAACTACCCACGCTTTTCTCAGTACACAAATAAAAATTGCTATTATTTTGTCTTGATGCTTCACGTGTGTGGAAGGCAAGCACCAGATGATCATTTAGATACACAGTGATGCTACAGTGAAAATATTTAAGTAGACTGATGGAGGAGCGTTTTTTTTTTTTTTTTCCTTAGGTCAACTAGAAGTCTGTTAAAGATCTATGTACTAATAAAAAAACTGCAAACACTGATTGAAGTACAAACTAGACTGGTAGCTACTGTGCAAATAAATTACTATGCAATAACACCGAGCAACTAAATATGCTTTAACCAGCTGTGGTCTTCACCAGCCATTATATAAAAGAGAATAAAACCTAAATTGAATTAATTCAACCAGTGTTGGATGCTTAGAACACATAGAAGTGACAACCAAACAGTTTATAGAGGACTGAATTTGAAGGATACATCTGCATGCAGAAAGATTACTCAAAATATTAAAAAAATATTTGACTACATGTTGGATCAAGTTTTGCAGGTAGCAATTTGATTGTTAGAGAATTTTTAATGTAGAGTTAACTCAAACTCAATTATCTTAACGTAGAAAGATTAAGTATCTTGGTAAAACAGCGGAGATAGTATGCAGAAGTCAAAGGCAGTAGTGGCAATGATGTGAAGGAGCAGGAAAAGGTTTGTAAACCTCTAACGACAGTAAAAGAGGAAAGAAAATATAATTGCAACCTGAACTGAAAAATTAAGAATAACTTTAATGTGACACTTTCATTAAAAAAAAGAAAGAAAAAAAAAAGGAAAATACATAGAAGCTGCATCATGTAAAGCAGAATTTGAGTGATTACAAATTAGAGCATTCTATATTACATCTTCTTCAGATGTTTTTTTAATCTAGATAAGCTTCTCTGACACCTTGTTGGGTGCCAAAGGTCGGGAGTGCACCAAGCTGATTTCTTCTGAGGTTCTCTGTGATTTTTCCTCTCTGTCCTCTCCTCAGTCTCATACAAAGAAAGACCAGACATTTTCAGCTTTACACTTGTTGCCTGCTTTACCAGGTCATACAATATGGTATAGGCATTTTCTTTTTCATCTGCACAAGTTGAAAAATATTGTAAGAAATCATTCATAGCTGCTCTATTCTGTAAAGAAAACTCCCCAGCCCCAGCCTTTCTATTGATACAGAAGAAAGGTTTGGTCAGCAGCACTAATTTGTCATCACTAATGCATTTTGCCTTATAACATATAGAATCATAGAATCATAGAATAATAGAATCTCCCCTCAGGCAGATCAACACTCCCTCCCAACTTGGTGTTGTCTGCAATCATTTTAAAGTGTATTATAATATCTGTTGCACCAAAAGTCAGGTTATTCACATGACAGCTCTACAGGAAAAAAATATTCTTGAAATGAAATATTTTATGAGCACATAAGAATAAATGGCTAAGTGCAAAACTGAATTTTGAAAAAATTGAAAATATAATTTCAGACCAACAGAAATTCCAACGCTAATTATTTCATTTACACCTTGAATCAGTATATGACTACATTAAAAAGTTCTAGGAAGAAAAAAAAAGAATAATAATTTTTCACATTATAATGTTCAGTACAGTGGAGATTTGTACTCTCCAGACTGTACATTAGAGTTTTGAAAATTAGTATTTTGGCATTTTTAAAACTGTAACACTCCATTTTCATTTGCTAGAATGACCTGAAGCACTGTGATATGTATCACACACACAAAATAAATAAATAAATAAATAAAAAAATCAGCATCATCATGTTTCTGTGGTGCACCTAATGTGCACTATGAACTGTAAAGCCAGACTCCCCTGGCTCCTTCTAAGCCTGTGAGACTATATGTACGTAGAACCTTACTCTGTAAGTGACAGTAGAGAAGATGAAGCACTACAGCGATGGTGCCCCATAGGAGGGATAGGATTAGAGTAATTAGCTGCATCATAAGGAAATCAATATACTATAGAAAAATGAAGTCTCTTCCTTGAAGTCCTTAGGCTAAATTAAAATCCACTCGTTTGGCTCAAATAAAAATTAAAATGATGTATATTCTAATTTTTGGAAGAATAATATATTTTTTGGCATTCTATAATGCTTCTCACAAAAATTAGTTTTCCAGAAGCAACATTTTCTGTTGGGAAATTCCAATGGAAAACTTGTATTCAGCTCTCACTATAAACTTCAAGCTATTGAGAACAGACTGTATACGTGGCTATAAGAAATGGACTGGACAGATGCTTTTTAACCCATTCTATTCCCTAAAACTATGCTGAACAGCAAGCTGCCTGCCATTGTGAAGCCCTGAGCAGTTTGGAGAATGCCTGGAGATCCTGGGGATGACATGATCTGCCTGGGAGCCAGCAGCCCTAGTGTGGCTTATACCATGCAGACAGAACTTCTAGGGCACTCAGGGATGGGTGGCAACATGCCTCCCTGCATCCTCTCTCTCAAAAACTGTGTCAGTCCTATCAAGAAGATATTTGAACATCTGAGATTGTATTACAAAATCATTGGCTTTTTTTATGAGAAAAAAATATCTGCTTGTGTTTTGTTGATTTTGCTGAACACCTTATTATCTATATATTATCTTATTATTGGAAGAAAGCACTACAGAGGGACCTAGATAGACCAGATCGATGGGCCGAGGTTAGCTGTATGAGTTTCAATAGGGCCAAGTGTCGAGTCCTGCATTTTGGTCGCAACAACCCCAGACAACCCTACAGGCATGGGGAGGAGTGGCTGGAAAGCTGCCTGGTGGAAAGGGACCTTGGTGTACTGATAGACAGTCAGCTGAATATGAGCCAGCAGTGTGCCCAGGTGGCCAAGAAGGTCAATGGCATCCTGGCTTGTATCAGGACTGGTGTGGTGAGCGGGACTAGGGAAGTAATCCTGCCCATGTACTTGGCACTGGTGAGGCCTCACCTCGAATACTGTGTTCAGTTTTGGGCACCTCAGTACAGAAAGGACATTGAGGTGCTGGAGCAGGTCCAAAGAAGGGCAACAAGGCCTGTGAAGGGCTTGGAGAATATGCCCTGTGAGGAGTGACTGAAGGAACTGGGGCTGCTTAGTCTGGGGGAAAGGAGGCTGAGGGGAGACCTTATTGCTCTTTTCCAATATCCAAAAGGTTCTTACAGCAAGAGTGGTCTCTTTTCACTGGTAACAGGTGACAGAATGAGGGGAAATGGCCTTAAGTGGCACAAGGGTAAGTTTAGGTTGGATATCAGGAAAAACTTATTTACAGAAAGGGTTGTTAAGCACTGGAATAGGCTCCCCAGGGAGGTGGTTGAGTCACCATACCTGAATGTGTTTAAAAACCATTTAGATGTGATGCTCAGGGACATGACATGGTGGAGGGTTGTTAGGGTAGTATGGTTAGGTTGTGGTTGGACTCAGTGATCTCTAAGGTTTTTTCTAACCTGAGCAATTCTATGATTCTATGATTTCTTCACTCATACGTTTGAAATGATATTCTGTTTATGAAACAAGCTTCTTCCAACATCTCTTCCTGTGCTCATTTGAGTTCCTTCTTCTCTCCCAAAATGAGAAAGCAAAAAAGAGTAGATAACATATTAGTAATTGCATTACAAAGACAGTACTATATTGAACAAATATTCTAATTCCTAGTCACTATAATTACCATAAAGATACAGGTCTCATATACACACAAATTTTCTGTTATATTATTACTTGCTTATTCCTTGTATCACTGGGGGGATTTGGTTTTGTTTTTTAGTATTTTTTCTTTTTTTCTTTTAACCTCAAGGGGATATTTGGGAAAATTAGAAGGGATTCAATTTAGTGAGTAAATGAAAGGAAATGTATCCATAATGATCCCAAATTAATAGTGTAACATTTCCTTTAGTGGATATGGCAAAAACTGCATTTTTGTATTGAGGTTTCTTTATTTGGTGATATTATTGTAGTGACTACTTCTTTTTCTATTTATACTTCCTCATACCTTCACTTTTAAATTTCTTTCAAGTCCTAGCTTACATTTTAAAACCTAGCTTTCATGTTTACATTAAATTAATGTGATTTTCTTAGTATAGGATTCTATTATTTGTATGGATTCCCATGCAATTGACAAGGCAAAGTATACACAAATTACTTTTTAGTGAGCTAGCAAACATCAGTAGGTGCTTGTGGATAAGACAACTAGTAAAAACATACTTTATAAGCATGTAAATTATCTGTGAAAAAGGTTAAATTTACTTCATTTTTCTAGAGACTAAATTATATACTGGCTCTAAAGTATTTCTTTACTCATTTGATTTTCAGAAAGCGCTGCCAAATGAAATCTACAGATCATGCTCAAGTGCCATCTTCTTTCTATCCAGGGAACTAAATGTTTAAATACATTTTTTTGTTCACCAAAAAGCACCTTTTTTCCATGACTTCATTTCATTTACAGCTCTCTTTTACCAAATTCTCATCTCTACCTGTAAGTATTGTCTAGCCTCTTCCCAGTGATATCTCAGCTACTTACAGAGATTGATGAGGGGGAGGAGGACAAGGTACAGAAGAGCCACAGAGGCTGCATTCTGTTCCCAGTGTAATAGAGGATAAATTTAATTAAAATACACCTGCAGTATGTAGTCTGCCAGAATTTAATTATATGAAGTGGCAGATTCTTATGGATGAGAATGGCTATTCTCCCTATTTTAAACTGAGTAAAGCATAATAATTCAAACCAATTCATTGTCCTTTAAAGTTCAGAGCCTCCCAATTTGTCACAGCCAAGCTTAGAAGGGGTGCTGTGTCACAGCACACGGCACTGAGGGAGCTTCATTTAGAACCTCTCTTTTACAGAGCTTCACAGGTGTTAAAGTACAAGCAGGCAAAACTAATGTCCACGTCTCTCAAAACATAATGAATTTAAAAGGCTCTTTGACCATTCTGAACATGCAATCAGTAACATCCAGAAAAGAAATCCAAGGATAATTCATTATTTGACTCTTCCCTTTATAATACCACACTTTTCTTACTTTTATATGCCATTCATCAGAGGCTGGATGTCTCTGCTTTTCAATCTGTGAAAATAGTACTAATACAACTTTTAGTCATTTCATTGTTAAAGATTAACCTTGGCTAAGTCTAGCATGGCAGTGATAATCGATGTGCTTTTGATAACCGCATCATAGCAAATACAACATATGTGAAGTCAAGTACTTTAAAGCACATGTTATAAGGTGAAACACCTCCAGTGACAACAGTAACATCATGCAGTGATATTTCTGAGAAGTTTATAAGAGAGCAGTGAGCTGCTGCAGTAGTGTAGTGAAGTCCTCTGGTTGG